>NW_004524668.1:4192456-4208506 GCF_000260255.1 Octodon degus
AGAGGAGAGGAGAGGAGAGGAGAGGAGAGGAGAGGAGAGGGAGCATTGCTAAGACAACCATGAGAATTTCTCCACCGCAGCCTGGTTAGGCTGAGCTTGCCTGGCAAATGAGGGCAGCAGACCAGGTCCCCAGCCTGCTTCCTGCTCTCCTCCCCACTCCAGGACACTGACCCTGTCCAAGCTGGCCCTGCCTTGGACAATTGCACCACTTGTCTGCGCCATGGTTTCCTCACCTGCAAGATGAGGGCAATGCATGTGCCACCTTGAAGACTGATGCGGGGGTTGAGCAAAACAAAGAGTGTCGAGGAGGCCTAAAACCAGCCTAGCACAGAGCAAGCGCCAGCTCTTGTGGTTTTGCTGTCGTCTTCACTGTCGACCCCTGCTGGGTCTGCAGAGGGTGGATGAGAGTGCAGCGGGGGTGGGGGGGTGGGGGGGGAGACTCCCTCCCGCCTGGAGCATGCGTCCCACTATGGTGCTGGACATGGGGTGGAGAGCACAGGCTCAGAGCCTGGCAGGTCTAGTGCCAAGTCCTGGCTGGTGACCTTGGGAAGGCCCTCACCCTGCTGGCCTCAGTTTCTTTCTTTGTGCAGTGGACACATGGGAAGCCCCTGCATACAGCACAGGGCGGGAGCAGCATGGAGGAGGGCTCTGAATGGGCCTAGGCTGCTGGCACAGCTGTTTCAGACTGAAGGCTGCAGGAGGGGAGAAGTGTGGGGGCCCTGGTGACCTGGAACTAACAGTCTCTCAGAGGTTCACTTACATACCTGTAAGTGGAAAAGTGGACTCTGACAGCCCGTGATGTGCTGTGCTTCTTTCTGGTGAAGCTGGACTATTTGGCCTGGTCCTGCTGGTTGCTTCATGGCTTTGGACTAGAGACTTCACCTTTCTGGACCTCAGTTTCCATGCATGCAAAGAGAGGTAAGAGTACCTCAGGATTCTTTCAAGGCTTCCGCAAGGGATCTGTTCACGCAGCAAATACTTACCAAGTTCCTGGCATGTGCCAGGTACTCATCTGTGAAGGGGGTACCACAGGGCACCTGGTGGGCATGGCCTCTGGCCTCTCACAGTCCCTTCCAGTGCAGGTATAAACTGAGCCAACAGAGAGGTAGTCAGTTGCAGATGGGTGGGGGAGTGCCAGGTGGCATGTGGTCTGTCTTTGCCAAGGCCTGGCGAAGAGGGAGCTGGTGATGGGCACAGTGTCCGTGGCAGAGGACACAGCATGTGAAGGATCTGAGGGAGGGGCCTGGAAGGAACACATGGGCCAATGGGCAGCATCAGGGAGCTGATATGCAGGTGGAACTGGCCCTGTATACTAAGGGAGCAGGAGACCAGCCTAGAGCCCACCTGGCTTACCTGACTTCCCAGAGGGAGCCCCTGGGCTTGTTGTGGGAGGAGCACAGAGTGAGGGGCTGGGGAACCTAGGCCTGCCCACCTTTGACACCAGCAGGCCTGAGTGCAGGCTCAGAAAGCCCCAGCTATTCCCAGCCCACCTGTCCACGAGCTACCCTCTTGTGCATGTATATACACATGTGTGTGCAGGCATGCACACATGCACATTTCCTGCTCATACTCAAAGGTTTGATCCTGTGCAGACAGCTCTGTCCTGAGTATAGACTCACATACACCCATCCATTCATGCACCAGATCAGGATTGGGCATTGGCTGAAAACAGATCTAGGCCTGACCCAGGAAAGCCCCATTTCTAGAGGGACCAATCGCAGTCTAATGATCACACCATGAAATGTGCAAAACAAACTGCTAAGTCCACAGAGGCCCAGGGCTGGCTTCTAGAAAAGCTGGTGCAGGTGGGGCACTTCCCCCAGTCTAGGGAGTGGGTGCTGGAAAGGCTGAAGACAGTAGTAGTATGTGAGGTGTGGGGGGCAGGTGGGGCAGGTGTGACAGATGTGCACAGTGTATGCAAAGGCCTGGTGGCGAGTGGGAGCGGATGGGATGGGGAAGCTGAAAGCAGGCTGGGGAGGGAGGCAGGAGGCTGGCGGTGAGGTGGAGAAAGGGGAAGGGTGGGGTAGACACACAGGGCCTCGTGGGCCACGTGAGCCCCCACCCTCCCCCTGCACGTGGTGCGAAGCCATTAGGCAGGCGGGTGGCGTGATCAGTTCCAAACACACCACACACAAGCCCACGCACACCCAGACACGAGCGCTGCTGCTCCCACATGCACTTCCGTTCTAGCAGGGCTCCCAGCACATCCTCACCCACGGAGTCACACACCTTCTGTCGCACTGCCAGGGAGAGCTACTGCAGGAACCGGGCGCTGACTCCAACAGGTGTCACCCACCCCCTATCTCACAATGCTTCTGAGGGGTCCAGCTCTGGGCCCAGCTGTCTGGCCCTGGCTTTCCACATGCCACCCTAGGGGTGGGGCACAGGACCCAGCATGCAAATGCAGAGGCCCAGTTTCCTCTGTGTGTGCTTGGAGACCACTGGTGCTGTCACATGCACTCACTGAATCCCCCAGCAACCTGCAGGGAGGAATTACCAACCCCATTTTACAGTGGAGGACACTGAGGTTCAGACAAGGGAGAGACTGGAGCCTGACACAGTCAGGACTTGGACTCAGGGTTGTGGGACTTCCAGCTGTGTTCCTGGCCTGTGCAGTACACTCTTTCCACGTCTTTCCTGGCAGTTACACGGAGATAGTGCCTGTACCTGGGACAGGTGACCTTCAAGGCCAGATTCTTCTGAAACAGGTTGATCTGGTTGAAAGTTATTTAGAGCTCCAGGGAAGGAGCTGGCCCAGGCTGCCTGCCTGTGACCCTGAGGCCTCCAGGGTAGTGCTAGGGGTGGAGCTGGGCAGCTACCAGTCTGGGGCACATACTGGAGCCTGCATTTGCATTCACAAATGAGGTGTGCTGTGCCGCTCCCTGTGGGTTAGCCCAAGATAGCCTGGCTCCTGGGTCAGGACAGCTGAGGTCCGAGGACACAGCCCTGTGTCCCCTGCTGTGTCACTGTCCTGCCTGCCCTCTTTCCTGCCCCATGGAGTAGGCTGCCTACTGTAGCGAAAGCTGGGGTGACAGCCTGGCCTAGAGGACCTAGGTCTTGGTGTTTGGCCTCCTTGGGTATCAGCTTTCCATCCCTGGAATCTGGGGTGAATAACGCATCCCTCTCCACGTGACTGGAACAGGTGAAGGAGTCAGGTACTCAGCTGAGTCACAGGATGTGCTCAGGGTTTTGTTTTATTTATTTATTTATTTATTTATTTATTTATTTATTTATTTGTTATTGTTGTTTTTGAGACAGGATCCCACTAGCCCAGGCTGGCCTCGAACTCATGACGATGCTCCTGCCTCAGCCTCCTGAGTGCTAGGATTACATGTGTGCCCCATGACAACCTGATTTTTTTTTAAGTCAAAGTCTTTCTGAGTTTCCTAGTCTGGCCTTAACCTCCTAGACTCAAGTGATTCTTCTGCCTCAGCCTGCCTAGTAGCTGGGAGGAGTACAGGTGTGTGCCACTGTGCCTGGCTTTTAGGGGGTTTGTTGTTGTTATGGTACTGGGGATTGAACCCCAGAAGAGCTGAGCTATATCCTCAGACTTTTATTCGTTTTTATTTTTTATTTATTTATTTATTTATTTATTTATTTATTTTTTGGTGGAAATAGGGATTGAACTCAGGCCCTTGTGCTTGCCAGGGAAGCGCTTATTCCACTGAGCCGTCTTCCGGGCCCCTAGTTTTTATTTTGAGACAGAGTCTCATGAAGTTTCCCAGGCTGTGCTTGAACTCACTATCCTCCTGTTTCTTCTTTATTCCTTCTGAGTAGCAGAGGTTACAGATGTATGCCACCATACCAGGTTTTACAGTTTTGTGTGGTTTTATGGTACTGGGAATTGAACCCAGAGCCTTCATACTGAGCTTTACAGGGTGTCTCTTGTTAAGTTGCCCAGGGTGAACTACAATTCACAATCCTTTTTTTTTTTTGTGTGTGTGTGTGTGTGTGTGTGTGTGTGGTACTGGGGATTGAACACAGAACCCTGCATTTGCCAGGCAAGCACTTATTCTACTGAGCTATCTCCCCAGCCCTCACAATCCTCCTGACTCAGCCGCCCACATAGCTGAGATTAAAGCATGTGCTCCTCTACCCAGCTGCATCAGGGATGTGTGTGTGTGTGTGTGTGTGTGTGTGTGTGTGTGTTGAATCAGGGTCTTGCTATGTAGTCCAGGCTGGCCTTGACCTCACTATGTATCTCATGCTGGCCATAAACTTGTGACCATCTTCCTGTGTCAGCCTCCCAAGTGCTGGGATTACAGGCATGTGCCAGCATGCCCTGCTGTTTTACATTTTTGTTTTGGTTGGTGTGTTTGTTTTGAGACAGGGTCTTGCTATGCAGTTTGGGCTGGTCTTTAACTCATTATGTAGCCTAGGCTGGCCTCCCAGAGTGCTGTGGTAATGCCCTGGTTTCTCTTCAGATCATATAAATCTTTCGCCTTTTACCAAAGTGCTGTGATTACAGGAGCGCACCTGGCTATTTTGTTTTTGTTTGTTTGTTTGTTTGTTTTGGGGTACCAGGAATTGAGCTCAGGACACTGCACTTGCTAGGCAGGCACTTATACCACTGAGCTATATTCCCAGCCCTGTCTCAGGTTTTTGATTACCAAAAAGTCTTCTTCTTTTTTTTTTTTTTTTGGTGGGACTGGGGACTGAACTCAGGCCCTTGCATTTGCCAGGGAAGCGCTTATTCCACTGAACCATGTCCCTGGCCCTAAAAAGTCTTCTATGTTTTGATTATAGAAGTAAGTTCTTAGGCCAGATATTGTGATGCGCACTTGTAACCCCAGGAATCAGGAGGTTGAGGAAGGAGGATTACTGCAAGTTTGAGGCCAGTCTGAGGGCTGGGGAGATAGCTCAGCAGCCTAAGAGCTGGCCTGGCAAGCATAAAGTCCCAAGCTCGATCCCCAGTACAGAAAAAAAAAAAAAAAAAAAAAAGGCCAGCCTGGGCTATGAAGTGAGTTCAAGGCCGGCCTGAACTGCATAGTGAAACCCTGTCTCAAGAAGACAAAAAAAGAGAAGTTCTCCTGAAAGTTCTAATGAGGAAGAAAAATATGTGCCTTAGAAAGCCAAAGTTCTGAGAGAACCTACTTCTCAGCGATGTCACATAAACGTCTATGTGTCGTTTAAAAACAGTTTTTTGAGACAGGGTCTTGCTATGTAGCCCAGGATGGCCTCAAACTCATGGCGATCCTCCTGCTTCAGCTTTCTCAGTGCTGGGATTACAGGAGCGTGCTACAGTGCTCCGGGTATTGTTTCAAATTTTCACAGGTGAGATTTTGGTAATGTACAACTTGCTGGCTTTCTTAACAATATGCTTGCAATACCTTTGTCCATCCGGGCGGAAGTCTTCCTTTATCCATGCTGCCTAGTGCTGCACAGCTTGCATGGTCTTTGATGTGTTTAACCAGCCTCCTTTTAATGGGCCTTAGGGTGGGGCACAGACTTTAGTTCCTTGGGACTCTGCTGCAGAGACTGTCTGTGTCCACGTGTCTGAGCCCCTGTGCCAGTGTCTATGGGGAGGAAGGGCTGAGCTGAGGAGCTCCTGGCTGAAGGGTCAGCCCAGCTTCATCTCTACTAGGCACAGGCAGGTGACCCTCTAAAGAGCAGTTGCAGTTTCCTGGCCCCCACTGTCCTAGGAAGAGGATTCCCTCCAAGTCCTGGGCTTGGTGCCCCAGCCCTGCCTTGGCTTGACAGGGCTGCGGCCCCTATCCGGCTAGTGGCTTTTCCCTGGGCAGCCTTTGCCCCTGTCCATCTGCCTCCTCACAACTTCACCTAAGAACCTTGCCTCAGAGGAAGGAAAAAAGGAAGAAGAGAGAAAACCAGGTTAATTTTGCTTTTTATGTTTTGAGACAGGGTCTCACTATGCCATTCAGGCTGGTCCCAAATTCACAGTGAACTTCCTGCCTCAGCCTCCTGAGGGCTGGGATCCCAGGTGTGCTCCTCCACGTCCGGCTTCAGGTTAATGTTTATCAAGCCTTTTATGTGTACAAACTCATTAATCCTTACAGCTCCCTTCTTAGGCTGGTGCTGCTGTCATCCCCCCCATCCCTTTGTGTGGTTCTGGGGACTGCACCTGTCTTCTAGGCAAGTGCTGTGTCATCGAGGTGTATCCCTAGGCTTTTATCCTCATTTTATAGATGAGGACATTAAGGTTCAGTGAGGTTAAGTAACTTGTCCAAGGTCAACAGAGCTGTTCAGTGGTGGAGTAGGGATTCACATGCAGGCTTGAGAGCCAGTGTTCTAACTCCATAGTGCCTTGCCTTTCCAGACAGGAACTGTATTTGCAGTTCTAGGCAGACTGCATAGTTGATGTATAATTCATTCCTTATGACCACCTTGGGAAGGAGAGATCTACTATCTCATTTTGCAGATGAGGAAACTGAGGCTCAGAGAAGAGAAGCCACTGGAGGAGATCAAGGTCCCTCCTTCACAGGGAAAGCCCTCTCCTGAGCCTCGGTTTTCATCCGGGCTTTGGCAGATTCAGTTCCCAGTTCCTGTACCCCCACTCCTCCTTCTGTAGGAGGAGCTGACCTTGGAATCACCGGTCTGAGAAACTGAGGCTTGCAGAGCTTCCGCTGACCAGGTTCTGCATGCGTGTGACTTACAGCTAGCATGAGAGCCTCTCGTGGTTGTCTCAGTTAGGAGGTAGTGACCTTATCTCCTTCTAGGGGGGTTGGCGTTGGCCACCAGCAGCAGAGACTTGTGCTCACCTGCCTGGCCTGGCACCCTGGAGGTGGCAAATGCAAGCTTCAGTCCTAACAGGGCTAGTGCAGAGCAGAAGGGACAGATTAAACAAAGCTCAGCACCACAGGCTTCGGTCCTGGGTGGGTTTCGCTGGTGCTGTGCTTGGAGGGGGTCAGACTGGGTTCACCCCGCTCTGGTGCTGACACCCAGCACCATTGTCTGGCCCTGAGTGGGCACCAAGACATATGCTCTGACTGAATGAGCGTAGGCATGGAGGCTGGACTCCAGCGGATGGAGTGAGTACACAGCACAGGAATTTGTGGAGCTCAGAGCAGAGACCACAGCTGTGGAGGCCAGAGGCCGGGAGGGACAGCAGCTCAGCAGAGCAGGGGGACAGACTGTGGGGCTATGATGCCACAGTGTGTAAGTGACAGGCGCCTGAAAGGATGCTGGGCCTCCTTGCTGAATGGAGGGCAGGGCAGCATGGACAGGTCCATCTGTAGGAGCTGCTTGGCCTCGACCCAGTGTCCTGAGTCCCATTAGGTGGGAGGTAGGGGACAGCTGAGCTTGAGCTCTAGAGCACAGATTCCAGGCATCCTGTGTGGTGGGGAGGCTACTGGGCAGCTTACAAACTGGAGTGCGGGGCTGGCCAAGCACTGGCTCACTGCAGCTTCCGGCCTCCTCCCTGCCCAGGTGTGGGGAAGAACTGTCCACTAGAATCCATAGGGAGCCAGCGGGGTGGGCAGGTGGCAGGCCTGGTTCCCAGGTGCTGCGCTAGGGCGGGCCCGTCCTATGATCTCCTCTCTGAGTGCCAACACGCTGTTTGCTCAGGAGGCCACCACCTGGTCCAGCTCCGGGATCCGGGTGTCTGGGCCCGCTGCCAGCCCCATCGGCCACTTTTGTTGCTCTTCACTCTGCCCAGCTTGGAGTCCCAAGCCCTGTCTCCACTGTCCCTGAAGACCCATTCCCAAGCCTTAGCTTGCTGGTCTGTAAACTGAGGGTGGACACCAGCCATGCCCCACCCCCTTTTCTGGTTGTCCTAAGGGCTAAATGACATCACAGCGTCTGTGTAACTAAATTGCTCCTGTTCCTTCCCCCATCCTATCTACATGATCCCTTCTGTCCTGGCCATGGCCAGCAGGAGAGCCTGGGCCTATGTCACTGGGGTGAGGGGCAAGCCCTGGGCCTCACTTTGGAAATGTGCTCACCTGGAGAACCCTGGCTGCCTTCCCTGGCATCTTAGTAGGGGCAGCCATGGGGAGGGCAGTGCCAGATGGTTAAGCTCAGAAAACAATGGGCCTCTGTGACCGCCCCCCCCCCCCGCCCCCAGGATGGGCCAGTTCTGGGGCAATGCCTGGCTTTGGCTTCAGATAAGTCCTCTCAGACCCAATGCCTGAGGCCAGTACCTGGGGATTCCAGCTGCTTTGGCTGCCCCATGCCCCATCCAGGGAGAAAGTAAGAGTGCCCCCATTCCCTTCCCGCCTGGACATATGTGTCTTTCATCACCAACCCCCAGGTACCACCAGGCTGGTGGCACCAACAGGTCTCAAGGAGACCAGGGAAACCCAAGAGACCTGGCCCTGACCCTCCTATTCCTGACCTCTGCTGAACACCACAGGCCACTGTCTTGGGATAGCTCCCCCTCAGATCATTCTTGGGCCACCTTTGTGGGCTGGGTAGACATCCTGAGGTGAGATGTGTGCCACCCCACTCCAGTCACAGTCCTCCTGTCCTGCTGGTCATAGGTCACTGCTCTGGCACCAGCATTCCAGCGGATTAAGTTGCATTTCAAAATATGCGTGGTTCCAGTCAGAAAAATAGGCAAGGGGCCCCCCCGCAGAGGGACCCAGCAAAGGCTGAGTGGCTGCTCTTCTGGAGGACACCTGCTGCCTAGAGAGGCAGGGACCTGGTGGCAGAGCAGGACAGGAGCAGAGAGGTGTGAAGCAGGGGCTGGGAGCGGGCCAGGCCCACCTGAGAAGACAGGAATCACAGCAAGGGCTTGCTCAGTGCCTCGTGGCCACCTTACAGAGGGGGCCATGGCCACTCACTTTGCAGGTGAGAGAAAAGACAAGGCCCTGCCACTGCCCTCCAGCTAGCTCTCAGGTGGGACACACTCCAGGGAGACACAGGTGACCTACCCTCAGCATCCCCTAGCCATCTCCTCAACCATGCCTGGGTCAGGCCCAGCTGTATTGTCCAACGCAAAGCCCCCTATATAGCCTGAGGGAAGCCCTGGCTTCGCTGGTCACCTCCAGGCAGTGGTTTAACCTTCCAAACCTCAGTTTGCCCTTCTGGAAATTGGGGCTCCTAGTCCTTGCCTTATCTCCCACTCCAGTTCCGGTGAGAGTCCCAGGAGAGAACAGACAAGGAGAGCTTTTGAAAAGTACAAAGAGCTGCACTCATGAAAGAGCGATTATTATTGTTACCTCGATGTAGAGATAAGGGAGGGGGAGGAGGCCCAGTGACAGTTGCCAAGAAACCTGGGATCTGTCTGCAGCAGCGGTTTCCGCCTGGCCCAGCCCACTCAGGAGCGGGCCTTGCCACCCACACCCCTACCTTGTCCTTTCCTAGGAAAGCAGGATGCTCTGAGAGGGAACTGGGCCAGCTGGCCCGTGGCCATGAGGCCATAGCAGCTGGAGGTGACCCCAGAATGTGCTTGGCACAGATTCTAGGTTGGCTTCAGCTTTCTGTGTGACCTTGGGCAAGTCACCTCCTCTCTGGCTGCTGCCAGAGGTGGGCAGGTGTCCAGACCAGACAGGGCAGGATTGCCGCTGGACTGAGGGAAGACACTGGCAGTGGAACCCAGGGCTTCGATAGGGAGGTCACAGAGGTCAGAGACCGAGTAATGAGCCCGAGGGCTTGTGCTGAGAGCAGCTGGGACGTGTGGAAGGAAGCCCTGGCTGGAGTCAAGCCTCTGCACGGCCCCTGCCTGGTGTGACCTTGGGCCTGGTGCTTAACCTCTGTATGCTTCAGTCTCCAAAGGCCAGTGCAGTGACGGAATGAGCCAGTGCCCATACACACTGCCATGCTATGAGCATGTGACTGCGGCCAGTTGTGATGGGGCAAGGAGAGGGGACAGCTTCGCTCATCCTACAGGGGGAGAAAGAAGGCAAGGCAGTTTAAGCTGAACTCTGCTATAATCCAGAAGGCTTTTGGGGGGAAGTGGGGAAGGAGACCCCTATGTGAACGGAATGGTAGCAACCAGGAGAGGATAGGTTGGATTAGGAGAGAGAGGGTGGGGAATGGAGCTTTCTGTTCATGAAGAGGGAAGAAACCCCAAGTGCAGGCCGTCTGCAGAGACAGGCAGGGAATGGTGGTGGTGGCCTAGCAGGGTGGGCCAGGAGGCTGTGAGGAACGGAGGGAGGCAGAGGCTGAGTTCAGGCATCGCTTCAAAGGTTTAATTTTGCAGCTCCAGTTTACTAAGAGGCAGGCAGCGCAGCATTAAGGACAACACCTCTACACCCACATGGTAGGGGTTCAAGTCCTCGGACTTACTGCATGACCAGGGGCAAGTTACTGACTCTCTCAATGTCTTAGGTCTCCCCTTTGAAAATTGAGGATTCAACCAGTGACTATAAATAGTGATTAGAGCAGAGCTGGTGCCAAGGGGGCACAGTGAACAGTGCCTGCTGCCATTGCCCTTGTGACTAGAAACACACACACACACACACACACACACACACACACACACACACCCCTGACATGGGCTGGGCAGGCTCCAGGTGGCTGTCCACACAGTTGGCCTTACCAAGTTGAGATCTTGGCTCTGGAGTCCACAGACCCGGATTCAGATGCCTGCTCTGCCTCGTTAACTGTACAGCCTTGGGCCTGAGTGACCTTTCTAAGCCTCAGTTTCCTGATGTGGATTCTGAGCACATGCCTCATTGGGGTCTGTGAGGATGAAGGGCAGTTATGCACGCACCAGGTGGGCAATGGCTCTGTCATCAGTGTCCTTCTTGTCACGCTTCTGGGCTGAGTGTAGAATTTCCTCCTCTGTCCCCATCCTGGAGCTCCACCCTCCCCCTGCCCTTTAGGGCTCAGTAGTGACTTTTTAGGTGGTGTTGCCTGTCAGGGGCTGAGTGCTGCCTGGGAGGAACTGGACTTTGGCCAACAATCAGAGAGCCAGCAGGCTGGAGAGGGGGTCCCACATGGTCACCAGGGCCTCTGAGCTTTGAGAGGCCACCTTGGGCCTGTGCCAGAGTGACTGGTCTGAGTAAAGTAGACCTGGGAAAGACAGAGGGTACTGCCAACCCAGCCTGACCTGGGTGGTGCTAGTCACTCAGCAGTCAGGGCTACATCAGGACTGCGGTCCCCCCACTGAGGACAACCAACCTCACTCAGTCGTTAATTGTGGGACTGCTAGCCCCTGGGCAACCTCTGCTTATTCCCTCAAGGACCTGCACTTTAAATTCAGGTTCTTCCCCCCACTGACTGGGGAGATGGCTTCACCTCTCTGAGACTCAGTTTCTCCATGAATAACACCAGCCTCCTGGCATCACAGTGAGAGTGCATTATGTTTGACCTAGTTCCAGGCATACAGGTCTCAAAAGAGTTTCCATGGAGTTCATCTGGACATTTCTGGGGCCTTCTCTCCGGGGGCCTTAGCCCCCATCTCCACTTTCTCTCCAGGTCAGTGGGTCTTATAGTTTTTAAGAAGCTGTGTTTAGGATGCTCCCTTATTTACAAACTTTCAAAGACTCCCTACTGCCAACCTTCACACATTCATTCACCTATGTAATAGGATGCTAACTGGGGGAGCCAGAGTTTACGGTGAATGAATAAGGATGAAAATATTCATGGACTGAATGCCTGCAAGCTGCCCAATCTCTGTGAGGAATTTTTTGGAAACTGAGTCTGAGACTCATACATCTCTAGTCAGTGCCTGAGGGTATCCTGTCCACCTACACTGATGCCATGGGCTTGGAATGCCACTGCCACCTGATCCATCCTTTTTGGGTCAAGCACTGGGCAGTGTAGACCATTGGTTTAAGATGCTAGTGCCTCTGGGGGATAGAGGAGCCAAGTGGGGCTGTGGATGGCTCCCCTGGCTGGGAGAGTCCAAGAGGGGCTGAGAACTCCTTTGGCATCATGTTTCTGGGCAGGTTTCTATGGGGTGTGGCATCCCACCACTGCCTGACTCAAGCCTGCCACAGGCCACTGAGGATAGTCAGAAGGGTGACTCACTCTCGCAGGACCAGCCTTGCTTGATGGGTGCCGGGTGGAGGTGCAGCCACGTCAGGGTGGCCCTTGGCAGCGGCGGAAGCCAGGCCTGCTCACCCAGCCCCTGGCTGCCTGGATCCTGGGAACCAACAGAGTACTTCCTCTGTCCTCCCTGGGGTGGCCTCAGCAGGCTTCTAGGAGGGGCCAGGTGCTGTCCCTCCTGGAGGGCTGTGATGTGGGCAGAGCCCAGTTTCGAGCCGGACACGTCCTGTGCAGGTGCCAGCTCTGCTGAGGGCCAGCTGTGCGGCCTCTGTGTCCCTCTGGGTCCTCATCTATAAATCAGGAATTCCAATGTGGTGAGGATGGAATGCCTTCAGGCTGGAGAGAGGACTTGGTGCAGGCCTGTCACATCATGGGCCCAGTGAGCAGCAGTTACTGTCATCAGTAATAGCAGTAGCTTGGTAGCCTGTTGACTGTAAAGCTGCTGTCTTCCTAAAGGCTCACAGCATCTTGAGTACCCTGTTTGTCTAGAAGTCTTGGTTGTCTGCAGTAACCCTCACTGTCCTGGCCTCAGTCTACAGAATGGACTGTGGCATACCCACTGTGAAGGTTCATGGAGAGAGGTCCTGTGGGGAGAGACCCTGTGCAAATCCCAATCTCTGGAAGGAGGCTTGGCTCAGCAGGCCTGCTCAGGAAGACCCCCTCCTCCCAGGGAGCCCTCTGTGATATCCACCCTGTTCACCCCACTGATGCCTCTGTCCCCAAGACCTCCAAGTCTCCCAACCTGGGGCTCTCTCTAACCTCAGACTCTTTCTCCTCCAGGAGGAGTGATGGGCAGACCCGGCACATCCCTCAGGCACTAGACCTATCACAAGTGGACTCAGTTCCCTCCCACCCTGCTTCGCTGTGCCCCAAGGTGAGTACCAGGGCTGGGAGAGGCAGCAGGAGGATGAGCAGGGAGGTTCTTCTGGGGGTCAGGCTGCTGCCCCCAGAGCCCTGGTGGTCTGTGCAGCATGGGAGGAGAGACCCAGGAGATGGGGAGGGCTTCGTGAGTACAACTGGGCATGGACTGGCCGGCCCTCCATTTTCTCCATTAGCGTTACCATCACCTTCCTCTGTACGTCAGGTAGGATGACAGGACCAGCTTCACAGGCCGTTGTCAAGACCAAATGCCATGGTACCAACCGGGCGGTATCACCATTCATCCTCCAGCTGAGTGCTGTCATGGTCACTATTTTTAGTCCCATTTGGCAGCTAAGATAGGGCTGAGTTAGTTATTCACCTAAAGTCCTGCAGGTTGGCTATGGCCCAGCCAAGACTGGATGCTACTGTCCGTTCAGAGTGTCTAGTAAAAGGCCAGATATGGGTGCACATCTGACACCCCAACACTCAGAGGCAGAGGCAGGAGGATCTCCATGAGTTTGAGGCCAGTCTGGGCTAAACAGCAACTTCAAGGCCACTCTGAACCGCACAGGGATACCCTGCCTCAAATAACCAGTAAATAACTAAATAAGTACCTGGGTCGTACCTCTCTAGCACAGGGATAATGAGCACTTACCTCTGTAGTGTGTGCTGCAGTTTTTAAAATGCATCAATAAACACTGTGCCCGCTGGTCCTTTCCTCAGCCCATGGGGGGCAAGCCTTCTCTGGATGAGAGTCCACAGGCTCAGACAGGTGAAGGGGTCCACCCAAGGTCACACAGGCAGGAAATAGTAGAAGCAGGGTTTACCTGACTCCTCCACCAGGGCTCTAGCCTGGAGCAAGGCCCAGGGCCCTTTTCTGGGCCAGGAGGGAGGATGTGGGACTGCCTCCTGCATGCGGGTCCCAAGTGGAGGTGCTGGTGATACCAGAATGGGACTCTGGGGCCCCCTCTGCTTTCCTCTGCTTGGGGGAACAATGCAATGCTGGGCCATAGGGGTCCTGGGCCTTAGCAGGAAGAGGGTGACTTGATGGCGGTGGCTCACCGGACCAGCTGGGGTCATGGATGACTCTCCCGGCCCTTCTGTCCCTGGGCATTTGGTGAGAGGCTCCCCTCCTTGGGCCTCAATAGTCCCATCTTGGAAGAGTGTTTATAGCCCCTTGCCGGTGGTCCTGCCTGCTCAGGCAGCCTGGGGTGGATCTTCTGGATTGGTGCTGAGCTGCCTCACCTCAGGTTTCCTGGCCTCCACCCAGTCTGGCAGCATCCATTTGGCCAATATAGCTCAGACAGTGGGTGCCAGTGCCCCCTCCAGAGAGTTCATCCCTCCCCAGAATCAAGACCCAGGCTTGGGATCACCCTCCTCTGACAGGAAAGGAAACCAGGCTCAGAGCGATGGAACCATTATGGGGTCCCCAGTGAGTCAGTAGTGGGCTATGGGAACCTGGGCCTGGGACTCACTCTCAATTTCTCCCCCTAGCACCCTGAAATCTGTGCACATTTATAATTGTCATGAAACAAGTCTGAGGGACAAGTGACCTCCCCAAGCCAGTGAGTGGGCAGATCTCTGGCCTTTCCTAGCCTGTTTCCTCACCTATACCACAGGTTGATACCTGTGAAAATACTCGGGAAGGTAGAACATAGAAAGCTGACTATAGAAGCACCATTACATTCTCAGGGCCAAATAGAACACTCAGAGGGGGTGTTCCCTTCTCTTTGGGGAGTCACCTCCCCAAAGAGAACCAACACTGATCTCCCCTCCCCTCTACAGTTTTCTCCACTCAGGAATTCACAAATCTGCACACATGTATATGCCTAGATACCCACATCTAGTACAGAACGTAGTCACAGATACAAAGCACATGTTTGTGCACGTACATATGCATGAGATCTACGTGTAGAACACAAAAATGCACATACCCAGGCATTCCCATGCACAAAGAATCACAGCAGCTCTACGTGCACACAGCTACATCCTGCATCCTGAAGTTCTTGCCTCCTCTGGGGCTAGTGTGGGAATGATGTTCCTCTGGCTGCATTTCGATGAGTGCCCGGAAGTGTGCAGGCCTGGAAGTGGCTCTGTAAATCAATATTTGCTGCTGTTAATTATTAAAATCAAAGCTGCTACTCTGTGTCTGGAACGCATATCTCCAGAGTTCCCACCGGCTCTCCAGACCCAAACCTGACCCAGGGCCAGGTCTGGGGAGTGAGGGGGAGGGAAAGCATAGTGCCCTCTTTCCAGAAGCCCCTGGCCCTGGGGATGCAGGATGGTGGGCAGCTGCATGCAGCTCTTCTGGGAAGGTGCAGAGAGGTCTAGAGCTGAGCTGTGGGGTAGCTGCGCCCTTGCAGCACCCAAAGCATCAGGGGTCGACTTGGCCGCAGCTCAGGAGGCACTGCCACTTTCCCAGCATCTGTCTGGAGGGGGAGGTGGCTAAAGCCGGCTAGGACACACTTCAGGCCAGCTGGAAAGGTCTGCGCAGGCCTTATATTTTACAGATGGGGAAACTGAGATCCAGAGAGGCGGCAGGGACTCACTTGTACCAATCGGCAGGTTGTAGCAAGGCCAGAGCTAGAAGTCACATGTCCTGAAGTCTGCTTGAGCCCTTTCCTCCCTATCATGGGGCCCAGGCAGCCTTCACCACCTCACTGTGGCACTGTGGCAGTCTCCTCTCGGGTTGGTGGCAGTTAGGGCTTGGGGAACACTGGGTACAGGCCAGCCCCTGTCAGACACAGGAGTAGGGAAGAGGGGCAGAAAAGACCTGGAAGTGCAGGTCTCTGTCCTTCCCTGCATAGCTGGTTATCCTGGCTGGCTAGGGCAAACTATTTTACCTTTTGGAATCAGTTTCCTCATCTGTATAGTTGGGATAACATCTATACTTCTTGGGTTATGACAACATGATTAGACATGCACAGGGTCCAGCATCAAGTGTTCAGAAAAGTCTTGTCTCCAAGGTAACCCCTCCTCTTCTTGGCCGGCTCCACGGCCTGTCCCCAAAACCTCATCCTTGAGGCCCCAAAGCAGGGCGCCTAGGGTCTGGGAGGACACCCAGAAGAGCCTTACCTGTTTAAAGCCCCCGACCCTGGACGAGTACGCAGGCGCAGTGTCAGGGCCGGTAGCGGGCCGGCTGCCCTGGGGGCGGGGAGGGGCGGGGCTTCGCTGTCCCCGCCCCGTCTCTGCGGCCCGCCCCGCGCCACTCATACCTGGTGCCCCGCCCTCCGGGGCCCGGCCGCCTGGTGAGCCCCGCGCAGGCAGCTCAGCCGCCGCGGGAGCCGGGAGCGTGGA
>NW_004524668.1:4208606-4242842 GCF_000260255.1 Octodon degus
CCGCTGGGGCCAGGCCGGGCTCGGGATGGCGCAGCCGCGGCCCCCAGCGCCCCCCGGCCGCCCGCGGAGGGGCTCGCTGCCCGCGGGGGGTGGTTGGCAGGTGAGGACTGGTCCGAGGCGGCCTGGCCCAGGGGACTCCGGGCCGGGCAGCCCGACTTCAACTTCGAAGACCGCAGCAGGCGGAGCCTGAGCCAGGGCGGGTGTGTTGGCCTTTGGGCTGACACCGGGTGGCGGCTCAAGGCAGGGTGCAACCCTCACCCAGGGTCAGGACTTGGGCTCCTGCTGCAGCTGTCCAGGGAACTGAGGGGCAGCCTGCGGTTTCCTGCAGTGGCACTGTGTGTGTGTGTGTGTGTGTGTGTGTGTGTGTGTGTGTGTGAAGGTAGGACCACTTTCCCCCTTCCATGTCTTGTCTGGGCCCTGAATATCAGACTATAACTTTGGGGTGGTGCTGCCCAAGGTGGGGATCCCGCCTATCTGGGCCACATCACTCCCAGCCTCTTTTCACCATGTGCCCGGGCGTCTGTTGCTGTCTGTGAGGCTGTACTGTGGGTGTTACTTGTTGCTGTGTGTACATGCTGGGTGACAGTAGCATGTGTCAATGTTTATGTGGCTGTGATTCCTGGTGCAGCAAGGCGTGGTTTTGTTCCAGGCTGTTTGGTCACCTGAGTGGGGTGCCCACGCTGCTGTATCTCATGGAAGGGGCAGGTTGGAGGCCATGTCCTGATCCCAACAAATGCCAGTGCTGTCACAGTGCCGGTTTGACACGTGTGTTTGTCTCCCTGGACTGCAGGTGTGTGTCTGTGATGTCTCCTGTAGCTGTCGGTCAGTGGTCTTGTCTCTTCCAAACTCGCAGGTGCTGGGTGAGGCAAGAGGTGACCACGGTGGACCTTCCAGGGTGGGTCTTACTCTGTGGACAGGCCTCAGTGTGCACATGAGGTGGCATTTGTGCCTGGTGACCTTCACCAGGGCTGTGTGTATGTGTGGTGGCGGGAGATTGCACTCAGGCAGAGGTATTGGCTTGTGAGGATTGACATCTCCTACATTGGTCTTTTCTTAAAATTTGTCACATTGAGATGTTTGTTGTAGCTGTTAAGGGTGTATGTGTGGCCCTACTGGGGAAAGGGGGTTTGTGGCTGGGGGAGGGAGGTGTTTGTGTTTGTGTTCCTGAACACCTGCCTGTCTTTGGGAGTGTGTGTGGCAGTGTGTTTCAGACAGAAGAGTGGTTTTGTAGTGTTTACGTAACATTGTGTGCAGATCTTCAACATAGGTGTAGGTGTGGGTTTGTGTTTATGTGTCTTTTGTGGTACGTGGACCTGTGTGTGAGTAGGTGTGCTGTTGTATAACTGAGGGTGCCAACATTTATATTGGTGTGTTAGTATGTGGCTCTGAGAATCACAATGCACAGAGTCCATGAATTTTTGTGTGTATGTGTGTGTTTCCTAGTGTGCACAACCTCCTAGCACATGTCTGTGAGCTCAGGTAATGTTCCCACGAGGCAGCAGGAACTGCTTGAGTTCAGCCTTGGAAGGACTGGGGGAGGGGCACCATCCTGGAGGCTCTGGGGGCTTCCCAGGCCCAGCCCCTAGCCCCTGCCAGTCACCAGCCGGCAGGGATGCCGCCTTTCAGGCAGGCTTATAGAAAGTTGGCGCTGGGGAGGCCCATGCTGCCAGGCAGCTGGCAGACGCTGGATTAACCCTGTGCACACCCTGGTTAGCCTTGGGAGGGCCAGCTTTAGTATGAAATGCTGTGTGTGAGCTCCCGAACTTGTGGAGGCCCAGTGGGTATCTTCTCGCCCAAAGATCCCCTCTTAGTCCCCCCCTACACTGCCTGGGGGAAGGGTAGGTTGCCTGAGCAAAGGCCTCTGGCTGGCTGGCTGGCTTCCAGGAGAGTTGGGTGGAACCACAGATTCTCCTCTCTTTCTGGCTGGGCTTATCTCTAGAGCTGGGACCAGGGGCTCTGGTCTGTGTACTGAGTGGACCCTGCAGTGCCTGGGGCAGATCTGGCTCTGCCCAGGGCAGCAGCCTCTTCCCTTAGAGGAGGGGTAGGCTACCAGGGCCCCAAGACCTGTGCTGTAGGCTCACCTCACTGGACAGCTGGTCAGCATGTGGGCTTTGTTGCCCAGAACCACACCCTCCACTCCTTCCACTCCCTGGTACCTTGGTGGCTGACCAGGGCGGGGACCCCTCCAGCTGGGCATGGTCGGTCAGGCCACTTCAGGACTGATCATGATCTTCACTCCTCTGTTGCAGAACACTGATCTGTTTGCGATGATTGAAAAGATGCAGGTGAGGAAGTTATAAAAGCCTGTTTGGGGGAGCCACAGACTTTGCTGGGCTGGCAGTGGCGGGGCCCTCTCAATTTTCCCAGCCCTCTCTGAGAACAGGCTGGGAGCCTTCAATAGACCATGCCAGGACCAGAGAGTGGCAGCTGGCAGTTCAGAGTCCTCTGTCTGGAGGAGGCTGGTAGCGCCCTGCCTCTATCTGACCTGGAGACCCATCCACGCTCCAGTTCCCATCCCTGTGTAGGTCCTCACAGAGCCGCAGTCAGCTCAACTCACCCCCATACCCACACACCCTTCCTACCCAGAGAGATACATTGCAGGCACCGCAGGACCCTCTTGCCGAGTGGAGGTGGGAGAGATGCCAGGCATCTAGAGCCTGTGCTGCGGGTGGGGGAGGTGTTCATGAGCCAGGCAGCCCAGGGCATAGCCCTGCCCCACGCCTCCCTCTGGCCCCCTCTCCACCCCAGCCCTGCTCTCACAGGGTATGTGGGTGCACAGGAGGTGGGCAGGGCGTGTACCAGGGCAGGGATCTTTCGCTGATGTCAGCTCACCCTGCCAAGCGCTTGCTCTTGATGCCCCCTTCCTTTCTCTCTCAGCCTCTCATCCCCCATCCCCCCTTCGCATATCTGCATTGATGTAGTCACCCCCTCCCACATGCCTTGCACAACCAGGCCTGCACACCACCCCTGCCCCCACTCCCCGCAGCATGTGTGTCCTGTACACAGCCCCTAGCTGACCTCTGCTGCTGAGGGCCAGGACTGTGGCCCTCCAGAGAGGCCTGAGGAACGAGCCATGGGCTGGCCTGTCTGAGGAGCACCCCCACGTTGGTGGGGGGAGGTCCCTCTTGGGTTTTCCCTTCTGCACAGCGGGATGCAAGGCTGTCAGGGAGGACGCCTGGCAGCAGGCCTGGGCGGGTGTAAGGGGTGCTGCTTTCTCTTGCAGGGAAGCAGGATGGATGAACAGCGATGCTCCTTCCCACCACCCCTCAAAGTAGGTGGGCCAGGCCTAGCTGCTGGAGCAGACTGCACGCTGGGGGGCGGGGTCTGGGAAGTGCCACAGCTGCCGCTTCTGAAGGAGTCCTCCTGTGTGCCAGCTGCCAGCCTGTGTGAGCAGGGCACCCAGGTCCCTGCTCCAGGAGCTCTGAGATATAGGGAGTCTTCCTGCCATACCCGGGCCTCAGGGCAGCTTCTCCTGGCCTGTACCACTATACTTGCCCCTTGCTCTAGGGCTTGTTCCTTAGCCATTTTCCCTGGGGACCTGTGCTCTCAGCAGGAATGCGCCCACTGGGACCTTGGCTCCTACCCCCTCCTCCTGTCTAGGGCAGAGGATATTCCACCAGCCACTCCCCCAGATGGGTACATGCTTCCTGGTAATTCAGGACCCCACACACTAGCAGCTAGCCCTGGGGCAATGGACCCAGGTTGAAAGAGGTTTCCTGCCAAGTCCAGGCTGGTGTTCTCAGAGTGGTCCTCAGATAGTGTTGGTGCTACCGGGTCTTAGAAGTTGGCAGTTGAGGGGGGCACTAGACCCCTGCAAGGGAAACTGTGGGTGAGAGCAGCCTCTCACAAGTCCCTACATGGTTCAGAGGGGCAGCAGGGAGTCTCCTTTCTCTAGGCAGAGAGCACTCCAAAGATGTCAGGATGGCAAGCTTAGCCTGCTTCTGCCCAGCCTTGTAGGGGGCACCCTGGGCCGATCCTCTGCTGTATGCTGAAGTTGAAGGCTGAGGCCATGGCCCTGTGCACACTCCCAGCCCCAAGTGTAGGCGGAACAGTGTGTGTTGGGGAACCTGGTAGGTGTGGAGGGTCAGGGCCCCCCCCAGCTGAGCCTCTGCCTACTTGTATTTTGCAGACGGAAGAAGACTACATTCCCTACCCAAGCGTTCACGAGGTACCCAGCTGGATTTGGAGCCCACCCTTGCCTCCATCCTGGGGAGGTCCTCATGCAGGCCATCTGGACACCTGGCTCATCCTCCCTCCCAGCAGCCTGACTGCAAGCTTTGCCTTGGGGGCTAGAGGCTTCATTTTCAGGCCTAGACTTCAGAGTCTGCTGGAGCCCTTAGGCTTTCTGATCCAAATGTCAGCCTCCTGGGAAGGCCAGTGCTCCCAGCTCTCCAGGAGGCTGCCCCCATCGATTAATGCCGGGGCAAGGGATAGCATGGCTGGGTCTGAGGGGGGAAGGGCTGTAGCAGTTACCCCCTTGCTCCAGGAAGGTAACTGAACCTTGGGGATAACACAGTGCTGGGTTGTCCTGTGTTACCCCTAATGCCACCACAGAAGTATCCCCAATCAGAATTGGAAGATGTCCTGGGGTCCCTAATGGGGTACTGCTGTACAGAGTACCTTCAGCCAAGCCCCACTTCAGGTCTTAGGGCGAGAAGGGCCCTTCCCGCTCATCCTGCTGCCCCAGTTTGGGGGCTACTGGATTGAAGGCACCAACCACGAACTCACCAGCATTCCTGAGATGGAGCCACTGCAGTCGCCCACAACCAAGGTGAAGCTGGAGTGCAACCCCACAGCCCGCATCTACCGGAAGCACTTTCTTGGCAAGGTGGGTGGCTGGCTGCAGGGAGTGGTGGGTCACCACACAGCCTCCTGGGAGACCACAGAACTCTTGGGCGGGGCTGAGTGGCAATCCCAGAACTCCAGGGACCATGCGTATGGATTCATTCATTCATTCATTTGACAAACATTTATTGCAAAGGCAATAGGACACCATGGCGGCCAACTGCAGAGGCTACTACCAATTTGAGTCCTGGTTTAGACACTCCCCACGTGGGACATCAGACACGTTGCTTAACTTTGGTGTGCCTCAGTTTCCACTTCTGAAGAAACATCAGTAGCGACACCCATTCTGAGGTTGCTGCAGTGCTTTAATGAGACCATGCTTGTAAGATTTGGAATGGCATCTCCAGCAGGGTCGTTGCTTATCAGGGTGAGCAAATAGTGGGCTCCCATTGTCTTCAGCTGCCTTTTCCTAGGTAGCTGGTATACACAGCAGTCAACAAAATGGACCCAGGCTGGATGTTGGGCAGCTTGGGGTGGGGGCTGGGAGGACACAGGCATGTGACATCTTGACCGGGGCTGATGTAACCTCAGCCCTGCAGCAGACCCTGCCTAGTAAGAGCTTGAAGGATCAACACCCAAGGGTATTCTCAAGAATTAGTAGGGGAGGCTATGGGTGCTGGAGGGGAAGTTGCATGCCAGGTGCTGTCCGTGTCGTTGACAACCAAAGTAGGGGAGCATACCATGGGTTGGGGGGGGCCTTGTGGCCTGGGTATGAATCTAGGCTCTCCCTTCTAGTGACAGTGGTGTGCTGGGCAAGTTATTTATCATTGAGCCTGCTTCCTCATCTGTCAAACTGGGGGCACTGAAAGCACTCATAAAGCATGCAAAACTGTGTCTGCTAAACACGGTCAGCCACAGCTGTTGTTCCATCCGCCTAATCCCTCTGTGAGAGCGAGATCACCCTGCATTCCCAGAAGAGGAAGCTGAAGTGCAGGGAAATGAAGTGAGTCAGGCAAGGTCACCTTTACTGAGCCTGGTCTTGAACCAGCTCTGGCTGACCTTCCGCTCAAATGTACTGTGGGAGCTGGGCGTGGTGGCACACACCTGTATGCCCAGTATGCAGGAGGCTGAGGCAGGAAGATCACCTTGAGTTTGAGGCCAGTCTGGGCTCCACAGCAAGACCCTGTCTAAAGAAAAAAAACCAAAACCTGAAAACATGCTGTTGGGAGGATTGGGCTGTGTGTATGAGTCTGCAGCCTGACCCTGGGAGATACTAAGGCTAACTGTTGGGGTGGGGGATCCACTGTGGTGGGGACTAACCCATGCTCCCACTATACACACTAGCCTATGCAGGTTCAGGAGTCATTGCCTGGGGATAAGCACAAGCGACCTGAGGTTCTGTGTCCTAGCTGAGCCCTTTGGGTGTCCCAGACACCCCCTGTCCAGAGGCTCACTGTGGCCTGGCAGGTGGTGGGCTCCCAGGGACCACGTGTGCCCAGCACATAGTTGGCACACAGGAAAGTTTGCTACAGGAGCGATGAGTGACCGATGAAGGTCGCAGGCCTTGAGCATGGCAGAATTTGAGAGGAGACATGATAACCAGGGCTAGGTTAGCAGACCGAGGAAAGGGAGTTCCAGCAGCTGGCAGACAGCAGGGCCATTTCCTGGCTCCAGGTGGGGTGCCGGGAGGGGGTGGCTTTTGGGCTCTGTTAGAAAGTGGCTTTGGAGATTGATATTCTAGGATTCCAAGCCCAGGTCCCATTGGGTCCTTTGGGATCATCTGGATTTGGGGGGAAGGGTCAGGAAAACTCCCTGGTCCTTGGACTTCTTGCAAAATTCTTTGTACTCCTCCGTAAGCAGTGCCAACCATTTGGGGGTTTCTGCCACTGTGTGCCCAGGCAGGCCTGAGGACCTCTCTGCCCCAGGTCTAGTCAGAGTGCCTCTTAGCTCTTGATTTGTGGGCACACCCTCTGGCCCCTCCCCCCCCTTCTGGCTGCAGTCTCTGAGCACAGGTGTTCATGTTTAAACAGGATTTGCTTCCAGGGTGATTCCCGGGATGGGCGTGGCTGAAGAGCCAGCTCCACCTCCAGGGCTGGGCCACAGAGGGAGCCCAGGGTCAGGCTGGGCTAGTGTCTCCTTCCATTGTAGTCCTTGGCCTCCGGACGACCCTAGCTGGAGGTGCCAGGCCTGGGCTTCCATCTGTGGGTGCTGTCCTTGCCACAGCCACCCCGTAGGCTTGTAGAGTGCCTCTTCGCAGTCCTTGCCCTCTTCTCTAGGTGAAGCAGGAGAGCGGGAACCTGCCTGGTCAGTGCCCTATGTGCTACTAGATGCTTCACTTCCTGTTTCTCACAAGCCCTGGCTTCAGGGGCCACAAAGTCACAGCCTGGGCAATCAGCTGGTTGGCTCACTGTCTGTCCGTCCGTCCATCTTCGTGCCTGTTTCTCTTCTATGTATTGGGGCTTAAACCCCAGAACCTCACACACGCTAGCTGGCCTTTTCTTACTGAGCACCCACTGTGTGTGTCACATCTGTGGGGGAGAGGCCAGGAGACAGCTCTGTAGGTATGTGTGTGGCCCTGACTGCTGAGCAGGAGAGAGCAAAGTTACTGGAGACAATTACTGAACACTGCGTTGGTACCAGGCACTTGACTTTTTTCAGTCTCTGCCACCTCAAGGTACGTGTCTTCACTCCCATTTCACATACTGGGAAAGTGAGGCACACAGAGGTAAGGTGCCCTTTGCAAGCTGCTCTGCTGGGAAGCGGTAGATCTACTTGATGCAGAGCCTGGACACCTGCCGCTTGGCAAAGGCCCTAATCTTGGGGTGAGCCGGCTTTCTGGTTTCTGGAAACCCCAAGCTCAGCCTCACCCTTCTCCCGCCACACCACACAGGAACATTTCAATTACTACTCACTGGACACTGCCCTCGGCCACCTGGTCTTCTCCCTCAAGTATGACGTCATCGGGGACCAAGAGCACCTGCGGCTGCTGCTCAGGTGAGGGCTGTGTCACAGGGACTCCAGGACAGCAAGGGGTGCTGAGGTCTAAATGCTGAATGCCCACCTCTATTACCCTTCTCCATATTGAGACCTGGAGAGGAGTCGGGATTCGCCCAAGGTCACACAGCAAGTGTGTGGCTCTGCTAGCCCTGGTGCCCATTGTCACCTTTGGTCCTCCCTGTGGGCTGCCTCCTCTGGTCTTTTTGTTGCAGGGCCTCTTTTCCCTCTCCCACTGCCCAGCCCCTCACCATGTGGTGTTCTGCTTACAGGACTAAGTGCCGGACGTACCACGATGTCATCCCTATCTCCTGCCTCACAGAATTCCCCAATGTGGTCCAGATGGCAAAGGTGAGGCATCAGCGCCCCCCACTTTGGGTGCTGGGAGCCCCAGGGGCTGTAGGCTGTAGGTTGCCCCCAGCACACACTCAGCTGCAGCTGCAAGCCTGCGCCCTATGCAGTGCAGCCAGTCTCTGCAGCCCTACCTGCCACTGTTTCCGACTGTGTGCACATGCCGCGGGCACCTGTCCCTTCTTGTGTCCTTTGACACTGTAGCACCTCGGGCCCCAGGGGACCTCAGTTCTCTGAACTGTATGCTGAGCAGCAGCCTCTGGTGTCCCCAGCTTAGCCTGGCCTCCTTTCTACTGCTATCCCTGGACCTGGCCATTGAGGCCAGAGTCCCCTCTCATCTCCTTTCCCGACCCCCCATGACTTCCATGGTCTTCTCTTGCAGCTGGTGTGTGAAGATGTCAATGTGGATCGATTCTACCCTGTGCTCTACCCCAAGGTATGGCTCTGGGGTCTCCTTGCTGAGGGTGCGTTGGGTATGTACTGGGTACCTGCTGTGTGCCAGGTATTTCCCCTTGGTCTCTCTTTGACCCTCACAATACCCCTGCCAAGTCCACAGTCCTCAGAAGAGGAAGCACAGAGAGGTCCTAAAGGTGTGCAGCAGATAAGGAGAACTGCATTTCTACCCAGGGGTGCCTTTCTTGTAGGCAGGCCCCCTCAGGCCTGGAAACTCAGTACTGCCTGGGGATCCTCCCAAGGCAACCTGTGCTCTGGACCTTCCCTGGGTCACGGACCTTCCCTGGGTCACGTCTCTTTCCACTGGTCTTGTCTTCTGTCCTCAGAAGGGACCTGAGGAAAAAGCATACCATGCACACCTCCGTAAATGCTCCCCCTCCAGCCCTGGTACTACCTGCTGGCTCCAGACACCGTGGCAGTGTGGGAGTAGAGGCAGGGGCTTCTCTCTTCAACCAGCCAGGGGCCCTTCCTGGAAGAGGTGGTCCCTGAATGGTGTAGTAGCCTTTGTGGGCCCTGACTGAAATCTGGAGTAGAGTGAAGTCAGGATCCACCTCTTGATTACAGAGGGAAACCCGAATCCCTGGGGGCCCAGGAGGGAGGTTCCTAGAGGCCTCTTAAAGGTTCCTCAGCAAATTGGTGGGACTTGACTGATGTGCAATGGAATGGGTGTGCCTTAGGGAGCTGGGTGCTAGACTGCAGTGGAGGCGGCTTCGGCCATCGCAGGCCAGGGGCTCCAGGCCAGTCAGGAGCCCAACAGGTCTGGGATGTGTCCCCACCCAGCAGACACTTGCAGGCTGGTGACCTTGGTTGTAGAGCTCTCTACAGCTTCAGGTTGCTGAAGCTTTCTACAACCAAGATGCAGAGGGGCCAGTGGAGTGTCTCCCCCTCCCCACTGGGCTTGCTTAAGAACAATCCATGCAGCACTGGGCATGTGGGGAGAGCTCAGTGGACAGCAGTGTGCATGCAGCGTCCCTGTACCCCATGCTGTCCCACAGGCTTCCCGGCTCATCGTCACCTTTGATGAACATGTTATCAGCAATAACTTCAAGTTCGGAGTCATTTATCAGAAGCTTGGGCAGGTGTGCTCCTCCCTATCCTGCCTCCGCCCCACCTCGCCCCGGTACTGTAGACTTCACAGGGCAGAGTGCTGCCAGAGCTCTCAGTCTCCCGGAAGCCCTGGGCCCTCCCTGGGGACACCTGAGCAACAGCCCCTGCTGCTCCTAGCATCCAGCACAGCCCATCCTCCTTTCTGCTGCTGTCCCCCAGACTTGGCTATTGAGGGCGTGGTAGGGGTGCTCAGGAGCTGCAGCTCCATGACTGTGACCATGACAGCACCCCTGTGTGGTCCCCAGACCTCCGAGGAAGAGCTCTTCAGCACCAATGAGGAGAGCCCTGCCTTTGTGGAGTTCCTTGAATTTCTAGGCCAGAAGGTCAAACTGCAGGACTTCAAGGGGTGAGTCTTCAGGTGGGAGAGCCGAGCTAGTCTGACCCGTGGCCCTTGGTTGGGGGAGCCCCATCTTGGCTGCACAGAGGCCTGGCTGGGGCTGGAAACTGAGCTGTGGCCTGGGGGCCCTGGGGCAGGTTCCGAGGTGGCCTGGACGTGACCCACGGGCAGACGGGGACCGAGTCCGTGTACTGCAACTTCCGCAACAAGGAGATCATGTTTCATGTGTCCACCAAGCTGCCCTACACTGAAGGGGACGCCCAGCAGGTAGCCTGGGCACCCATCTACCTGCTTCCCACTGTCCCCTTATGCCCCACTTGTCCATCTAGTGTCCATCGTGCCAGGCCCTGGAACGCAGGCACGGAAATGACCCCCTCCCCCAGGTAGGGGGCAGGTAAGAGAGGCTGCTTCAGTGCCAGGACAGCCCCCACTTCCACATCTGCGAAATGGGGATAGCAGTGGCGCTTCCCTAGTGGGTGAGCATAAGGGAGGGGACACAGTAAGTGACTAGAATCAGACCTGGGAGACAGCAAGAGCCTGGTAAAGCTGAGCTAGTACTTTTGTGGGGAGCAAGGGGCCTTATAGGGTCCTGTGGGGGCACCAAGACTTGGCAGGCGTAGGAGTCAACAAGTGTTGGAGATCAGGTGGCTTAGGCTGTGAAGGAGCTGGAAGGAGGAGGCACAGAGAGCAGCTCCGCACGGGCCTTGCGTCGCGAGGTGCACCAGGAGTTGAACTGAAGCACTGGGTGCCCTCGTCCCGGGCTTCCCTCGGGCTGTCTGCTCACCCTGCTGCTAACGGGAGAAAAGTAGAAGGACTCGTTCCTTAGGTTTAGTGGCTTTTTCTGTTCTTTTCATAAGATTCTCTGTTCTTTGTAGCAACAGGAGTTCGTAGAGGGTCGAGCTTGTCTGGTCGATGAAGGGCCATGATTGGGAGAGTCTGGATAGGTCAAGTGCTAAAGTGTAGGGCCTCGAAACTGGGAGACCTGGGTTCAAGTACCAGAGTTCACTGTAGGCGGTCACTTCTCTGCTGGCTTTGACTTTCTCTTCTGTTGCAGTTAGCAAGAAAATGAAAAAACGTTCTTACCACACTGGGGGGTGGTGGTGGTGGTTTACAAATCCCTAGAGGTGTGCTCTGCCCCATCCCCAAGCCCTCTCATCCTCGGGTTGTTGCTTTCTCACCACCGGCCAGGCTGTGAAGGCCTGTGGTGGCCCTGTGCTCAGTTGCAGCGGAAGAGGCACATCGGAAACGACATCGTGGCAGTGGTCTTCCAGGATGAGAACACGCCCTTCGTGCCCGACATGATCGCATCCAACTTCCTGCATGCCTATGTGGTGGTGCAGGCCGAGGGGGGTGGCCCTGATGGGCCCTTCTACAAGGTGGGTGAGCTCAGAGAGCCTTGCAGGGGCCTGCGAGGCCCCAGGCCTAGCGCTGCCTCGCTGGCAGGCCTCTGTGAGCCTCAGTTCTTCCCACTTTTGTAGAGGAATGGGAATACTCTAGCTTCCCAGAGTGTATGACTCAAAGAAGATGGTTGCAGCCTCCCCTTTCCCCTCTGGTGTCTCCTTTCGTCGTGTTGTTTCACCTCCTCTGCCCTCACAGTCCCCTGTGACCCTGAGGCCCCCACCACCTGACCCCATCTTTCGAATACAGGGCAGAGGAGGAGGAGCTAAATTTCTGGGGACAAGGATGTACCCACCCAACAATCAGAGCCTTGATGACACAGTGGCAGGACTAGAGGCAAATTAGGGCTTCCTGGCAGCTGTGGGAAGGAGCAGGCCCTTGGCTCCACAGGGACAGCTGTTCTCCCTTCCAGGTCTCGGTCACCGCGAGAGATGACGTGCCCTTCTTTGGGCCCCCTCTGCCAGACCCTGCTGTGTTCAGGAAGGTGAGAGGTGGCCCCTATCCCTGGCATGGACAGCGCTTGACTGAATGGTAGGGGACTGGGGCAGGGCACAGATTCTGTCTCCTGAGGCCCTGGAGCCCTGTGCAGCTGTGGCCTGGCTTTTCTCTTCATTTTGACCAAAACTTGGTTTTGGAGACAAATTCTCGCTGTACAGTCCAGTCAGGCCTTGAACTCACGTGTATAACCCAGGTTCTTGGACTCATGGCAGTCCTCCTGCCTCAGCTTCCCCAGTTTGTTTGTTTTTTAAATAAGGCCACAGAATAATAAACTATGTTTCTCATAACAGACAGTGGCCTTTCCTTAATTCTGCCCTAGTTTTTGACCATCTCCTTTAAACTGTTTGGGGAGAGGAGGGCTTCTGTCTCTGTCACCCCTTAGAAACCACCCAGCTTAGTGTGCTCTGCTCCCCCAGAACAAAGCAGTAGGAGAGTACCTTGATCCTAACGTGTGGCGTTTGCTCCTCTGAAGGGTGTGCAGCCTTGAAAGGTCACAGTGTCCCTCACAGGTGCAAGGGCTGCGATCTGAGCTCCAGAGATGACCTCTAGGAGGCTCAGGGGACTCCCAGGCCCCGGGAGGGCACAGCTCAGGAGCTCGGTCCTGACCCATCTGGGCTCAGGCCCTTGCCTCTCTGTTGCTGACTCCCTTTCTCCTCTCCACCTGGGGGACTCCCAGGGGCCTGAGTTCCAGGAATTTTTGCTGACAAAGCTGATCAATGCTGAATATGCTTGCTACAAAGCAGAGAAGTTTGCCAAGCTGGAGGTGAGGATGGGCTGTTGGGGCTGATTTCCCCCTTCTTGTTTAGAATTTCCTTCCTGCCCCCACCCTGCAAAGCAAGGGCAGGTCAGACTTTAGCCTTGAGGGGCTGTGTGTGTGTGTGTGTGTGTGTGTGTGTGTGTAGATCTTGGATGGAAGCCCCACTTCCCTCTAGGGAGAAAAAGCAGGACAGAGGCCGAGGCCTGGGAGGTAGGCAGGCTGATGGTGTGTTGGAGGGAGCTGGGGCCTGGGGCCGGGAGCCAGATCTTGCTGAGGAGCCCTGAGGGTTTCTGGGCCTGTGGAGAGCAGCCTGAGTGAAGCCAGGGCCGGGCTCTTCCTCTTCCAACTGACTGGGAGGAAGTGGCCCTCACCTTGGGAGGGGGGTGGGATACCAGGATGCAGACTGAGGGACGAGGGTTGATTTTGGGGCTCTCTCCCGATGGCCGGCTCACAGGAGCGGACCCGCGCTGCCCTCCTGGAGACGCTGTATGAGGAACTCCACATTCACAGTCAGTCCATGATGGGCCTGGGCGGTGATGAGGACAAGATGGAAAACGGAGGAGGTGGAGGCGGTTTCTTTGAGTCCTTCAAGGTAAAGTGTTCCCGGGGGATCTCCTGGGCAAGGGAAGGGGCGCAGAGATGGGGCCCAGGGACAAGGGCCTAGTGGAGCGGAAGGCTGGGCTAATCCACAGGGTGTGGGCTTGTCCAGAGGCAAATTCTGTGGGGGTGGAGTTCTGGTGGGGAAAGGGCCGTAGGTGAAGCTCGAGGTGGACGCTGGACAAGATGTGGGCGTGGCCAGAAGTAAGCTGGTTGGGGTGGAGTCGAGTGGGCGTGGCCCAAGGGTTGGGGGGTTGTACTCAGGGTTTCCCTCCAGGAGGTGTGGTAGAGGTTCAAGCTTAGATTTAGGAGTGTGGCCTGTGAGAGGTAGTTTTGAGTCTGGAGATTAAGGGAGGCTCTGATTGATTAGGAGCCAGTGATGGAGGTGGGGCCAAAACTTGGGGTCGAGTCCACCGGGAAATTCCTAAGGTTGGAGTTCAGGTGTCAGCAAGGTGCTGCTGGTGTCGTCTTGGGCTGTGGCTGGCAGAAGAGCTGGCAGAGAAGTGAGGAGAACTCTGCCTTGAGTGAAGGAAAGAAAAAGAGGACCGGGAGGGCCAAATGTCCTTTGGAGAATGACCTGGCCTGTGTGACCTCCCCTGTGTATCTTTGGCCTAGCTTTTGCTGAGGGCGCTGGCTCTCTGGTTGGGATCCCAGCTCCCACACCCAGCAGTTTAGGCATGCTCTGAGCCTGGTTCCTTTATCTGTTGAGTAGGGTAATGGGGTAATGACCACTTATCTCATCTAATTGTTGAGCTATTTGTAAAGCAATTAGATTAGTGAAACATAAGTTAAAAAGCAAAATGCAAAACCCTGGCTCCTCCTTAGCAACAGTTGCCCAAAATGAGAGGTGGGTGGAGATGGGAACACCTCATCCCTGGCTGGGCCTGCACTCACCCAGGCTACAGCCCCAGGTTGTGGCCTCCATGCTCCTGCCCCGTCCACCTGCAGGAGGAGGACTCAGATACCCAGCCAGGCCACTTGAGTCTCAGCCTCTCCCCAGGCAGCCTGGAGGCAGAAGCTGTGGTTCTGCACAAAGGGGTCAACCAAGCTGTACAGAGGGAGCCCTGCCCCTACCCTTTGCAGACCAGGGGTGGGGGTGGGAGGTAGACACAGGGCAAGTGTGTTCTTTGGTGGTCACTCTTGTAGTGTCACATCTAGTAGGTGGTACAGAGGGGACCCAGGTTAGACTGAAGCCTTTCTGGGGTAGCAGAGTCCACACTTCAGGACCTAGGATTTAGCATATGGGTTCTAAACTCACCTGTGCCTCAGTTTCATCTGTTGTAAAATGGGTATGATGACAGCCCCTGCCTTGCATGGTGGGTTGAATGACAGAGTGGATGTGAAATACCTTGCTCCACAAGAAACGCCCAAAATGTGTAGATTAGTCTGAAGAGGTGAAGGAAGTGGGGAAGAGGTGGAAAAGGAAAAAAAAAGGAAGGAAAGAAGGAAGGACAGAAAAAAAGGGAGGGGAAGGGGAAAGAAAAGAAGGAAAGGGAGTATAGACACCCTAAAAAAGCAACAGGTTTCTCAGGGATCTCTGAGTACACATGTGGTTGTGACTTGGGGGCTTCTGCACCCCTTAAAACAGCTGCTTGAGGAAGTGCCGCGCATGGCAGTCTGGGTGGCTCAGAGGCTCAGGGAGGCCAAGTGGCTGACACCAGGCCAGCTGGCAAGTGGGGGCAGAGCCACGGCCCACACTGCCCTTAGCACTGTGTGTCTTCCTTTTGTGTGGTACAGGGGGAAACAGACCTCTTGAGTGGATGGGTCTGCCTGGGGTCACCCAGAGTGAAGTTGGTGGGGAGGGGCCTGTTGCCTGGGCTCCTGGAGCTTCCCAAGGTGGGGCTTGCGAAATCCATGCCCCCTCTATCCCCATGTCACCCTCCCAGCGGGTCATCCGGAGTCGCAGCCAGTCCATGGATGCCATGGGGCTAAGCAACAAGAAGCCTAACACTGTGTCCACCAGCCACAGCGGGAGCTTCACTCCCAACAACCCTGACCTGGCCAAGGCAGCTGGAATAGTGAGTGTCCCCTCCTCTGACCTGCCCCTCCCGGAGTCCACAGTGTCCCTGTCACCTGAGGACCAGCCCCACCACTCCCCATTGTCCTGTGGTCCACACACCCTCCCTGGGCTCTGGGCTCGGCTCAGCTGCTACTCTCCATGGAGGGTTAGGAGCCCTGCCAGGACATGGGGTGCTGAGAGCCCTCCCCAGTTCCTCGGTCCTCTCCTCTTCCTGGCCCTTTCCTCAGTCAGGTGTCACTCTCTGGGGGTCAGCTCAGGGGCAGCCTCTGTGTCCCATTCCCAATGAGTACCTACCGTCTGTTGTGTGCTGAGAACTTGGCTGCTGTGTGGTATCTACTGTCAAGTCTTGGGTTTCTGGGGACACCTACTGTGTGTCAGGCTGTGGGCACCCGTTGTGTCAGGACCTGGGCTGCTGTGTGCTTATGCATTTTGTAAGCACCTACTGTGTGCCTGGCCCTGAGTTCCTGTGAGCACCTAACATGTGCCTGAGTACCTACTGTGTCAGGAAATGCATTGTTGTGTGGGCATCAACTCTGTAAGCACCAACTATGTGCTCAGGCCTGGGCTGCTGTGTGAGCATGTCCTGTGTGTCAGGACCTGGGCTGCTGTGTGAATAAATGATTCGTGCTAAGCCCTGGATATCAGTGAACACCTACTGTGTGTCAGGAAGTGCACTGCTGTGTGGGCGTTTCCTCTGTGGCACCTCCTACTGTATGTCTGCAGCAGCCAGAGCCTTTGTGCCTGTGGCTGCTATCATGCGCCAGGAACCAGGCTTCTGTGTGGGCATCTCCTGAGCGAGCCCTTCTTGTGTGACCACTAACTGTCCACCAGGTCCTGCGGGCGTCTACCCCTCCCACAGCAGGCTTGCTAGGTGTGCAGGAGAAACAGGCCTGCATCATGGGCTGGCTGCTTTGCGCCACCTTGTGGCCACCCTGGATATTGTATCTACTGCTGTGCTCCCCATTCAGCCAGTCAGCCCCCACCATCTATCCATCCACCCATGCACCATTTACCTACCCACCCATCTATTTCTCCACTCATCTGTCCATCCATCCATCCATCCATCCATCCGTCCGTCCGTCCGTCCGTCCGTCCGTCCGTCCATCCATCCATCCATCCATCCATCATCCATCCATCCATTCATCTACCAACTTACCCAGCCACCTACCCATTCATCTACGCATCCACGTGCCAGTCCATCCACCGATCTATCAGTTCATCCATCCATCCCCCATCTCCCCACCCACCCCCCATCCCCCATCCATCCACCCACCCCCATCCCCCATCCATCCACACACCCACCCATCCACCAACCCACCCACGTATGCAGCCACCTAGCCATTCATCTGTTCACCCATCTATCCATGTGTCCTCCCATCCATCTACCCACCCTAGCATCTCTCCTCCCTTCCTCCCTCCTTCTCTTATTGACTGTCTACTGCATGCCAAGCCGTGCTTAGTGCTATGAAGCTGTGTCATGTGGCGGGAGGCACCTGCACCCCCACCCTCCACCTGCCCCATGGTCTGGTCTGGCTAGGGAAGCAAGGCGAGGCCTCTGCTGTCCAGCAGTCACCAAGTCCACTGTCATCTGAGGAGCTGGCCCGACCTGCCCACAGGTGTTCCCTTCCTCCTTGCCACAGAGGGGTCCCAGGGACAGGGCCAGGCCAGCAGCACCCACCATGGCAGTAACCAGACCCATTTCTGTTTTTGTTTTTGCACAACTCTCCCTCTCTTCATGTCGCCTCTTCCATTCTTGCTTTTCCTTCCCTCCCTTCCCTCCCTCCTGACCTCTCTGCCTTCTTGTACCTTTTCTTTCTTTCTGCTTCCCACCGATCTGTACCATCCCCTTTTCCACTCTTCTTGCCCTGGCTTTCCCTTCTCTCCATCTCTATCTGTAACCCTCACTCTCTGGACCCATTTCTGTCCCTACCTGTCCCTCTTTGTGCCCCCTCTCATGTGTTCCTGCTTCCATATAATCCCGTATCACCCTCGGCCCCTCTGCTGTCTGTCCACATGCTTCTCTCCTTCTCTGCCCATCCATGTGGCCCTGTCTTCTCTTTTCTCTTCTCTTCTCTTCTCTTCTCTTCTCTTCTCTTCTCTTCTCTTCTCTTCTCTTCTCTTCTCTCTCTCTCTCTCTCTCTCTCTCTCTCTCTCTCTCCCCCCTTTCCCCCTCCCCCCACCCTCTGCCACCCTTTGCTGCTTGCCAGTCATTGCTTATTCCTGGGAAAAGTGCAAGTAGATTCGGACGCCGGGGCAGTGCCATAGGCATAGGAACCGTGGAAGAGGTTGTCGTCCGCAGGGCCACCGGCTCTGGAGGCTGCTGCACGCGCTGTTCTCCGCTCGCTCTCAGGACGGAGGCCATATTGGGGACGTGGCCCCTTGCCGAGGACAGGCCCAGGGGAATGCAGGACAGAGTGCTGGCACCTCTCTGCACCTGCTTTGGGGCCTGGCACCTGGGCCAGAGCCAGTGGCCCTTGCCAGGGGCCTCTGACCCTCCCTGCTCACTGCCAGGACCCAGAACCCAGAGACCCTCTGCCCAGCTGCACGTCCCCCAATATTGCTGTTTCTGCATGAAGCACTGCCCCTCCCTTTGCCCCAACCTCTCCCCACCATGAACTGGCCTGAAAATCCTGCCCCTCCATCCCTCCTCGGGCCCTGCTTCCTGCCTGGGGCCTCCTCCTTGGTGTATGTGGAAGCTGGGGGGACTTTTCAGCTGCCGCTCCCCCAGACAGTATGGAGGTTCTGAGAAGGGTGGGGTGGCACACGGTGAGGACGGAGGGTGGGGGCTGGGGCTGCAATCTCATGCTCATCACCACCAGTAGGCTGCAAGGCCCCCGGAGCCCAGGGGCTGGCGTGGTGGCCATTCTGAGGACCTGGCCTCGTCCCTTCCCAGCCTGGAGTGGCTGCCCTGCCCTTCTCCTAGACCGACCCAGGGCAGCTCTACAGGGCCCCCCTCTCCAAAGCTGCGGCCAGCTGGGGGGCTGCCCAGATGCACACCTCCTCCCCTTTCTTGCTCATCACTGCTGCTTTGGGGCAGAGGGCAGTGGGGGGCACTGGGGCTCCCAGGGCAGCTGGGTGCTGAATTGGGGCCTCTCCCTGCAGTCCCTGATTGTCCCTGGGAAGAGCCCCACAAGGAAGAAGTCAGGCCCGTTTGGCTCCCGCCGCAGCAGCGCCATCGGCATCGAGAACATCCAGGAGGTGCAGGAGAAGAGGTAGGTGAGGCCCTTCCCTGCGCCCTGTCAGTGTCACCGCCGAGCAGACAGCGGGAATGCCCACCTCTACCTTTTGTTCCCTTCCTGTGACAGGGCAGTCCTTGTAGCTCCCTCGGGGCCCACCCTTGGCACTGTAGGCCTGAATGTCAGGGATTTTGCCCTGGCCACACAGCCAACAAGGAGCAGAGCTGGGGCTTGAGCCCCGGCCCGTCCAGCTGCCCTGCGCCCACTCCCCACTGTGAGAGTGCTGGCTAGTTCTGTGAGCGTGTGTAGAGAGTAGCTTCCAGACTCCGGGCTGTGACCTTGGGCCAGTGGCTGTCTTCCTCTGAGCTCTCTTAACCCAGTCTGGAGCACTGGGATGAGAAAGAGCATGTGGCTTCTGTGACGATTTGGTTCCATTCATGTGACAGGGTCTATGCATTAGGAATACTCCAAGAAAGGAGCTGGCACTGTCCCCACTGCCACTAGATCTCAGAATGCCAACCTTCTGAGTTTAAGTCTTGGCATTAGCTGGGTGCCCTGGGGAGGCCCCTTCCCATCGAACCCCAGTCCTAACATGTGTCACAGGAAGGTGTCCTGGTCGCTGTAGCTCCTTTACCACCTGCCCGCTCATTGGCCAGCTTGGCTGAGGAGCCCCAGGGCAACAGTGGGCTGACCCCGGAGTGTATAAGGTGTCCGTGACATCCCCTCATTGCCTGCACCTCATTCTACCCCAGCGCCAGGCCCCGAGCTGAATCCTCTCGCTGCCCCTGTGTGCCCCGCAGGGAGAGCCCTCCGGCTGGCCAGAAGACCCCAGACAGCGGGCACGTCTCACAGGAGCCCAAGTCGGAGAACTCTTCCACTCAGAGCTCCCCAGAGATGCCCACAGCCAAGAACAGGTTGGGCTTGCAGCTCACTGAACCAGAGCTTTGGAGTGGGGGGCTCGTGCTTCCCATCTCCTGGGCCCAGCTGCCCAGGAACCTTGGCACTGCCTCGGGAGGGCATGGGGGGCTGGGTGACCTCTCAGTTCCTCTTCTGATGCTCTCCTGCCAAGCCCAGGCGTGGGGTGGTGAGCTGTACACCTGCCGCCCCTGCACTCGAGTGGCCTGTATGCCGTTTCCATGTTGCGGGACAGGAGGAAAATAGAGCCCCAGACTGTGATGAAATGTTGGGGGCAGTCGTATTGTGGGTGGTTCTTTGGGGATGGTAACATTTGAACAGAGAGCTGGGTGAGTGAGGCGTCAGCCCTGCTGGGCCTGGCTGGCAGAGAGAAGAGGGCTCCAGGTCAGGAGCCAGCAAGTGCAGAGGGCCTGAGGATGGCAAGAAGGGGAGCAGACAGAGGAGCCAGGAGATCGAGGGGCTGGGCGGTGCAGCATGAGGGTGAGCGGGGCTAGCTCAGTGCCTCACAGGCTGCATGAAGCTTGGAATTTTATACTACGGGAATTAAGAAGGCTTTGAGAGATTTTGTGTGTGTGTGCTGGCCACTGAGCCAGGGACTCATGCCTGCCACCCCTGAGCTGCATCCCCAGCCATACCTACTTTGAGATGCAGTCTCACGGAGTGGCCCCTGCCAGCCGCAAACTCCTAATGCTCCACCCTGTCCCTCTGGGTGTTACAGGCTGGGGTTACAGGTGGCTCTGTGGGAGGTGTGAAGAGGAGAAGGAACAGGGCCCGTGGGTGGCGCTGTGTGGGGAGGGCAGGGGCAGCGGCCAAGGGGTTGCTTTTCCCTTGACCCAGGTCAGTTGAGCCTCTCTCTGGGTTGTGCTCAGGAGGACCAAGAGGACTCAGCTTGGGCTGAGACTCTGGGGAGCAGAGGCAGGAAAGAGTAGGTGACAGGGACAGGGCCTGCAGGTCCCATCATGGTGGGTGTTTGAGAGATTTGTGCTTTGGGATCTGAGAGGAGTGAGACTCCAGGCAGGAGACAAAGTGTGCGAAGAAGAAGAGGGGTTATGGAAGTAGGGCATGGAGCTACCTCTGTTCTCCCGCCTACGACCAAGTGCCCCTGGGCGTGCGTGTGCCCACCCTCTCATGCCTCGACGTCTCCTCCTCTGTAAGAAAGGCCATAAAGTGACAGCCATGAGCTAACTCAGGTGAGTGCTTAGGGCACTGAACCCTAAGCCAGGGAAGCCGTGAGTGGGTGTGGAGCTGGGGTGGGCCCGAGGAAGGCCATGGGAGTCCAGGACTCTCAGAGGCTGAGGAGCTGTGCTGAGGCTGTGAGGGTGCCTGCTGTCGGCAGGCTGGGCCTCCTGGCAGGGAGTGAGGGAGCCGGGCCCGACCAGGGCCGCCTTGGGTGGATGCTGCTAATGGGGCGCCGTCTGTGGCAGAGCGGAGACAGCAGCCCAGAGAGCAGAGGTGCTGAAGGACTTTTCCCGCTCCTCGTCCAGTGCCAGCAGTTTCGCCAGTGTGGTGGAGGAGACGGAGGGCGTGGACGGGGAGGACACAGGCCTGGTGAGACACCCAAGGGGCCCGTGTACCTCCGCGGCCTGGAGCGCGGCTCTTGGGCCCCTGGAGGTGCTCTGGCCGGAAGTGCAGGCCTGGCTGCAGCTGTGATGAGGGGACCCAGGTAGAGAAGTGGCCCAGCCTGACCCTCCTTGTTCTGGTCCCTCCATGGCACCACCGCACTGTCCAGAGAGCCCAGTCTGGGGGCTGCGAAGACCTCCAAGCCTCTGTCTGGAATGCTCTTCCTGTCCCGCTCCCTCTGCCTGGCCAGGTTTCCCTCTGCTTGCTGAAAGCTGTCCTTGACTGTCTGGTTCAGGAGAGCTAGTGACCCTGCTTTACACCCTCGCAGACCCCTGGACTTGGCTCTCACCACCCTCGGTCAGTTTTCATTCAGCAGACCTTCAGGGGCACCTACTCCTTGTCCTGCTCATTGCTGGCACTGTAGGGAGTGAGCCAGGACAGCACCCTGCATGGTGGCCTTCTAGACAGGCATCTCGGCCCAGCTGGCCTCCTAGACTTCAGGCTCCCTGAGGGCACGCAGGGCCTGACCCATGCCAGGGGCCTGGCCTGGGAGGGCATCCATGGATGTGTTGTGTGATCTGCCTTGTGCACGGCAGACTTTGGGGCCAGTGAGGGGGGCTAATCTCCCCCCCTCCCCAGGAGAGCGTGTCATCGTCAGGGACGCCCCACAAGCGGGACTCCTTCCTCTACAGCACATGGCTGGAGGACAGCGTCAGCACCACCAGCGGTGGCAGCTCCCCAGGTAGCATGTCGGCCTCCTGCAGAGGGTGGGGTGTCCCTGAGTCATTGAGGGTAGAGCTGCATTCCAGGACTAGGTCTTATGTCCAGTGGTGGGCATGGATATGACTACCCCTACCATGGGGGACACTGGTGGGTCATGATCTGGGGTAGATTGCAGGGCTAGTAGCTTCTGGGAGTCTCAGCGGGGGTGGCAAGGAGGTGCACTAGGGTAGGGGTCCCTAAGGAGGGGCCAGGCAGGCCTAGGGAACACCTGTGCCAACTGCCCATCCATGCGTTCTCCCTGGTGCCTCCCCCTGGCCAGTGAGGTGGCTCCCTCCTGCCCCCCTCCCCAGGCCTGTCCCGGTCACCCCACCCAGACGCCGGCAAGGTGGGGGACCCTGCGTGTCCCGAGATCAAGATCCAACTGGAAGCGTCTGAGCCACACACTCCCCAGCTGGTAAGAACAGCAGGTGGGGTGGGAGGGAGACACATCCCACTGGGGGCTGGCTGTTGGGAGGAGGCGAAGGGCCCAGAGGTCATGGGGTTCCTTTGGCCAGGACAGCCTGGGCACAGCCATGACTGTGCCTCCCTGTGTCCCCCTGCCTTGCCCCCTGCCTTGTGGCGCTGCTGTCCTTACAGGGCTGTTAGCCGGCCACCCGGGAACTGGAGCTGAGCAGGTCAGCCTGGGCCCCTGTGCTGGTGCGTGGGCTGGGAGACTGTGGGACAGGCGGCCGGCTGTGGGTGGAGGAGCTGGTCCTCCCCCTCTCCTCAGCGGGTCGCTCTGGCTGGCCCCGCCCCCTGGCTGCAGGCTCCTCCCCTGTGCCGTGTGGCGGGTGAGCCTTGCCTCGCCTCTACCCAGGAGCTGTTGGGAGGGAGCTTGGTGACCTCTGAGTGTGGGATGGAGACACCTGGAGCCCAGGACCCCGGTTGCAGCTTGCACTTCACGGTGTCTGCACCCCGTGTCCCTGCAGATGAGGCCACAGAAGCACAAGGTGAAGAGGCTGTGTCACATCCGGGCAGCCAGGACCTCTACCCCCAAGGCCAACCCCAGCCCCGGTTCCCCTGCTTCCCACCTCCCCTCCGCCCACCCATCTGGGTGCTCTCCGCAGGGCGGAGCCACCCAGACCTGGGGCCGGGAAGTTGCTGGCGTCGTCCCACTGGCCCAGGCAGTGCTCAGCTGAAGCAGGACTGCAGGCGGGGCTTGCCCTGCCCTGAGCCTCCATCACCCAGCTGCCCCTCTGGGTGGGGGAGCAAAGTGGGCGAGGGAGGCGGAGAGCTCAGTGCGTGCCGCTGCCTGTGGAGGTGGTGGGGTGTGAGTGTGTGGAGTGAGCACTGGGCTGCCAGCTTCGGGTTCCGCTGTGTGGCTCTGCCCAAGTGGCTCACCTTCTCTGGTTGTCTCTGCCACGTGTGGACAAGATTATTTCAGAGGTCACTAGAGACTGTGATTCTGCGCACCTGACCCAGAGGGGTTGGTGTCAGTGGGCCTTCCTATCACACTGCCCTGCTTCTTGAGGTCCCTGATGCCCCAGGTGGGCTGAGGGCCTGCGAGCTGGCCGTGCCCACTGCCCCCCCGCCCAGGACCTCTAAGCTGCACCACAGATCTGCCGATTCCCTTCCACTGCCTACACATGACAAACCGGTGACCTCCTTCTGAGAGAAAGGGACCCACCTGGCTCCTCAGCCAGCGCCCAGCTTAACCCCTGCATCCCTCGCTCCTGGGCGCTCCATGCTGAGGGGTCTCCACCGGCCCCCATGCTGTGGAGGGGCAGCCAGGCACAGCTGCTGTGAGTCCATGTCCTTGTGTGTGTCTGTCTACACTTTAGGTGCCACGCCAAAGGCCAGCCTTCTGGCCACACCCCCACTTTGGAAGCCCCGTGGCCACGTGTATGTTGGTAACAGTTGTACAAAATAAATTCTATTTATCGCTATTGTATCTGGAGTTGGGCTGGCTTTGTGTGCACGCCACCCCGACTGGTGGAGACAGTCTGTCACCAGGGGATGCCTTCAAGGTCAAGCCACAGGGTCTGTGACCACTGACCATGGCTTCCTCCTGGGCACCGTCCTTCCTTCCTCTCTATCCCCTTCTCCACAGTGAGGAGAGCGTGGCTTCTGAGACTGGCCTGCTTTAAGGTCCTGACACACTCTCTTAGTAGGGTGATGCTGAGAAATTGAGCTTCTCTGATCCTGTTTCCATTTCTGTAAAGTACAGACAATAGGGTCTCTCCTGGGACTTGTTATGCACGTCCCATGAACTGGTGCATACAAACACCTAGCTTTTGGCCCCAGGCACACAGTAGGTACTCCATGTATTTTTCCTTTCTCATGGGCAGCGTAAACCAAGAGTTTCCCTATGTGACCACCAGGTGGCGCCATGAGATAGCTAATCAGATGGCAATAGCAGCGCAGAAGAGTGGGGCAAAATTCCAGTCCTCAAAGCCCAGGGTAGGTGGCTCACCAGATTACCGGGTGAAAAGCAGCTGTCAGTGTGCAGGGAAGGGTTTGGGGGCAGTGTGGTGAGGAGGGCAATGTATCCTGACATGGAATGGCAGGAATAGGGGGCCAGAGGGCCTGGGCTTTCTCTGAGGACAGGCAGTGGAGTGCCGTGGAGAGAAGCTGTGGTTACTGCTGGAGCTGGTATGGGGGCTGCTGGGCAGCAGGGTGAAGCAGCTGCTGCTGGGGATGGGGAGGCAGGGTGCATGGGCATTGGGAGGCAGAGCCAGGTCTGATGGGGATGGCTGTGGGTGGAAGTCACGGAGGACCCCAGGCTTAGCCTGGGTGTTGGGTGGGACCACAGGGAAAGCAGGCTTTTGGGGGGACAGTGGCCTTGGGGCGAGCCCTGAGCTGAGCCCAAGGGGTCAGCCATACCCCCACACTCCCACCCCTGCCCAGGCTGGTGGCTCTGGGGAGCGCCATGGTTCATGATAGTCTCTTCCGTGTCTCTCAGATGCCTCAGGCCACCCAGGGGCTGTGACTCACCCCCAAGCCCGGCCCCACCCGGCTGGGTCTGGCTCCAGGCTGCCTGGGCTCAGGGTCCCTCCTGGCCTGCCTGCTCCCCACCAAGTCTTCCCTTAGCACCTCTCAGGACCCAGCTCTACAGCACCCTGGGCTCCCCCAACCCATTGCCCTGTCCATCCCTAAACACCAGGGTCTGCCTGTGGCTATGGTGGATGTTGAAGCAAGGGTGCTGGGGACTGGCCCTGGGCAAGGCTTACCTCAGCAAATCTTCAGGGAAGGAGGGATCAGTACAGTGCTTGGAGAAGGGACAGTACAGTGCAGGGAAGGAGGGATCAGTACCAAAACTGGCCCTGCACAGAGGCAGCCTGCAGCTGCAGCCCACAGGCAGCCTGAGCCTCGGCAACAGTGAGTCTCCTTGTGCGTCCTCCCTGCTCCATCCCAGAGCTAATACTCAGCAGAGGGCCCTGCTGCAGGGAGAAGCCTGGTGAGCTGTGCTGCCCCTCTGCACAGAGCACAGCCCCAAGTCCAGCCCAGGTCCTCGCCCCAGACCCCAAAGTGGGGCCAGGGAGCCTGAGGACAGGTCTGGTCTCTGGGATCAAAGTGACTGGTGCTGTTTTTCTTGCACCCATGCCAACTCTACACCGCCCTGGGTTCTGAGGTGGGAAGGGCAAGCCAGGACATTGACCCAAGACTAGAATTAGGGCCTGGGCGGGGGGCACCGGGCTCCGGGAAGTGCTGGGCTCTGTTAGAAATAACCCTGGTAGTGGGAAGAGCAGCCAGAGCCTCCTCTGGATGGGAGGACAGAAGGGAAGAGGTCTCTTCCCAGGGCGGTTGGGGGGAAGGTCACACCCAGCATCTCCATGTCCTCACCTCCTGTGGGGACCTCCCCATCTCCCCAGCACCTGCAAAACAGGACAGGGCCTCCCCTGGGGCCACCAACAGGTTGTCATGTCTCCGAGGTGATTTGCATGGCACCCGGCACAGAACCCCTGCCTCAGCAAGGGTCTCCCTCATCCCCTCAGCCCCAGCTCTAAAAGGGACATCCCTGGACGTCCTTGTTCAACACCAGGACAGCTTTGCCAAAAAGTAGGCTGCAGGCCCAGGCTGGCCCAGGACCAGGGGGCTGGGACCTGGACTTTCTCTCCTTCTTAGGCCACAGGGGTGGCTCAGCCAGGGACCCTGGAATGTGGAGGTCCCTCCCTGCTTCCTGCTCCTGCCCTACCAAGGGGACAGGCTGGGACAGAGCCTTCTGAAGTAACCAGATCTGGTTAGCAAGGCTAATTTTAAAAGCCACTCTGGCTGCCCCATGGGCCCTTCTGGGAAGCCATGAATGTCTCTATGTGTGTTCCTGGGAGGGGCTCTGCATCGACTCCCACTTTTGTCTACAGTGCTGGAGACCCCAAGCTGCCCCCAGGACTCCCAGAGTGGGACCCCATGAAGGCACTCAGGGGCCCAGGCTTCCTTTTGCCCAAGTCCACAGCGGCCAGCTCTGGGGGCCTTTCAGAACCCTCCCTTGCTGCCCTGCTTTTCCTCAGAGGCTCTGGGCAAGGGGCCTCAAGTTCTCTGTCTTGGCTCTAGGCTCCCTGTCCTCATCTTCTCGGCTTGGGTCCTTTGCCTCTGAGCCTCTGCTCCACTCTGATGCCCTGACCCTGAGGCTCAGGGGCTCTGCCCCTCTGAGCAGGCCCATCCTCCAGGAAGCCAGGTATGAGTGCCAGGTGTGCGGGGTCCATCTGGGAGCAAAGGCTGCAGGTGGGGCCCGGGGGAGGGCAGCAGTTCTGGGGCCAACAGAAGCTGTCTCTGGGTGGGAAGGGGCCAGGTCCAGGCACGACCCGGGCCTTCTGGTCAGGCCAGGTGCCAGAAGGAGGCATGAGCTCCAGGCACAGGGTTGCCAGACTTAGCAAATAGAAACACCTGGTACCCAGTTAAATTTGAATGTCAGACAAACAAGGAATAATTTTTAGTTTAAGTATACCTCATGCAATATTTGAGGCATACTTATAGTAAAAAGTTATTCCTTGTTTTTCTGACATTCAATCTGAACCGGGCATCCTGTGTTTTGTCTGGTACCTGGTCCAGGGAGGCTGCAGGAACGAGGGGGCGGTTTCTCAGGGACAGGAGGTTCTATAGACCAGTGTGATGGGGCGGCACAACTGGGCCCTGGGGAAATCCTGGCTTGGTGGGTGAGACACAGCTCCTGCCCACGGAGAGCCCTGTCTTCCAGGGAATCTAGTGGGGATCACATGACACCAAGCATAGTTAGGTGAGAGATTGTGTGCTCTCCTGAGCCCCAGGACCAACACATGGTAGAGGCTCCATATGGGTTTGTTGAATAAGAATCCCTCCAATCCCCCCATGGGGCTGGGGGCATGTGGCCAGCAGGGGGCTCCATCACCCTATCTCTCAAGCTCCTGGGAGCCCACTGGAGGGTGTACTCTCCTCACCCCCAGCTTCCTAAAGTGGGCCACAGCATGGTGGAAAGGAGCTGAGGGGGTAGACAGAAGAGACTCCTTCTCTATCCCAGCCCTCTCCAGGCCCATGTTGGAGCTCAGCCCTGGACAAGAATATAGGTGGGGGTGCTGGAGAGATGGCTCAGTGGTCTAAAGCACCTACTTGGAACAAGCTTGGCAAAGCACAGGGACTGCGGTTCAATCCCCCAGCACCACATGCCAGCCAACCGCGCCCCCTGGTGGGCTGAGCTGGCCACACACACACACACACACACACACACAAATGTTAAAATAAAAAAAAATTTAAAAAAAAAAAAAAAGAATATAGGTGGGGGACAGGACAAGGGCAGATGGGCTTTGACTTCTGGGGGATAGCTGGGGCTGAGGTGGAGGGCCAGGCCGAGGAGGCCCTGCCCACTGCTCCTTGGGGGACGTCCGGACAACCCAGGAGATTCTTGCAGCCCAGAAAGCAGGAGTCCTTGTTTCTGGGAAGGTAGAATTTAGACTTTTCTACTGTGTCCTGTTAATCTCAGACTTGTGGTTCTCATGCCTCCCCAAGGGCAGGGTGACTTAACAGCCTTTTCATTCACTCATTCATTCATTCACTCATTCATTCAATCTCACATTCATTCAGTCATGCATTCATTAGTCGTTCATTCACTCACCCATGCACTCGCTCATTCATTCACTCTCTTACTTATTCACTCATTCACGCATTCATTCACTCATTCACACATTCATTCACACATTCACACATTCATTCACACATTCACCCATTCACTGGTTCATTCATTCACTTTCTTACTCATTCACTCATTCATTCAGTCAGGCATTCTTTCACTCAGTCACTCATTCATTCAGTCACTCATTCATTCAGTCATGCATTCATTCATTCACTCACTCATGCACTTATTCACGCATTCATTCACTCATTCAGGCATTCATTCACTCATTCAGGCATTCAGTCACTCATGCGCTGGTTCATTCATTCACTTTCTTACTCATTCATTCAGTCATGCATTCATTCACTCATTCAGTCAGTCACTCATTCAGTCATGCATTCATTCACTCACTCATTCACCTGCTCATTCATTCACTCATTCAGTCATGCATTCATTCACTCATTCACGCATTCATTCACTCATGCGCTGGCTCATTCATTCACTCTCTTACTTATTCACTCATTCATTCAGTAATGCATTCACTCATTCATGCATGCATTTGTCATTTACTCATTCACTCACTTGCTCACTGGGTGACCTCATTCAGTCACCACTAGAGATAAATGCTCCCTGGATGTCCTGCCTGGGTCTCCCAATAAAAGATCTCAGCAGCTCATCCAATCCCACCGGCAATACCTGTGCCCAGGCCAGCCCTGCCACTGGTTCCTGTATCCTTGAACAAGCCATCCATGGCTCAGAGCCTCAGTTTCCCCGTCTGTAAAGTGGTGCATCTCCCTCCCAGAGTTCCTTAGGAATGTGTGAGGCATCTTCCAGAGAAGGCTGTTCCCACTGCTGGTTGTTATTTGAGGCACCAGCGTGGCAGGCAGGAGCAGCTGCTGGCTCCAGCGCTGGTGTCTCCTGAGCCTCTCAGGGGCACCCTGCTTCCTCTTGGAGCTGCATTGTCCCAGCCCCAGCCCTCCTTTTCGGAGAAGGTTGGCTCCTTCTAAGGCCTTCTTGTTCTCCATGCAGCGGTGATGCTTTTGGAGAGAGGCAGAGGCAGAGATGGAGTTAGAGGCAGGTGACCCTCTTCACCTGCACTGTGAACTGGAGCCTGGCCCTTCCTGCTCGGGCCTCTGTTTCCCCAGCGTGCAGCAAGGGGGCTGGGCTGGACACCCCACTGTGGCCTGGCCAGGCCTTTGTGTCATCCTGTTAGTAACGCGTTAGCTTGGAACCTATAATCATATCTGTCCGGGGAAGAACTTAACCCAGCATTTCTTTAAATTGGGCTCTAATTGTGGCTTTTAGTGGAGTCAAATGCGTCCCCATCCCCTAGCTGGTGTGAATCAGTGAGGCTGTTCTGGCCTGCCTTGCCAAGCCCAGGAGTCCCCTGGGCCTGTTCTCCCATGGAACAAGCCATGGGATGGTGGCTAATGTCTCCTGAGGACCAACTGTATGCCATGCCCTGGGCTGGACACCTTCCATCCAGGTGACTGTCGTCTTACCACAGCTCTGGAGTGGAGCAGGTACTGGGATCTTTATTTAAATGGAGAAGCTGAGGCCCAGAGAGTGAAGTCACCTGCTCAAAGCTGCTAAGCTTGGTGTGGCAGTCTGGATTTGCATCTAGCTTTATCTGATTCCAAGGCTTTGTTGGGAACTTGAGGCTGAAAAGTGCCCCACTCAGACATAAGCCTCCCTCCTGGGGGCTCCACAGCTCCAGGATCACCTGAGCCCAGTCACGGCCCTGTACACCCACACCCAGTCATGGCCCCTTCCTCAGCAGCCACAGAGCCCCCTCTCCTCTGCCTCCTCTGCTCTGCAGTCTCCTGTCTCTAGCTTGCACAGTGCGCCTGCTCACCCCTGCCCTCTCCCATCCCCCAGAAGTGGGGAGCCAGGCCTGGGGAGTGGGGTGTGGGCAAACAAAGCCAGAGGCAGCTGCCCTGCTCTGGTGGGGGTGGGTGGGGAGCCTGTGGTTCCCTGTTTGTTCTGGAGATCCCAGCCGCTTCCCTGAGGAGACAGCCCGTGGTTCCCAGGCCACAGCCCTCAGGCGGAGCCAGACCATGGCTGGCCGGCTGGGGATTCCTGCCCGCCAGCCCTGCTGGGCTCCACCAGCCCTGGCGCTGGGTGGTCTGGGAAGCAGCCAGGTTGGCCTCAGTCCTGCCGCAGGGCGGGAGCCATGACCAGAGTTAGGCTTGAGGCCACTCTGCCGAGGACAAATAGGGGTCCCAGAGGCAGGGGTGGGATGGACATGGGTCAGAGGCATGGGGAAGAATGTCTTGGGGTTGCCCAGGAGGAGTTACTCCAGACCCCAGTTCCATCTGAAGGCCCCAGAGAAGACACCACCCCCTCCAGTAATGTCATAGCTAGGTGGTTGGACCCAGCCACTGAGTTGGCTCAGGCAGGAGCCCACCTTAGAGGCCAGGGGAAGGTCAACATTGACTGGCAGGAGACCTAGACCCTAGCCCTGCCCCTCTGGGCCTATGGACAGGGGGCAGAACTCTACGCTTGGCCAGGGCTTTTCCCTGCAGGTGGGGGTGGGCAATTGAGCCGGAAGGATCCCAGCTGGCCCTGTCATCCTCAGGGGCTTCTCCTTGTCCTCCCTGCTAGTGAGCCACCAAAGCCCATTCTGTTCCTGACTCCCACCAGTGGGATTTAGAGTCTGACAGATCCCAGCTCACATCCTGGTCACTGGCTCTTCCTACCCTTAATGACCACCGTGACCCTGTCTGTAGCCCAGACTCTGTCCCTGACCCTAGACCCTCTCTTCCTCACCACTTACCCAACCACTCCACCCCAAATTCTGAGGACACCTCCACCTCGCCATGATCCAAACTCAACCTTATCCCCCCCCAATCCTGCACTTCATCTGTATAAATATCACCCCCTTCAACAGCTACACAGGCCAAAGATTCAGGGGGTATCCATGACTCCGCTGTTTCCTCCGCTGTCCACAGGCCATCCACCAGCAGCCCCTGCTGGTTTCAGCTCCTGATGGCGTCTGCATCCAGCTCCTTCCCGTCACCACAGCTCTCATCTGGGTTCAAGCCACCATCGCCTCCAACCAAGACACAGACAGGGCCTCCAGCCTGTTTTGTGGCATTGCTCCTAGTGCTGCCTGGCTCCCCAGGCTCCTGGGCACTGCAGCCAGAGTGCCTTTTCCAAAGCACACGCGGTCATGTCTCTCCACGCTCCTAACCTCTGGCAGCTTCCTTGTGTGACCAGAAGGAAATCCTCTTGCATCCCCATCCTGCCCGCTGCCCCCCAACGCATCAGGGTGAAGGCTTATGTATGAAGCCTGCCCTGCGCCTCCCTCTCTCCCTGACCTGCAGGCTGACTTTGGGTGCAGCTTCCATACCGGCCATCTCTAGTGGCCAGGGGACCTGAGTGAGGAAGATGAGAAGGCCAGGGCCCTCAGCCAAGTGTCCCAGGGCCTTCTAGGCACCCTCATCACAGCCCTGTCCTGATACCTCCTTTCTCCCCTCACAGGAGGCTGTGCTTTGAAGGCCCAGATGACCACAGACCACAGTGGACTCCAATGAGTGGGCGGCTGTGACCAGCCAGACCCTGGCCTCACCCCAGACACTAGCCTTCTTCTCTCCCAAGCATCCCCATGATGCACTGAAGTCCATCTATGCCGGATGCCAAAGGACACACAGTGTGACTAAACTGCTGCCCTCGGAGCCACAGGGCTGCCTTTGAGTCTTGGTCCTGGCCTGGGTTGGCAGTGTGGCTTCCAATAAGTGGCCAGATTTTTGCTAATATGGGACAAGTAGTAACCATGCCCAAGGCCCAGGGGATGCCATGTCCACGGCTGCCATAGCACTCAAACTTCTGACTCTCTGAGGCCTCCGATAGGCAGGAGGGAGGTGGCACTGGCTGACTCCCCCCTTGGCTGGCAGGTGGCCCACCGGCACACTCCACCCTGAGGGTCACACAGACTTCAAGGAGCCAGGAAAGGGGCTGGGACCAAGATTGAGCAGCGTCACAAGGAGACCAGGAGGAAGCCACACAGGAACTCAGAGCCCAAATCCTCCTCTGAGAACTTAATCTCCCTGCCAGCCCCCCCGGGTGGGGGTACCATGGTGGGAGGTCTTCAGCTGAGCCACTGAGCTAATTATAAACTCAGCTCCACTCTCTTGGGGCTTCTAGGGGGCCAGAGAAGCCCATGGATCTGTGGCTGAGGGAGCTGGGCTTGTTTTCTGTGGACAAATGAGCACCTCAGAGCTAAGGGGAGAGCAGGGGCAGGGAGGTGGCTGACCTGGGTCCCTTTCCAGCTGTCGCCTATAGGCCATGGAGCTTGGAGCAGGTTGCCTTCCCTGCCAACGGTCAAGTTTTCCATCTGTCCACTTCACCAGATTCAGGGGAGAGGTGACACTTTGTGGCCAGGTCAAAGGAACTTAGTGGGGAGTGTGGCACACAGTGGGCATCAGAGTCCTCCTATTCTGTCCATTCATGTGCCAGCCTAGCTTTCTCCTTGACAAATAGGAGCTGGGACAATCAGGGCCATATTTGGGATCCTAGCTTGTCTGTCTGTCTGTCTTCTTCTTTTTAAAAAAAAAATGTATTTAATACAGAGTTTACAGGGACTCATTACATAGATTGGATTTGTAGTGATCCTCCTGTTTACAGCCTCCCAAGGGCTGGGATTACAGGCGTGCACCACCATGCACAGTTCCAATCACTGCCTCAGTGTGCCCCGGGGGTGGGGTCAGCACGGCAGGCCCAGGGACCGAACTCCTGGCCCCTACATCTGCCTAAGCAGGCACTTTAATCCTCTGAGCTATCTGGCTGGCCCTCTTTGTGACTTTTTGAGACAGGGTCTCGCTATGCAGTTCAGACTGATCTTGAGCTCACTTTGTAGCCCAGGTTGGCTTTGAACTTGCAGCAATTTTCCTGCCTCAGCCTCTGGAGTACCAGGATTATAGACATAGACCACCACACCCAACTGGGGAGACTCAGTTTTTCCTGCTGAGTCTGTGGTAGCAGACTCCTGGCCTGCACTTCTCTTTTATTTAGTCCTAGTTTCCAGCCCAGGGCCACTACCACTGAATTCCATCCTTAGCCCTTTTGGAATGTTGTTCAAGGGTCAAGTTTACATTCATACCCAACTATCTGCCCTCCTGACTGACCAGTATAAAAGAGGGAACAAGGAACTACTGCCTCACTGGTCTCTGGTTCACCACCAAGAAGGACAGCAGACTATAAAAGGAGAGGATTTAAGACAGGGACTTTAGCCTCCACACCTATTTCAGGTACCACCTTCACCCTTCCCAACAAATCACATCAGAACTCCTGCTTGCTGGAACAGTTTCTTCAACTTCTTCCTTCTTAATATAAAGGAACCTTTCTCTCAAAACAAAGGAATGAGAAATTTTGGGTTTAAATAACAGTCAGGAATGAGTATATAGGTCAGCTGTAGAGTCAGGCCTGTACATTGAGTCAGGGCCTGGCTAAATTGCCCAGGCTGGCCTCGAACTCAGCATCCTCCCACCTCAGCCGCATCTCTCCCTGCAGTGCTTCCTCCTGAATTTCCTTCTGTACTTGGCTCCTGAGTCCCCCTCCCTTGTTAAGCCCCAGCTCAGTCATTGTCTTCCTGGCCTCCCCCCTCCCAATACCTATTCATCTTAGGCCCCAGCTGATGAGGAGCTCCCTTCCTGCTCGTACAGGAAGCCCCATGCTTCCTCATATGCAGGGTGGTCTCCGCCATGCACAGAAGCTGGAGGACCAAGTCTCTGTGTGTCCCCAGGGCCAGCTCAGGAGGCCTGAGCTCCACCTCCACCATAACCACGCAGGTCACCTATTTAGAAGGGGCTTAGTGTTGGGACATGATATGTGGCACACAGGGGCGCCGTCTCCCCGATGAGCGGCCACCTCTCAGCTGCCCCTGGCCATCGAGCTGCAGGAAGATGGGACCCGCTGCCAACCAGATCTTCTAAATCTCCAAAACAGCAGGGATGCAAATCTCCTATGAAATCATCCATGTTTTTAAAAAATGGGAGAGTGTGGGGTTTAGAAGGTTCCCTGAGCATCGCAGAGCTGTCACTTGAGCTGCCACTGTTCCATTACCGGATAGCGAAGGTTCTCAGTAGGTGCACAGGCAATTTTGTCCCCCAGAAATCTAGTGAGTAGAGGCCAGGGATGGTGTCAGCTTGCTGCAGTGCACAGGGTGACCCCACTGCAGTCACCTGGCTTCGATGTCCCTGCCAGGGCTGAGAACCTCGTGCTGCTGCTGTGAAGGCAGCTGCTCGCCATGTAGTCCAGGCAGGCCTTGAACAATGCTGTGTGGCCCAGCTGGCCTCAAATTTGCGATTTTTCTCCTCAGCCTCCTGAGTACCGGGACTGCTGATATGTGCTACCACGTCCAGCCCTCACCAATGGATTCTGAGTGGAAGCCATGTTTGTCCAGGAAGCAATGGTTAAAAAAAAAAACAGGTCTGCTGGGGCCAAGGAGATGGCACAGTAGAATAAACGCTTCCCTGGCAAGTGCAAGGGCCTGAGTTCAATCCC
>NW_004524668.1:4242969-4273720 GCF_000260255.1 Octodon degus
TCAGGGACAGTGGTTCGATCCCCCAGCACCACATGCCAGCCAGCCCCGCCCCCTGGTGGGCTGAGCTGGCCACACACACACACACCTCTCTCTCTCTCTCTCTCTCTCTCTCTCTCTCTCTCTCTCTCTCATAAAAAAAAAAAAAAAAACCCAGGTCTGTTGCCCACCCTCAAAAAGGTCCTGGCCAGGCAGGTCGGAGATCCAGCATTTAGAGGAGGGGGCAGAGCCACAAGGCTCAGAGATCTGGGTCTCAGCCTCCTGTTCACAGCCATCACTTGAAGTTTAAGATGGAAACAAATTCTTACCATGATGAGTTCCTAGGGCCCAGGACTTATCTCTAACAGAGCCAGGCTGTCTCAGTGAATAGCAGAGGATTTCTGGCTCATCTTTGCTCTTCTTCCCTGACTTAAGCACTGAAAACAAGGACCCTGGCTGTTTCTAGCAGCCAGGGGACCTGAGAGGGTAAGAGACTAATGCCAGGGCCACCTTGTATCATGGGTGCTGTGAAGTGGAGTTGGAACCTCTGGCTCTGATTAGGACCCACATCCCATAATAGTTAACCTACAGGGTGACAAGCAGCTGGAGGGTGGTACTGGTCTCCTTTGCATTGCTATGACAAAAATACCTGGCACCTACAACCCAAAGTCAGAGAGGTTTAGTTTTGGCTCATGGTTTTGGAGGTTCCAGCGCATGGTCTGCTGGATCCAAGTTGAAAACAGCAATGCAGAAGGATGTGCAGGAGCCAACCTGCTCCGCGCAGTGTGACCAGGAAGCAGAAAGAGTAAGGAAGAGCTCAGGACCAGCGACAGCCTTTTTCCCAGCAGCCCATGCAGTTATGAGCTCATCAGTGGGCTAATCCACCGACACCCTTCTAGGCAGTCCTATTCACAACCAAGACCAACGTCACACGGGGTGGCGAGCCAGGGCTCAGCCTGGGCCACACAGTTGCAGGGAGGCTCTGGAGCTGCGGGCCCCCGAGCGTTATCAGTATCATTCCATGGTGGGAAGAGCCCCTCATTCCCAGTGGGGCTCTCAGCGCTCACTATGTGATGGGCATTGTGCTGGGTGAGGGACATCTGAGAGCTTGAAGGCCCTGCCCGAGTCCACAAGTCCACAAAGCGACAGAGCCCAGGGTGGACCCCAGCTCTTTAACGTTCCAGCCGCATCAATGATTCCAAAGTTTAACTGATGCTGCTGGATTGGGTCTTCCAAGCATTTAAGGAAAAGCTCAAAGGACATTTGGGTTAATTCTCCCCGGAGCAGCTAGCCCTTCACCAATGAGGCAGGAGAGTTGGAAAGCAAGCACCTGTCCTGGCCTATGACAGGGCATAACTCAGCAGTGGGGTCCTCTGCCCTGTCCCCCAGGGCCTGCGGAGGGATTGAACTCTGTTATTGACCTGCTAAATAGCTCACCCATCCTCAGCTCCCCTCCTTTTTTTTTTTTTTTTTTTTTTTTTTTGGTGGAACCGAGGATTGAACTCAGGCCTTTGCACTTGCCAGGCAAGCGCTTATTCTACTGAGCTATCTCCCCAGACCCTAGTTCCTCTGCTTCTCCACACTCCGCTTCCCCACTCCCCGACTGGTGCTTTCCGGATTGCTCTTACAAACTACCTGTGTCCAACCCTCATCTCAGTGTCTGCCCTTGGGAGACCCAGCCCAAGAGACAGCGTCTGGCTCATACATCCCTGAGGTTGATTCCAGGCAGTCCTGGTGTGCTGTTAAAAACCACCTGCTTACGTGGGAGTCTAGAGAGCTGTTTAGGAAATAATAGGACAGCGATATGGCAAAAATTGTACAGCTCGAGATGAGATGTTTCTGTCTTGATGAGAATGGATTCATGTGGTTGTGCTTTGCTTTATTTTGTTTTGTGGGCTGGTGGTTGAACCCAGGGGTGTGCAAATTCTCTAAGCAAGTGCTCTACCACTGAGCTACATCCCAGGTCCTGTGGTTTCTTTTCTTTCTTTCTTTTCTTTTCTTTTTTTTTAATTTCAGCATCAGCTTGATGGTGCTTCCCTTTTTGCCCGGAGTACTAGGAAGCTCTGCCAGAAATGGGCTCAATTTGCATGTTCTGTCCTGAAAGCTGTCCACTTGAGACATACAGCATTTTGTCTTCCTTCATTCAGACTGACCTGGTGTGTACTGTGAGTTATTAGTATTGGCTTGGAAGTGGTGGGCAGGATTTTGGAAATATAAATAAAGGATGTCATTAAGCACAGGGGCTTTAGAAGGGGACACATCGGGATTCACATCCCTGCTCTACAACTTGGGGGACCCTGACAGTCATATCACCTCCCACACTCTCTGTGCCCTCATTCATTTGTAAGGGTGGGTTAAGGGAGGCCCCTTTCCTACTGAGGCCTAAGTGGAATGTCACAAATGACCACTGTTCGCTGTTAGCGGCAGAAGGGGTTCGTCACTCCAGGGAGCCAGGAGGAGCAAAGCCGAGGGAGCTCTGTGTACCCCTAAGGTCAGGTGCAGTCCCAAATTCAATACCTATCGTGCATAACAGGGTTGCAAAGCTGACAACCGCTACCGGAGGTGGCCGTTGCGTGGGGCATGTGTCTCATCTGCCATTAATTTCTTGGGACCTAGCACCATGCCTGGCACACCCTCAGCATGTGGAATGAAGGATATATGTGGGCACCTCTAGTGGTCTGGGCATGTGGCGCAGCTAGTGAGTGCCAGGCAGGAGCCTCGATGAGGCCTTGGGAGCGGGGGGACTTCGGAGTGTGGATCTCTGTTCTGTAACCCTCACAGTGCCCTAGGAGGGGACTGCCCCCCACTGCGCACAGGAGAACACAGAGACACAAAGTCACCTTCCCCGGGTCATGCAGGTAGCGAGTGGCAAAGCCCCAGGGCCAGCAGGCGGCCCCAGCATTCCTGCCCACCCACCTGGCACCCCTGGCCCCAAGTCCAGCTCTTTTCAGAGAAATAAGCTTATTTCAGTCTCTTCCTCGCTGACCACAAAGACTCAGCTCTGTCCTCAGAAATATTTGGAAAGTTTTATTTAAATGTTTTGTGTTCCCTTTTAACCAACACCAAAAAGAGGGATTTTTTTTTTTTTCAGGTCCAAACAGGAGAGTGGTTTCAGAAAGGAGCTGGCATGTGTTTGGAGCTGGGGAGTGTGTCACCCACCAGGCCACTCTGTCCAGCCCGGCCACCCTGATGGGCAACCAGGCCCAGGAGGTGGCATCCTGGGAGACCCAGAACCCTTGGAGTGGGCAAGAGACCCTCAGGCTGAGGAGTGGCAGTCTTCCAGCAGGCAGGGCGTGCCTTGGGGACTAAACTCGGAGCCTAGTGGGTTCCAGAGGGAAAGAGGGGGGAATGGGACTGTCGGTCAGGTCTGGAATGTTCCATGGAGGTTTCAGGGTGTGGAGAAATATATCTGCTAGAAAAATAAGATGCTTTGAAGATTTCTGCAGTCTGTGCTCTGAGTGCCCAGGATAAGCCTATCCTGTTGGCCAAAGGGCAGCGGGGAGGGAGCAAGGCCCGGAGGCATCAGGCCGGCCTGCGGAAGATTCCAGGGGGCAGTGAGGCAGGCAGCAGACTTTGGTTCCTGGGTCTCCTTCCTGGCAGCTGCAGAGGCTGTGGGGGCCTTGGCCTTGCCACCCTCGAGGTGCGGGCTGCCCGGGGTGGACAGCAGTGGGAGAGAGCCTGGTATCTGTCGTGGGCACCAGTGTTTGGGCCCAGGCCCTCAGAAGAGGATATGCAGGGGACTCAGCACCAGTGGGAGCAGCAGGGGCGCCAGAGCAGGGCCGCCCGCCGAGCCGGCCTGGGCGCAGTGGTCCAGGTTGGCCCCGATACAGGCTGCGTAGGCCATGACGTGCGGGATGTAGTTCTGCTCGTGGACGCCATGCAGCAGGTGCGCCATGGGGCCCTTGGCGAAGACGGCCACGTCCTCCCCGCCGTGCGTCTCGTGGCGCAGGGGCACCGCAGACTGGGCCTGGTAGTTGTTGTGAGCTGTGGGCAAGGAGAAACACGTGCTGAGCTCCTGCCAGTGCCCTGCGCCAAACAGGAGACAGCTCCCTGCCCCTCTAGACTGGCTGCAGTGTCCCCACTTCACAGAAGCAGGGTCTGAGTGAGGCTCAGAATATTTTTTTATTATTTTTGCAGAACCGGGGATTGAACTCAGATCCTTGTGCTTGCCAGGGAGCAGTTACTCTACTGAGCCATCTCCCTAGCCCCGAGGCTCAGTATAGAGGGAAAGTATTTTACACAAGGCCATAAGATGTGAACCCGTCTGTTCTGACACAGAAATCTACTCCCTCAAATTCCCTAGGAGAAAAAAAAGAACGCCTACATAAGCTGGATAAGCAGGGCAGAGTCAGCGGGAGGCTCTTAGCACTGGACCTCTCCAGAGGTCCAACAACATGGAACTAGGTGAACTGGAAGCTTATAGATCAGAATATTATACAACTAGTAAAAAGACAGTGAGACACAGCAAATACTCATGTCATGCACTGTGCTAAGCTCACAGACCTGCTTAATCTGTTGGGTGCCTGAGGTCACAGAGCTGCTCAGTTATAGGAGAACAATTCCAGGAATCCAGGACCTACTCTAGGTCCTGGCCTATTATTCCAGGCTCCCTCACTTTGACTGTGAGCCTACATTCAGTTCCAAAGCCCACCCCTAGGGGGCGTTCTGTCCCCTCCCAGCCCTAGCCTGGCCATCTCACCATAGTCCACCATGGAGACGTTTTCTCGCTCACCACCCACCACCTTGTAGCCAGGCCCATTGCCGTATAGGATGGCAGTGAAAGGCTTCTTGTCTGTGTCGCTCACCATGGGGGCCAGACCTACAGAGAGAACGGGGTGCTAGGGTCATGCTGGAGTACCGGAAGCACAAGCACACCCATGAGGCCACCTTCCAAGTACTCTTTACCTCCCCCCAGTGCACCCCCTAGTTTCACTGTCTGCACCCTTTCCGTCCATCTCTGTCCATCTGTCCTCTTCGCTTCTCCTCCCTCCTCTCCCCACCCATCTATCCATCCTGTCTCCATTCTTCCATCCACCATCCCCACAGCCAGCCATCCACCTGTCCACCCACCACTCAGCCGCATCCATCCCTCATACCGTTTCTCCCTCTCCACGCTCATTCTTGCTGGATCTCCCACCCACCTACCAAAGATAGAGTTGCCCCGAGGCGTGTATCCACCAAAGGTGAAGACATGGGAATGGTCAGCTGTGACCACGGTCAGCGTGTCATTCAGAGAGGTCATGGCACCGGCCTGTCCAATTGCCTGGTCCATCTCTACTGCCTCGTGCAACGCCTGCTTGGCTTTGCCCTCATGGTGTCCGTGGTCAATCCTGCCCCCTTGGGACACCAAGGCAGAGATCTTGAGTGAGAGGGGAAGGGGACGTCTGTACCTCGAACAGACGTCCCCTATGACATTGACCCCAGGAACACACTTTCCTAGATAGGGAAGAACAGTGATTCCGGCATGAGCTACCATGTGCCAGGCACAGCTTAGGCACTCGGTGTCATGACTCAACCCCTTCAAGGGCAGAACCCACTGGACTGGAGATCTTCCAGTCACCCCTCTGTCCTCAGCACTGTCTTCAGCAGCCTGAGGTCATCAAGGAGGCAGAGTGGGGAGCACAGCTGAGTCCCTAGCATGCACCAGGCATAATGAACTGGTGTCTAGTTTCCCCTCACAAAAAGCTTGAGCAGCCCCATTTGTAGGTGGAGTAACTGCGACTTAGCACTGGAGAGAGGTGTGCAGCGGCGGGGTCTGCAGCGGGCCGAGTGCAGTAGGGACTCATTCTACAGCCCATTTCTCAGCCAGGCATGGTAGCAAGCCTCACACTGCAGCACTCTGGGAGGGTGGGGCAAGAGGATCACAAATTGGAGTGCAACCTGGCCGGTTTTAAAATAAAAAAAATAAAAAGGACTGGGAGCGTAGCCCATTGGGAAGGCCCTGAGTTCAATCCCTAGTGTAGCAAAAACAAAACGAAAAAGGAGTCCAGAAGCCCTTTTTTTTTTTTTTTTTTTTTTCATTTCCAACTTAAATACATCCTCTCTAAGCAGGAAGTATGGGGCTTCCGGCTTCTCAGGGTCATGCGGTCTTCCATAAGCCTGAACCCCGTGCCACCTCCTTTAGGTGTACGCAGGGACCTGGCTGCATGCTTGGCCTAGTGGCCACGGGCTGTGCAGCCCCAGGGATGACTCTTGCCTCCCCGCCCACCCATGGGGCTCGGCCTGGGTGGACATGCCGGCCTCTGGGGCGCTGGGCCTGGGCGCCAGGCCGTCCTCCAGCCTCAGCCTCCGCCTCCGCCTCAGCGCGGTTGGGCAGGCTGGCAGGGCGGGCCTCCCTCTGTTGTGGCTCTGGGAGCAGCTTGCCAGTGGGGTGGCCTGACCCTGCTCACAGAGGACCACTCCTGGGGGGAGCCAGTGCTGCCGCCGTTGGTTCTTGGCGGGTTCTTTGGCCTCAGGGGCCTGTCCAGGGCCAGGCCAAGACCACTGGGCTTGTGGGAACCCTGGGGTTTGGCAAGAGAGAGAACAGCCGAGCTGGGCTGGCAGCCACCGGCCTGGGGCAGGCGGCGGGCCTGGGTGCGCGTGTACGTGTGGTATTTGTGCAAATATGTCCACTTGTCTGCGTGGGTAGGTGTCTACTCAGGCCCCAGCAGGACAAACCCAGAAACCACAGAGGGCCAAGGCCCTCAGAACTATGGAAGATTCCGGAGGCTTTATCATGTCTTTGAACTTCTCATTGTTGTTGTCTTAGCCACTGTGTAGTCAAAATAACAGTAACAAAAGAAATACTAGGGATGTTTTTCCTTGCTGTGTCCTGTTGCATGTACTGGATGTCTCTGAGTGCCATGGAGATCACTGACTCTGTTAGGAGGGGACAATTTTGGGTCTCCATTTACAGAAATGTACAGGCCAATGTCACATCGCCAGTGGGTGGCAGCACCAGGACAAGAACTCACTCCATGGCCACTGACAGGGACAGCACAGGGAAAGCCGTGGGGAAGGGCAGAACGTGAAAAGTGGGGGCCGGTAGGATTGTCCTTTGGAGGAGGGACACTGGGGCTGAGGGCTGTGCAACCCTCCAGAGCTGGGTCTCGAAGACTCCACAGGAAGAGGCTGGCCTCACCACCGCCACACTAGCAGGACGGCAAGTGGGCTGGAAGTTTCCACAGTATCCCCTCCCCAGCTCACTGTCCCCAAGGGAATCCCTTTCACCACTTGCAAACTGTGTGGTTCTCTGGGAGAGCTGAGCCATCCCCTCCTCCGACCCCAAGCCCAAGTTTCTAGAAGCTTCCTTTCCACAGGTCTGGCTCCCCTACCTTCCACCAGCAAGAAGAATCCCTTGGGGTTCTTCCGCAGGATCTTGATGGCCACCTCCACCATCTCGGAGAGCGAAGGGTCAGTCACGTTGTTCCTGTTCAGCTCATACTGCATATCCCCAGGCTCGAACAGACCTGGGGGACACAAGGATGAGGTGCTGAGCCCTGAGCCTGCCAGGACCCCAAGGAACCTGGGGTGTCTCAGAAACTCAAACTCCCCTCGCCTGACTTGGGGGTAGTGGGGTCGGGGAGGAACCATATCTGGGTGGCTCTTGTGAGCCCGAATCATACCCACAATTCCCATCATCTCCACAATTCCTGTCATCTTCACAGCCACCACTGGGGGGCCACCATGCCCATTTCACAGGTAGAGACTGAGGCCCAGAGGTGGACAACATCTTGCCACTTTTAGATTAGCAAATCTATCAATCTACTTTGGGGTCAAGGGCGCAAGACCCAGCACTGAGCCCCTGAGGCAGAGGGCTCTGACCAGGCCTCCATGGGGCACCCTGAGTGCACAGAGTTGCAGGTCAGGTCTGGAGGGCCCCGTGGTGTATGCGGTGAAGCAGCAGAAAGTTTAGAGTCCTTGTCTCTACTCTTCACCCAGCTTGGTTTCCTCCCTTGAGGCAAGAGAGTGATTTATTCCTTGCCCATGTCACCAGGCTCCATGTGGGCACTGTATTATATTTTTGGGTCTGAATGCCCTGCTGGGACACTGTGTCCCCAGCACCCATCTAAGGAGCACTCCGAGAGCCCAGGCACAAGTCAGCATTGGAGTGGAGCCTGAGACTCCCACCTGGGGACCAGGCCTCATGCTGTCCTCTGCCACACTGACCAGGCTGGCCTTGGCGTCCAGCAGAGCCTGGAGCAGCCCCGGGCCCCTCGCCTGCTCCCCATTCACCAGGAGGAAAGCAACAGGTCAGGCCTGGCAGAGGCTACAGCACAGCTGGCTCTCACTGCCCACACAGCAGGGCTGACTCCAGGTCCGAACCTCCGGCCTGGGCCAAAGCCCAGGAGCTCCTGGCCTGAGTTTAACCCTGCCCAGCCCACACAGCTTCAGCTGTCCAATGCCCTGTAGCACTGCCTGCCAGGCCCACGCCCTTCTCAACATCAGTCTTTCCTTATGGTCAAGGGGCTGAGCCCTGCGCAGCCAGCACGTTTCAGGCCTGATTCTGAGAACTGGATCCCTTCCCCGAGGCTCCAGGCCTGGAAACGGAGGGCAGAGGCCCCTAAGTGCCCCTGCCCTGCTTACCCAAGAGGTAGTCCACGGTGTGGAGGTTGAGCGCCAGGAGCTCCGTGCGGTTCCAGACAAAGTGCGAGTGCTAGGAGGAAAGGCCCAGGTCAGCAGCGCTGGGGATGCACGGTCCCAGCTGGCCTCAGGGTCTGGGCAGGTCATTGTTCCTTCCTCATTTAACATCCCTATGCTTCCCTGGGGACCTACCATCCCTGGTCTCAAGAAATGACAAATAAACAGGCAATTATAATGCATAATACAGGCGGAGGAGAATTCAGAGAAACTAGAGGACTGTGAGCTCAGAAGCTGGATCAGGGAGGGTCTCCTGGCAGAGGTGACTTCCTACTGGGGCCCCAGGGGAATTGTCCAACTCTGTCTCCAGGAGCTCAGCTAGGAGGACTGATGGAGGAGGTGCCACCTTGGCCTGGGGTGCCAGCACTGCCAGGCTGTGGCCAGGTGTCTCCAAGACAGCCCCCTGTGGTTTTCAAACCTGCGGGCTGCTGTGGAGGCAGGAAGGCATGGAGGTTCGCCATGGTGGCTCCATGTGTCCTCCCGAGGACACTGAGGCCCCGAGACGAGGCCACTACTGAGTGGTCAAAGCGGAAATGACTAGAACTCAGTTTTAAGGCCCATTTGGGACCTGACTGGCCCTGTCCCGCAGGGTTTGGGCACTTCGTCCTTCCTGGGGGTCTAGATCTGGCTCCTGGTCTATAGTAGATAGGATGATGCCCAGGTCCCATGCTCCATGGGGAGAGACTGAGGCTATGACAGGCAGGGTCTCTAGCTTGGCCTAGTCCAAGCTGACCCTGGGGCAGAGAAAGGTTGGAAGACGCTCAGTCCCACGCCTCCCCACCCCATGAGGCCATCTCAGCCCTGCCCCCACCACTCTTGGCCTAACCTCATCCCTTGAAGCCTCCCCAGAGGCTGTCCTGGAACCCTGAGAAATCCAACCCCAGAGTGACATCAAAGTGGCTGCCAGGCTGCTCCCCACTGTCTTCAGCCCTGACCACAGTCATTTCCAGACCCCAGCTATCCCAGGCTGGGCCACAGGACAGATTTAAAGGGCCAGAGGCTTCTCGAGGGTGCAGAGCCTGGGTTCTCCCGGAGCCCAGCCTCCCCTCCTAGCCCTGTCATGCCGCTGGCTGAGGGGCAGCACCACCCAGGTTTTCTCATCTCACTCCTGGGCCAGCTGTGCCCACCTGCCTCTGTCCAGGCCTATCTCTTGCAAGCCTCTACCCTCTTGCTTGGGACTTCTGGGCCCCTCCCTGGCGGCATTCCCCTCTGAGTGCATGCAAGTCCCCAGCTTCCCACTACCAGAGCATATGACACGTCCTATATCCCTGACATCTAATTCACCTCTTGTGACTTGGGCCTAACTAAACTCTGGAGATGCCCAGGCTCCCTGAATTGTCCCCAGGGCCACCCCTCCTCCTCCTTTCTGCTTTCCTCTGTCCCACTCTGCAAAGAGGCATCAGTCAGCTACTATGTTCCCATCATAAGGACCTTATTCACACCCAGGGATGGGGGTATCATGATCCCCATTCCATGGAGAACACTGAGATGTGGAGGGGCCACCCTGGCCACCATGGGCCACCTCTGTAGCCACCTGCCATTCCCCACTGGCACCTTGTGTGTTGGTTTAAAGCTCTTCCAGATGTCAATGAGGTTCAGGCCATCCAGCCTCGTGCCCCTGGACTTCTCGTCCATCTCGTACTCCACATCAGTTCTGTTCTTAGGGTACATGTACTTCCGGCCACCGCCCATGATTACCTGAAGGGAACAGGAGCCATGAGCATTCCAGGGTTCCAAGAAGCCCAGAAGTAGACTGGGTTTGATGGTACGCACCAGCTCTTGGGAGGCTGAAAATAGGATCACTACGAGTTCGATCTATATAGTGAGACCCTGTAGATCCTGTACTAAATACTAAATAAATAAATAGCCCAGAAGCCCAGGGCCAATGAGCAACACAGGACTCCTGGAGTCCCTCGGAATGGATGGGCCACAGGGAAGATTCAAGCCTCCTCCTGGAGCCCCAGGGTCTCTTCCTTTGTTCCTTTTTTCTGCAGCCAAGGAAGCTAAACTGCCAAGACGGACACCTTCCCAGTTCAGTGGGCCTTGGGTTCAGTCTCTACTGAGACCAGGAGTCCATTGGACAGAATGCGATTGCTTTCATTTTTCGGTTCCCTGGGACCAAACTCAGGACCTTGTGCTTGCCCAAGGCAGGCACTTATGCCGCTGAGATACCTCCCCAGCTCCAGAATGCGATTTCTTTTCCCCAAGAACACAGCCAGTAGGTAGCAGAGCCAGGGCCCTAACCCAGGGTCCGTCCAACCCCAGTACTAGGGCCCTGCTGCATATGTGGTACCCAAGATGGGGCCTCCTGCCCCCCAGCACGAGACAGCACGTGTACAGCAGAGGCCCCAGCCAGGGAGGCCTTTGGGGCAGCCCAGCTGGGACAGGCCACTGCCGCCTGGGCAAACAGTGGGGCCAGCCTCATGGCTGTGTAGTCACCGCCAGGCTAATTTTACCCACCACCGCTGGCGTGCGCGGGCAGACGGACGAGGGACTGTTTGTTTTCCTTGGGAGTCCATGTTTGAAGTCCTGACTATTTTTAAAATGGGGGCCAAGAGCATAACAGCCGCCGCCTGTGGTGACCACCACACCGGTGTCCTCCTGTCACCATGGGTGCCAGCCCAGGCCACTGCCCCAGATTGACAGCTTGGATCCACCGTCCTCGGGCCTGGCACCTCACCGGCCTCAGGATGGAGAGGGCAATCTGGCTAGCAGAAGACCCAGGAAAGATGCCTCAGGGCAGCTGGGTCCAGGGGCCCGGAATGGCTGTGGGCTGTGAAGTTGGACTTGGGCTTGAGCCCCATTGTTGGTTGATGACCAGGGGCCTGCCGCTGAGCCTCAGTGCCCTTATCTATCAAATGGGCACAACACGCATCCATCGGACCCTGTGGGAGGAAACGCAGGAACACAAGGAGGCCCTCAGAACACCCACGGGGCAAGTTTCCAAGGGCAGGGGCTTTACTGACTGAAACAGTGACCCTGGAAGTACTTCCAAAGAGGCAAGGCCTTCAGGCCAGTTGGCAGCAAGGCGCTCAGGGGCTGGCGGGGAGAGAGGGGCACAAGGAGGAGCGGGACCCCTGGCCACACTCCACTGTTCCCACAGAACCTGACCCCTTGGCATCGTCAGAGTGGAACACGAAGCCCCCAGTCTTCTTGCCTGAAGCCTCATGGTTTCCAACCCCAACAAAGACTTCACACAGCCTCATTAAACTCCCAAATAACAGACTTGCTGTTTGGCTTTGGGGTTTGGGTTTGCCTTTCTCTTTCCTCTTTTCTTTTCTTTTCTTTTCTTTTCTTTTTTCTTTCTTTCTTTCTTTCTTTCTTTCTTTCTTTCTTTCTTTCCTTTCTTAGCATAAGATATCTATTTTCAGAGTGGACACCGGGATTTTTGTTTCATGTATAGCCTGGAAGCTGGGGAGCTTTTGGGCTCTATAGAGGGATGGAGAGGCAGACGGGGCTGGGAAAGCACAGGATGGGAGGGCGGGTGAGCACGGGTCTCCCCTGCTTCCCCTCCTCACTCATTCCCAGGCTCGTGCTCCCCGTGGGCCCCTGGAGACCCCTCCTCGCGACCACCTTGTGCCTGGAACATTGTCCCTTAAGCTCCTGATCCCCATTGGCAGGCGGCTCAGCCAAAGTTCTCCAGAGAGCAGCCGTAATTACCCCCTGTGCCGTTTGAGGTCGTTCTCATATCCATGACCTCATTGTGGCTGCCACGGGGAGGGAGGGGGCTGGGAGCTGGCAGGTGGGCAGCTGGGGAAACTGAGACACATGGGGACACCTGGCAGGAAGAGGCAAAGCCAGATGAATGGCTCTGCCTCAGATATGAGGTCACTGAGGGGGCCACAGGGCTGTTTATCCTGGAAGGGGTGCTTCACCACCCCTGAAAAGGGAAGACCCAGTTTGGGAGGGCCAGGGTCACTCAAAACCAAGGGAGGGCTGGAGGCAGGTGAGTTTGATGATGAGGAGAAGTCGGTGTGGGGGGCCAGAGCCTAGGGCTTCCTCTGAGCCTCACTGAATCCCTGCTTTAGGCTGAGGGCATCAAGTCCCCCGACTCCTGTACCGGCCCTCCATGGTAGGACAGAAGCCGGCAAAGGATCAAGTCAGAAATTCTCACTTAAAAACAGAGGAGGGATAGATCTGAGCATCTGGGCAGAGCATAGGACAGGAACAGGATGGTGGACAAGGACACAATTGTTACCACACTCATAGGAGCCAGGCCCCATACCACACCTGACAGTGATTACCTTATCTAGTTCCTTTTTATTCTAATTTGGCCTACAGGGTCTCACTCCACAGATCGAACTTGTAGTGATCCTCCTGTTTTTCAGCCTCCCAAGCGCTGGGATTACAGATGTGTGCCACCACGCCCAATCTCAATCGCTGTCTCCGAGTGCCCTGGGGGAAGGGCCTGCAAGGCGGGCTGGGGATCCAACCCCTGACCCCTTCAGTCTGATGAGCTATCTAGCCAGCCCTACCTTATCTAGGTCACAGCAGGTCCAGTTCGCAGACAGGTTGTGAAAGAGAAGGCTCAGAAAGGTTAGATAACAGACCCAGGTCACACAGCTAGCAAAAGGCAGGGCAAGGGTGGGAAGCTAGGAAGCGTAGACCCACGGCCTGTACTACACACTGCCCACACGGGATCTTCTCCGGGCCTGTTAGCTTTGTCTATGAACATATACGTCTCTGCACTTGTGAGTGCATAGGCAGGGTTTTGTCTCAAGTCTCCATGCTATCCCTACCTCCCCTTGTTGATGGGGGCTGCAATGCCAGGTTCTACTTCATGGAATAATCCCCGGGTGCTTGGTTCTTAGGGTGTGGTGGCCGCCACGTGAGGGTTTACCCCACAGCCCGGCCACAGAGAAATCCTGCAGTGCCTGCTTGCCCCAGCCACAAATCCCCTAATGGGCTGGGCCCTCCCAGGTGGGTAGGGAGCCAGCCAGGCTGCTCTTCTCAGGCCAGCCTGGGCTTAGGCCTCCAGTCCACACTAGCCTCACCTCCGTGCCCGTGCCGCACCCCACTCACCTCAATATCCTTGATGTTGTGCATGAGCTGGAAAGCGATGTCCTTACAGCCCTGGTTCAGGGCCTCTGGGGGCATCTCATTGTCTGAGTACCAGTCCCGGTCAGCCGAGTGGGCATAGGCAGCGCTGGGGGTGGCGTGGTTCACCCGTGTGGTTGTCACGATGCCCACAGATTTCCCTGAGGTATGGGAGAGCAGAGTTGGCTTGGTCTGCAGAGGGGGCGCCCAGCTGCCTCCTCCTCTCTGTGCCCATTGAAGCTTGGCTTCCTGTCAGTTCCTCAATCTCCCCATCTGCACAAAGGGGGTGCAGCCAGGACACTCCACCTCCAGCAGGTTCTCTGTGCAGCCCAGGGTGGGCTATGAGCACGGGGCTGGAGTCTCCTTTCTCTCCTCTTAGAGGAAGCCCTCACACCTTCAAATGGACCTCCAGTGGGAGAGGTTTCTTCCACCTGTGCCTGTTGGCTTTGTCCCTGAACTTCAAGGCTCTGGGGCAGGGGCAGGGCCAGGCCTCCCAGGTGCTAGCCAGGAAGCAGACAGAGGAGCTGACACTGGTCACCCACAGGGCTGGACCTAGACTGGGTGAAGGGCCACATTTACCTTTGTGAAAGTCCACATTCTCAGGTTCATTTTATAGTAAAAAGAATAGATCTGCAGAACTGAGACCATCTTAACCTCCAGCCTTCCCTGCTGCTGAGGGGGCTTGGGACTATGTTGCAGACCCAGTGCATCAGTGATGGAGCCTAGAGCACATCCCTCTCTACCCTCTTCTATGGCACAGTCAGTCACACAGCCTCTGCTGCTCCCGCCATCCCCTCATCTTCCCCCCGCCCCACCTCCCACCCCGCGGCTCAAGGCTCACCAGCATCCTTGGCCCAGCGCAGGATGGAGGTAACCTCGTTGCCCTGAGTGGTGTTGCACCGGGTGCGTTCGGTGGCTGCGCTCACCCCTACAGTGCCCTCATTGGCCTTCACTCCACATAGGTAGGCCGTGGCCGTGCCTGCGCTGTCAGGGACCTGCGCATTGGTGTTGTATGTCTGCCGGTAGGAAAGAGCGTCAAGAGGCAGCCAGCCTAGGGCCCTGCTGCCACCCCCCTCCCCATGGGAATGGGGCACAGAGGACATGAGTGAGACCCGCACACCAGCCACAGACAGCAGGAGAGGCAGGAAGCCAGCCCTCCAACACAGGGCAGAGAAGTGGGTCAAGTGGGGTCGGGAGGGGCCTCTCTGGGTTTGGAGCTACAGAAGCCAGCCAGGGCTGGGTGCAGGGAGAGAAAGCAGGGTTCCTGGGGACACTGGGAAAGGTGAGACCAAGAGCTCAGTGCTGATTCCTCTGCCCACACTCTGTTGACTGACCTCCAAGCAGATCTGCAATAAAAACCCTGATATACTCTGCCTACCATCCTTCCCTGCCAGCCTGTGGATTCCAGAGGCCCGGGAACACCACAGTCCCTGCTCTCCCTGACCCAGTAGCTAGAGGATGCTTATTCCATGACCCCCCTCCAGGACATTAGCTGTCACCAGCACTCGCAGCACTGAGCAATTCGCATCAGTGATGTGATGAACTCCATGGCCCTGAGAGAGAGGAAGTGACGAGGTGGAGCCTATTGCTATGAAGAACAAAGCAGGCAGATCTAACGGATGGTGATGGGCGTCAGGATTGGTGGGGACCTGGCAGCTGCCATGGTCACCTGCTTCAGCTGGGCTCTGCTTACACAGACATGCGCGCCTGGTGGGAAGTCAAGCTGTATCGTGTGCCCTTTTTCCGCATGTACATTACACGTCAATCAAAAGATTGCTTCAATCAGTGAGTTCAAAACCTCACCATAAATTCTGGGAAGTGGCTGTTTCCCTCCTTGTTTCACAGGGGACCACAGGGTCCCAAGCCCTGGCAGATGCCCTCTCCAGCCTTTCCCTTCAAGTGGGCCTGGGGCTGGGCTCACCTTGGATAGGGCCACGAAGGGGAACTTGTCCATCTCCAGCATGGTCTCCTCCCCAGGGTTGTGGTGGAGCTGGCCCTTGAGGATTCGGGCAGCTGTCACCGTGGAGACACCCATCCCTGCGGCAGGGAAAGGGGGACTCAGGGTCTCTGGCTTCCGGCCTCTCCTGTCACTTCTTCGGGCACCAGAGCGCTCTAGTTTGGTGCTAAGGCAGGCTTGGGCAATAAGCACCTGAAAATGTCACTGGGAAACCCTTCTCTCCCATTCAGGAGGCTGACTGGCAGAGCAGACCCTAGGGTCCACAGCCTGGTCTCTGTCTCTGTCTGTCTGTCTATCTGTCTGTCTGTCTGTCTGTCTGTCTGTCTGTCTATCTGTCTGTCTGTCTGTCTGTCCGTCTCTCTGTCTGTCTGTCTGTCTGTCTCTCTCTCTCTCTCTCTCTCTCTCTCTCTCTCTCTCTCTCTCTCGGAAGTGAACTCAAGGTCTTCACACTGGCTTTACCTCTGTAGGCCTTTTAATTTTTAACCTCTTAATTCTGAGACAGGATCTCACTAAACTACCCAGACTAGGCTCCAACCTACAGTCTTCTTGCCTCAGCCTCCCAGAGTGCCAGATTATATTGCCCTTCCCCTAAGCCGCCACCCCAGAGTTTGGCCTCCTCCACACAGCCTCTGTCTCCTGCCGTGGCCCCCACGCCTCACCGTCTCCCAGAAACATGATGACGTTCTTGGCCACGTTGGTATTGAGCTTCTGAAGCTTGAGGGCATTTCTCAGGGTCGCTTGGGCTTGTTTTCGCCAGTAATTGGGGTCTTTTTCTTTCTCTGTACAGAGAGAGGTAAAGTTATTGGTGAAGGTGAGGGTAGTTTCCCTTGCCCAGACTAACAGAAACCCCCACACCTCATCATTGGGGGACTGCAATGTCTAAGCTGGAGGAGGGAATGATAGCTGCCCATCTGACAGTACCCCCATTGCCAGCCCAATCTTCCAAGAAAGCCTAGGGGCCCTGGTATCACCTCAGAATGAATGAACCAAGGCTCAGAGACACCGAGCCACTGCCCAAGGCCACACCGCACTGGCAGACTGACACTAGTAGAGCCAGGCTTCGCTCCAGAGCCCACGCTTTCCTTTCACCCAGTAGCGAGACAGGTGAAGGCAGCCACTGAGAAGCAATTAGGAGGGTAGTGTTTAACAGACAAAGTGCTTCCAACTGCCGGCGTCCCCAGATGCACCCACACATCAATTATCAACTTGGCGTGGCTTGCTCCTTATTGTAGATTCAGCAGGGACCTGACTTGGTGACACTGTGGGAGCAGGACCAGGACATGGACTTGGGCCTGCACAGCTGGGCTCCAGGGCGAAGAGACGGTGAGCACGGGGACTCCTAGGTGTGCGGTGCTGCCCTTTGCCCCCGCCTCAGTGCCAGTAACTCCCAAAGAGGCAGCACTTTAGGGTGGTTTTTTTTTTTTTTTTTTTAGTTCAAATTTAAGCTGATTTTATTTTTTTTCTTATATCTTTTTGTAAATAAATTGTTTGCAAACTTAAATGAATATAACAATAAAAATTGTCCAAAATAAAAATGAAGAGTTTACAGGTCACATAATAGTTTACTCTGTGTCAAGATCAAGAAACTTATATTCATATAATTAGAATTCTCAAAGTAGAAAGACGTATGCAATAAATACTTAAAGACTTAAAATTTCTGAATTTAGTTGAACTTATCATACCACATTTCCAAGAAAAAACGGAACTTTTGCACAAGAAATTGGAATAAAATCATACCCAGATATAAAAAAACGAAATTGTCCAAAACTTATTATAAAGAAAAAAATCATAAAAGCATATACATAAAAAATTAGCTATGGAAGAACAAAATTAAATAGCATCTTATTCCACATTAGAAAGAAAAAAAAAAGACCAAAGGCAGAAGGACTTTTTTTTTTTTTTTTTGCTCCACTGAGCCATTTCCCCAGCCTTAATAAGGATTTTTTTTTCTTTTGCTCCGAATGCCTTCAGGGCAGGTTTGGCTGGCTTGAGTTGTGGAGATCAACCACAGCAACCTGAGCCTGACTGCTTTGTTGAAGCAGCCACTTAAAGAAGTGAGCTAAGGGGCAGGCCCCTCACTAGGGTTTTGAGAGAAAGTGCTCTAGGGTTTTGAGGTCTGTCTGTCTGCCTGTCTCCTGACCAGCAACCAGTCCTCAGCCTGTCTACCTGTTGGATCTCAGTCTCAACCCTTGATCTGCCTCATACCAGCCATGTGGCTCAGAGCCGTGTGACTCCCCAAGCCTCAGTTTCCTCTGTCAAGGCGGGCTGTTTGCACTGTCCTTGGGGAATGAGGTGGGAGGCATGTCTCTGCAAGCTGTACTAGATAAGGTAGGGACAAGCCTGACACACAATGGAAGGCCCACAGTCTCCCCACCTCTTCCAGGGCTGGAAACCCCTTTCCTACACCAGCCCCCATGCCCTGTCTTTGGGAGGCAGCACACTTCACCATCTTGGCAGTTCCCTGCCCTCAGGCCCCAGCAGGCCTGCGTGTGTGTGGCCCCCCTAGGGCTTAGAGGTCCAAGGCCCTAGAGTGTCCATCAATGCCCCCTGCTGCAGAGAAGGGAAGGCTGAGGTCAGAGGCCACCTTTCACATCTGTGGGCTGGGGACCCAGCCTCAGGCTTTGGCCCCTCTCGGGCCCCAGAGTCACTCTGGAGGGCTGCAGAGGAAGCCAAGAAGCCTGCTTGGGCCTCCTTCACACACTCTACTTCCTGCACACTGCACCTGTTTTCATCTTTCCAACAGCCTTGGGGACAGGGTGCTGTTATTTCCTCCACAACAGGAAATGAAGGAGCCCATTGAGGTCTGTAGAGGAACAGCAAGGGACTCATGTGTCTAGGGGCAAGGCCCTGCCTTGGGTGGGGAGCAGGAGGGAACTGGGCCCCATTCAGGCCTTGACCTTGCACACCGATAGCCCCCCATGCAGCCTCCCTGTCTGGGTCCCTCACTGCAATTCCTGCACTCACCACCTTCACCTGAGAGCCCCAGCCTTCTCTATCTCCTGGAAACATCTGCGAGGTCCTCAGGCTCCATGGAGTATCTAGGGGCCATGGTTTTCTGGTCCAGCCATGGGCCTTTAGGCAAGTTCTGGTCACTAGCTGTTCTGCCCCAGGGAAATGTGGAACACTAGCTAGAGGTACTTGTAAGATCATCGGAGATAAGGTCTGGCCAAGTGACCAGGCCACTGGTTGTGATGAGAGGGCCTACCAGCTTGGGCTGGTTCCAATCCCCCTCCTTCCTTTCTTCATACTGCACCATGCCTTGGTGCCACTTACGGCTTCTTCAGCCACTTAGGTGTGAAGAACTTTTACCTATCTTGGCAGAGTCCCAGGCAGGGCCAATGTCAGCCCACTCCGCACCCTCAGCCCTTTCTCAACCAGCCTTCCTGGTCTCACTGTGCTTGCTCCTTGTTACATCCACGTCCTGTCTTTGTCACCAGAGCCTCCTCGGGTGTGTCCCCAGGAAGAGTTTAACTGATGTCAAACTGACTTCCTCATCAGAAATCTGGTTCACACAATGATGGCTTTGGACATCAGTGGGCCGTTATTTTTGGAGTATGAAATGCCACGTGCAGCCGCCCAGTATGGAATGCGACTTCAAACAAGCGCTTGTCAGTACGTGCTGCATGGTTCGATTTATGTGAATTTAACCAGGCAAAACCTGGAAGCCTGGTCAGCTCCTGTGGCCGTGGGAGGGGGCCCAGAGCAACCGCCTGCTGTCTCCTGGCTGCAAATGTTCTCTTGATTTGGGTGGTGGTCACACAGGTATACATATATGGAAAAATCCATCATGCTCCACACTTAGGATTTTCACCACTTACTGTAAGTTAAATCTAATTTTAAAGGCAAGAGAGGGGTTAGGGATTTGGCTCAGTGGCAGAGCACTTGCCTAGCAAGTGGCAAGGTCCTGGATCCAGCCTCTAGCACAGAATACATTTTAAAAACTAAAAAAAGAAAACACAATAACAGGTTTAACTTTTTTCCCCCATGTGGGGCTAGGGTTGGACCTCCAGGCCTTGCGCATGTTACAAAATGCTTTAACCCGTGAACTAACTCTCTAGCCCTAGAAAATACAATGTAGCAATGCTGAACCCCCAGGAGAAGGGCTAGATAGATACAGCTGGAAAAAAATTGAATTGCCGAATGTTTGAAGATTTTTTTTCTCACATTTTCCTTTTTCATCTGCTACCGCATCCTTTTCCCAGGTGGGTGCCAAGGAAGCAGGGAGCCTGTCCCAGAAGGACCTGGAATATCCCAGGATTTACCCTAAAAGGCAGCATGGGGTCCCAGAGCACTGGCCGGGAGGCTTGCTGCTAGAGGTTCAGCCTCAGCCAAACTACTGAAGGCTGAGTCAGTACTCTCTCTGAGCCTCCATCTCTGTGCCTGCTGGGATATCATCTTCCTGAGAGAAGAGACCAACATTCACTGAATGTTCCCTCCCCGCCAGACTCTGTGATGGTCCCAGGTAACTGTCTAAAAGCCCCAAGGAGAAGGAAGCTCCTCTGACCAATGGAGACATTGATGCTCTGGGAGGGCAGGTGGGGATTTCCGGCCTTAGGACAGATTGAGCTCAAGACCGCTGCCCTCTCTGACTCTGGCTACAAGAATGCCAAAAAATATAAACAACCCAAACAGCACATAGCTTTAAAAAGAAAGAAGGAGGAGAGGGAAATCCCCAGGAGGCAGAATTTGAGAGGAAATTCAAAACCAGAAGGGTAAACAGGAGCTGTGGTGGAGAAACCCTGGGGACCAGTCGCGCAGACACAGGCCAGGCCAGGCAGATGCCACATATGTATTTGCCTGGCAGTTAGGGAAGGGACAGGAAAAAAAGGGCTCCCGAGAAATGTGACCTGGACTCACATCCGAGCCAGGTGTAAGCAGGGGTCTGAATTTATAGCATAAGTGCAAACAGAGAAATTAACATAAGAACTTGTCCAGAGTCGTAGAAGCTCAAGACGAGTCAGAAAGAATCAGGTTCTTCACCACACCGTATAGACACTTCCAGCGGAGTATCCCGCAGAAAACCAAAATGAAGCAGGAAATTCTCACTGCAGATGAGCTCTCAAGCAAGAACTACAAACACAGGACACAGGCAATGTGCTGCCCCCAAAGAGTGAGCAAGCTGGGTATGGTGGTGCACATCTATAATCCCAGCACTTGGGAAGCAGAGGCAAAAGGATCGTTGCGGGTTCGAGACCAGCCTGGGCTACAAAGTGAGTTTAAGGTCAGCCTGACTGCATAGCGAGACCCTATTTGAAAAAGACAGAGAGAGAGAGAGAGAGAGAGAGAGAGAGAGAGAGAGAGAGAGAGAGAGAGAGACTACGTAATTAGTAGTTAGTAGAGATAAAAGGAGACCAGCAACCCTGGCCAAAGTACAGGACAAAGCAAGGGGGCAAAAGTGACCTGCCCATACTACCACATGCTGCAGCAGAGCTGAGACTTCCTGCTCTGGAGATTGGTTCCAGTCCTGAAAGGCTTGATGTTCCATGATGCTGAGCACAGCCCTTGTCCTACCCCACCTACACCAGATCTTCCCACCCCTCCTCCTGTGTCCCCAGTCCTACCTGGCACTAAAGAGTTGGTAAGGCAGGTACCAATGGCCAGTACTAAGAATGGTGAGATCATGGTGACCCCAAGACCTGCTTCTTCACTGGAACCCAGAGATGGGATGGACGTGGGCGGGAGGAAGTGGGCTGGCAGTGATCAGCCGTTAATTGATGTTCCAATCCTAGACATTAGAGAGGGGAAAAAAGAGAGAGACATGGGGCGCATCTTTGGAGTTCACTTCTTCATGCAGGTATTCATCCTTGATTCATTCAACAAGTATTTGTTGAACATCTATTAGAGGTCAGGCATGGGGATAGACACTGAGGTGCCAAGCTAGCTGGGCCTTCTCTCTGGAAACAAAAACCACACAAACAGCTGTGTAAGTATGAATGAGCTCCACTCCACTTCCCAAGGAAGACTGGCTTTCGATCCATCCCTCCTTTTGATCCATCACCCCAGAGGGCAGGCTTTCTGCACAGTGCTTCTCAACCCGCCTTGGGACTCCTGGGGTCACCTGTGAACTCAGGCCATGCTGATGCTGTCAGCTCCCCAACCACACCTTCAGGGGCACCATCCTAGAGCACTATGTCCCACATGGCTGGGACAAAGCAAAGAGATCATCATTTCTCAAAGGAATATTTACCCCTTAGCATATTTGTTTGCTCCATTTTGTGTCACTTTTTTAAAAAAATGTATTTGGTATAGGGTCTCACTATGCAGCTCAGACTCATAGTGATCCTCCTGTTTTCAGCCTCCTGAGTGCTGGGATTATAGGCATGCACTACCATGCCTGGTCTCGGTGGCCAGCTCAGTGTACCTGGGGGTGGGGCAGGCATGGCATGTGGTGCCGGGGATCAAACCCTGGCCCCTGCACTTGCCTAAGCAGGCACTTAGTCTGCTGAGCTACCTCACCAGCCCTTGGGTCACTTTTGGCAAGTGATATAAAAACAACAAGAAAACACATAGGAAAAAAGACTAGTTGGTCAGGGTAGCTATTTCTGGAAGGTGATGTTGCAGATAATTCAGATTATTATTGTTTTCTGCATTTTCCAAATTTTACTCTCCCCACCCTCATATGGGGGATTGAACCCATACATTGTCCTCACACATGCTAGGCAAGAGTTCTATCACTGAGCTGTGACTCCAGCCCTACAGTTTTAACTTGAATTTTTTTCTAATAAATAATGATGCCAAGATCTTTTCACGTACTTATTTGCCCTCTATGCACCTTCTTTGATGATATGTCTGTTAAAATATTCTATCTTTTTTTCCCCTGGTGCTAACAATTGCATCCAGGGCTGTGTGCATACAAGGTAAACACTACTTCTGAAAGCACCTTCGGCTCATCTTTATAGTTTTTTGGGGTGTGTGTGTTAAGGCTGTCAATGGTTATTTTATTCCTAAAAGTTGTTTTTTCTTCTTCCCCAAGTTGCTTTCTAAAATGCATATGTGGGGCCGGGGAGATGGCTCAGTAGAATAAGCGCTTCCCCGGCTCTGTACCTCAGAAGTTCCCTGGGGTCTCTCTTTGTCTCCATGCCTTCACCCCACTGGAGCCTTCCCCCTCTCCTCTACCACCCTTGTTAGCTTCACCAACAGTAATCTTGTTGCTAATCCTGGCATCAGAATCCCTGTAGTAACTATGGGCAGAGCACTTCTTTCTTAGCCTTAATAAAGCCTTAAATAAAGTTTTCATTCTACTCAGTTGCCAAATGGTTCTGTAGCAACTAGGAAAAATGTTATTCGATGTCTATAAGATATTAATACACTAAAATGTTATCCACAATGACTTAAAACCAAAGCCTCTTCTTTGAGGAAGCCTCTAACGTGGTCACTCCTTCAGTATATTTACTCTCAACTTCAGGCCACTTTAATCATTGCAGGAATTTCCTGATTTCAAAATAATTCCTGCCCACTCCACCCACCATCAAACGGGAACAAAACGAAGGGTGGTGGAAGGCTGGCTTCTGCCTTATTGAGCACTGCTGTCCTAGTGCTTGGTACACTGAACATTTTCATCAGTTGGAAGCTAGCGCTCCAGGAAGAGAAGTAGGATGGGAGAAAAAAAAAATCTCCAAATCTCTCCTCTGGTGATGAGAAAAGTCCAAGTGCTGGAGAGGCGTGGAGTGACCAGAGCCTGCACTCACGGTGGGCAGAGTGTTGATGGGTACCATGCTTGGGAAGCCACGGCCTCCACCAAAGCTGAGCATCCTAGGGATGCCTACAGCCCATCCCACTGCAGAATGGTCCTATCCGCTCCCCCTGTTGTGGAACCACAACTGTGACAACTGACAGCAACTAGACAGACACACTGTGTGTGCTCTGGGCAAGGATAGTGAGTGGACGGCTCTAGGCAGCAGCCTTGGAGACTCTCCCAAAGGGGAGGCTGAGCCGGGGAGTGGGTGCATACAGCAACTCTTACTTGGCCATTCTGAGAAGCTAACAAGGGTGGTAGAGGAGAGGGGGAAGGCTCCAGTAGGGTGAAGGCGTGGAGACAAAGAGAGACCCTAGGGAACTTCTGAGGTACAGAGCCATTCTGCTTATTGATCAGGATGCTATTTACAATGGGGGAGGGGTTCAGTAAAAACAAAACAAAACAAAACAAAACAAAACAAACAAACTGTCAATCTATGACAAGGACACTTTCCAGCCCATATTTCAATGAAGTGAAAAATAAGTCTTTGGGATCTTATATAAATAACCTATAAAGGATTCAACTAACAGGCCAATAGGCCTGTGTACCGCGCTTCACACTGTACGGAGACTTCATTAGGTTGTCTCACCATGAGCCTGTGGGTGCACGGAGAGAATGCTTTCTCCCTCTTACAGATGAGAGGAGCAAGGCTCAGAAAGAAGTGCTCTACCCATAGTTGCTACAGGGATTCTGATGCCAGGATTAGCAACAAGATTACTATTGGTGACTCCTACCCCACCTCACAATGGGCCTTCCATTTTTTCAAGTGGAAAATGAAGGTTCTGAAGTTTGACACATGAATAGATCCATCCAATAACCACCATGATCAGGATCCAGAACCGTTCTACAGCCTCTTGTGCTGTCTGTTCAAAATCGAGCAGTCTGCAACACTAAGCCTGGCCATCCTTGACCTGACTTCTGTCACCATTTACTGAAACTGTATTAAAACTGTAGCTGGGAGGTGGCTTTTATATCTCTGCAGCATCAAGTCTACAGTAATGAACACCTCCTTCCCTTCATTTATTTTTTAGTTTGATCAGCACACTGTAGTCTTCAGCACATGGATCCTACATGTTTTGTTAAATCCATGTACATGTATTTCACCTTTGGGGTGGGTTATTGTAAACAGCATTGTTTCTAGAACTGTTCATTGTTTATATATGAAAATGTCATTGGTTTTTATGTTTGCACCTTGTATCTGTGACCTTGCTAAATTTACTCACTAGTTCTAGGAATTTTGTATGACTGGGGATTCTTTGGCATTTTCTATGCAGACAACCATGTCATATATGATGAATATGAGTTCTTCCATGTTAATCTGTATGTCTTTTTTGAATCTGTGTTTCTCTTGCCTTATAGCACTGGCTAGGACTTCCAGTGTCACGCTGAGTAGCAGAGGGAAGAGTAGATAACTTTGCCTTGTTTCTGAGATAAAGGAAAAACCTTTAGCCTTTGGGCAACTGGGGAGTCATGCTGAAGTGGAAGGGGGAATACATAGTATGAGGGAAAATCAGGAACTTGTTGAATTTGAATTAGAGATCTCAGGAACGTGGTCTTGATTATAGACATCAGTAACTTGTTGAATTAGAAATGGAGACATCAAGTAGGTAGTTGGATATATGTGTCTGGCATTTGGAACAGAAGTCTTGGATAGAGGCATCAATTTGGGTATTAAGAGCCTGTAGGTGGAGTTATAGCCTTACTGAAACTTGGCAAGATCACTAGAAGAAGGAACGATGACACAGACAATTGTGGGAAACAATAATCCTCAGAAAACCAGGTAGTGAAAATAAATTTTTCCTTCCTTCCTTCCTTCCTTCCTTCCTTCCTTCCTTCCTTCCTTCCTTCCTTCCTTCCTTCCTTCCTTCCACTGTACTGTGGGTGGAACCTTGCCTTACATGTGTTAGGCAAGCTGCATCCTCAGCCTTGCGAAGAACTTATTTCATCTGATAAAGACTTTATGCCAAAACCTACAGAAACCATCAGGCTTACTAGAAAAATTTTGGGCAAATCCTCTTTAACATTTTTTTTTTTTTTTTGGAACCGGGAATTGAACTCAGGCCCTTGTGCTTGCCAGGGAAGTGCTTATCCTCCGAGCCATCTCTCCAGCCCCTTAACATTGGCTTATAATGACGAGGAATTAGGGATAGGCTTTCTGTCCATAATAAGGAAAAGGGGCTAGCAGAGTGGTGAGTACGGCATCATCTACGTGGCTGGCCGAGGTATTAACACTACATGTCAACCACGGCGTGGCTGGAGCCTAATGACGTAGGACCAAGCGAAGGACACAGAGAACAAAACACAGTGTGCTTCATGTACATGTGAACGCCATCCGCAGATAGAGCACTGTCATTTATAGGGACACAGGCAGATCAAAGAGCACATTAACTACATTAACATGAAGATCGTGGGGAAGCTGTGGGAATGCTCGTGTATGGGAGGCCAGGGAGCAGGGATGGCGGAAAAAGGAATAAATAAAGCAAGAACTGAGAGCTCGTGACAGTGTGTCTGCACTCTGAAATATAATTTCCTCCATGCTCTGCTCTTAGGTTTCAAGACAAATGAAAAAACAAGGAAGTATCAAAGTGAGGGCGGGCCCAAGAGATCTACAAGGCCCCCTCCAGCCCGGTGTGGTGCCACTTGCGGTCACTTGTCCCTCTTCCCTGCTAGACTGGAGCTCTGGGAGTAAGGAGTGTCTTACCCGTCTCTGTGACCCCAGCGCACAACAAAGCAGCAACTCTGTCAACGTGGACTTCAGGAAAGGCCCCCCCAGTCCCAGCTGCTCTGAAATTTGGCCCCAGGACCCTACATTGAGATGGGCTTGGCCCAAAAACAGGAGCCTTCTCTTGGGACCTCTACCCAGGACAGAGGAGGTGGGGATCTGGGACACTCTTCCTGTGGACTTGGCCTCTGGGGGGTGGGGGACACCTCCCATCCCCAGGGCGCCAGCCCTGGGTGAGGGGCTCTGAGGGGCCCAGTCTGGGGCTGCGGGCTGCTTTCCAACCCCTGCCCATGCTCCACCAGCTCGGACTGGGGACTCCTGTGGGTGCCATCCCTCCCCTACCCCGCCCCCCCTCACAGCAGACCCACTTTGCCAGGCTTCCAGCTACATGCCCTGATTACTTATGACAAGGGGCCAGAAGCCCCAGCCGGGCTCCAGCCTGGAGAAAGAGCAGCTATAGTACTCGGCAGATCGGGGGACTAAGGGGCCAGGCCTGCGCTAAGCATTCCCTCAGCCTCTCAGGCAGGGCCACCTTGCCTGAGTCTCGAACGATCCGGAGCAAGCTGGGTAACAGGACTCAGTGCACACTAACAAGCACCTGCTGTTGACACCTGTGACCGACTGCCATCATCCTCACGGCACAGTGACAGCATCCCTAGCACCCACAGGGACCTGAGCAGAGGGCTCAGTTAGTCCACAACCAAGGATGACTCCAACCCAAGCAGACCCCAGGGCATAACTTCTCCCTGCCTCAGTTTCACCACCATGGAGAGGGGGAAAGATGAGTGCCACCCCTTGTCTTGTGGGCAAGAGCAAACAGTACAGGGTGGAGGCCAGGCAGGGCTTGTCCCCTACCTGAGCGGCCGGGCCAGGCGGCAAGTGAAGAAGCACAGCAGACTCAGGGCCAGCAGGAAGAGCAGGAGGCTGAGGACTGTGGTGAGGACCATGTCCAGGGTGGGTGACAGGAAGGCCATCTTGGGGTGAAGAGGGCCACAGGAGTGGCCACCACACCCCATATACACTACTAGCTATGGACCCTAGCTCCACAGCGCTGGGTCAGTAGCTGTGACCTGGCTTTGTCCCCAGGTTAATCCCCAGGATTAGTCCCAAGGGATGAAATGGGGGGGGGGAGGCAAAGTTCCCCTCCCCCACTCCAGTACTGCATAGGGGAAAGGGCGCCTGAGTTATTTATTCACCTTCCTTCCTTCCTTCGTTCCTTCGTTCCTTCGTTCCTTCCTTCCTTCCTTCCTTCCATCCTTCCTTCCTTCCTTCCTTTCTTCCTTCCTTCCTTCCTTCGTTCCTTCATTCCTTCCTTCCTTCGTTCCTTCATTCATTCCTTCCTTCTTTCCTTCCTTCCTTCCTTCTTTCCTTCCTTCCTCCCTCCCTTCCTTCCTTCTTTCCTTCTTTCCTTCCTTCCTTCTTCCTGAACTCTACTGAGCATCTGCTGGAACCCTGGCTGTTTTAGGCTCTAAGGCAACAGTAAGAACAGAACAGACAGTCTCTGCCTATATGAGCAGACTACAGATAACCAGTTTAGACAAAGCACCTACTGTGTGCCGGGACTTTGTGGGATAAAAGCTCAGAGGGCAAAGCAATCCTGGCCAGGGCCACAGTGGGGATTTCGCTAACAGCAGCAGCCACCTGAGCCCATTTACAAGCCAAAGCTGTCCACTGTGTCCAAAATAAAAGCCTCTGCTCCCACTGAGGCCCTACTGTGTGCCTGGCCCAGTCACAGCTAGGGACTGGCACCCCCATTGGCAATGGGGGACACAGAGGCTCAGACGTACAATGGTGGAGTTAGGATTTGAATCCAAATCTGCCGACCTCAGAATGGGACAGTGCCAGCCCTGTCAGGCACTGGCTCCAAGCCAGCTGTAGCTGGAGAGTCCACATACAGGCTGCGGACAGTGAGCTGCCCCCACAGTTGCCTATCTAGACTCTCCTGGGCCCCAGAGATGCCTGTGTAATCGGGACTAATTGTGTCTTTGTCTCAGGCATTGGGAAACTGAGGTCGGACAGGAAAGCTGTTGGACAGCTACATAGCTGTCCACCAGCTCCGGCCTCCTCAGAGCAAGTTTCTCCCTGCTGGAATAGCTGTCTCCCACGCAAGCATCACGACCATGAGGAGGTGCTCTGACCCTCCCAGTGCCAAGGGATGTCCCCACTTCCTGACCCAGAAGGCCGCTGTGAGTTTACCACGATAGCAGCAAAGTCAGATTCCTGACTCCAGTAGCCCCTGGGTTTCTCCCCATCTAATGTGAGCTATGTCAGATGCTCAAAACAGCCTCGGGATGCAAGAGGGGTGGGATGGGTAGGGAACCTGAGGCTTCACAGAGAGGTGATTGGGTCCAAGCCCTCTCTAGCTCCTGCTCTTTCCAGGCAGGCGACGTGGGGTCAGTCCCCACTCCTTGGACTCTGTTTCCTGTCTAACACCCATCTCCTAGTCAAAAGAATATGAACAGTGTGCTGGTGCTGAGTCATACACTTCACCTGCTCTAATCCACATTAACTACCTTGAGAGCAAGAGAGAGCTGTCCCCACCCAAGGGAGCCAAAAGAGGCCCAAATGACCTCTGAGAGGGTGGCCCAGGTCATGTGGATGGCATTGCTGAGCCCAGCCTTCCACAGGGGCCCACCACAAGCCTCTCCTGCTTCCCCTCAGCTCCTAGGACACCCTGAAGGCTCCCCTGCCCAGCTAGGAAGCTGATGTGAGACCCTTGTCACTGTGCTTCCCAGCCCATCCCTGGCAGGACTCATAGCAGCAGCATTTGCCCCGCGGGAGCCCTTGGTGTGGAGCTCAAAGTCCCAGGAGCCTGGGCTGGGGAGTGACTCCTGAGAATTTCCCACATGCAGCAGCCCACAAAAATCACTTCAGTGGCTACAGGAAGGAGAAAGTCCTGGTCCCCAGCAGGTCCCACAGAAGCGGTGCCGGTGGTGGAGAAGCATGAGAGGGAGCTTTCTGGGGCAGCAATCCGGTTGATGGCATAAGCACGTCACGGGGGTGGGGGGTGGGGGGTCAGGGGACAATGCCACCCTGCCTGGACCTCTGGGCTGCTGAAAGGGAGCACGGTAGAGACAAGGGTTTAGTGGAATGGTCTGATGTGTCCACATTTCAAAAGAGAGAGAGAAAAGACATAACAACCCCAAATAAAACCCCATTCCTCCCACTCCTCACCAGCTGAGACTCCCATGTTAGGGTCTGGGAAGCTGTACCTGCAACAAGCAATCCTGTGAGCAGATTAGGTTGGGGAAATTGTCTTTGAGATCACCCATTATCCAGATGGGAAGAATGAGACCCAGAGAAAAAGCAAGACCTGCCCCTTGAGAGGCAGCCCTGGGAACAGATCCTATGTCTTCCCGAGTCCTCCCCATAGTCACAGAGGAGGCTGTGTGGGGCCAAGAAACAGCCCCTGGTGGGCTGGGGGGAGATGGGGCTGGAGTTTTCTGCTACATAGTGGGGCTGCAGCAGCTATCTGGGGAGGGAGCCCTGCTCAAGCCAGCCCAGGGGTGTCTTAGCTGCAGGCCACAGAGAAGGGACATGGCCTCTGTCCCTTGACCAAGCCAGCATCTTTGGCAAGCCTCGTTGGCCAGGATTTCATTCATTCACTGGTAGAAGTTATTTATGGCGGCAGCACAGCAGGCTCTGGGTGAAGGGCTCCGGGAGGAAGTGTGCTGCTTTGAGTGGGAGGCTGAAGGTCTGATACAACAAGGGGCTTCTCGGGGTGGGGGGCAGGGGCCCAGCCTTCCAGCAGCCAACGGTACCAGATTCCATCAGGAAGCAGGCGTGAGAGAGCCGGTAAGGCTGGGGCCAAGCCAACTGCTTCTTTAGTCCAGCAGCACCCCCAGCTTGGCGCCTCTGCACCCGGATGCGGAAGCTTCCCTTCCATCTGCCCTGGGAGCCCCTCCCTGCCTCCTTCCACCGAGGCCTGTGTTCTGCACCTCCAACCCAGCCCTGAGCTCCCAGGAGCTAGCCCTAAAGACCTCAGAGGCATGTAGCTGAGTCAGAGAACGATGGGATGGGACCGTTGCCGCCTCCCTACAACATGTGAGCTCCTGGGTTGCGGGGCAGCCTGCACAGGGCTGGCAGCATCAGGCACGTGGGCGGGCAGGGAATGCGCTGGGGGAGGGAGGCCGGGTCAGCGGAGGCCGAGCGCTGCGCGCTGCAGCAGCCCGGCAGGCGCTGGGTGCAGGTCCCTCTCCCTCCTTCCCGCTGGGTAGCCCAGGGAAAGACCCTCAGCCCCTCAAGCTTTCTCACCTGCTCCGTGGGGGGTGAAACGAGTTCAGTTACTTGAGTTCATTTGGCCAGGACTCCAGCAGAGACAGGGACCCACATGTGTGAGCTAACGCAACCCAGTCGCGGGGAGGCAGTGGTTGCCCAGATGACAAAGAGGAGCAAGGAGCGGTTGAGGTAGGTGAGGTTAGAATCAGAGCATAGGGACCCTTCCCCACCGCTGGGCCAAGCCGGCTTGCCTGGGCTGCCCTCCTCCACCCAGAGGCCCGTGAGGTTGCTTGGCTTAGCCTTGACTGGAGAAGCCAGAACACCCGGCTGCTGAGCGCCCTTAGCTGCCGAGGAAAGGTCACCGGCACAGTGGCAGAAATTATAGTGCCCCGCCCACTGTTTTTGCAGTCCGGGGGATTGAACCCAGGGCCTTTACACTGAGCTACACCCCCAGGCCTTTTTTTTTTTTTTTTTTTTTTTTTTTTTT
>NW_004524668.1:4273820-4288963 GCF_000260255.1 Octodon degus
AGCCATCTCCCTGGTTCCCCTTCTTTTTTTGTTTAACTTTTTATTTTGAGACAGGATCTCACAAAGTTCTCAGGCTGGACCCAAGCTTGTAGTCCTTCTGCCTCAGCCTCTCAGAGTGCTAGGATTACTGGTGCGTGCCACCGCATCCAAATAAGGTCATGTCCTGGAGAGGACCAGATTCCCCCTAACACGGTGGCGGGGGAGTGGGAAGGGGAGAGAGAGAACTTCAGACCAGGCAGGGTGATGCCTTCTCTCCCTCCTGCGGAGCAAGGACATCAGGATGCTGAGGACGAACCCCAGGAGGGTGGACCACAATACTGGACGTGCAGCAGGGCTCAGACGCGGAGGCCCCTCCTGCAGGGGCCTCAGCGCACCCACCAGACTCAGGGAGGGGTGAAGGCCAAGGAGGTGGCGGGGACAGCCCAAAGCCCCAGGCAGCTTGGCTTCCAGGCTCCTGAGGAGCCAGCTGAGCCTCCTCCCAGCTATGCTCCCAGCCACGCTCAGGGCCTGCCACTCGCCCAGCTGCGCAGTAGCAGGGATTGGAAGCCCAGGGTCAGGTCCTGGGGCCCAAACCTGCCTGGTGTCATGGAGCAACTGTGTGGGCAGAGGACAGGGCCAGTCAGTGCAGCCGAGGGAGGAGAGGGCAGCAGGGTGTGCAGCAGGTGTGTGTGCCTGCATGCAAGAGTGTGTGCATGCATGTGTTTGTATGTATGTATGTGGCCAGAGGCACTGTGCAGAGGCCTACAGCAGCTGCTTCAAGGACACCTGGGCTTCCACCATCCCACAAGGGGACACGCTCTGCCCCAAGCTGCCTGGTGTTGGGCCCAGCCTAACACTAAGGAGGAAGCGTGAGGACAGAGGGATACATGTACCATGTGTCCCTGAGGTACTGACCAAGCCCTTGCTCAGGCCCACCAGCACCCTGCAGCTCATCCTCCCTGGGACCAGGAGACCTGGCTGCCCCATCCCTGCTCCTACAGCCAGTATCAAGGAAACAAAGGCACAGAGAGGGTACACAGCTTCCTGAAGTCACACAGCACCTCACAACCAGGTCTCCCTACTCATTAGCTAAGAACTTGGAGGCCACTGTGTAGTATACAGGGCAATCTTTAAGGATGCCAATGTTTTTTCCATTCTATACATTAATGATTTGTGTCAAATAGAGACCATTTCAAGCTGAGAAACACTAGAAAAACTCCTATTTACACACTGTCACTGTCCTGCAAATTTCTTCATAGTCTTTGCTATGTACTAGGCATTGTCTAAAACATTTTATCATATTAACCCTTGTGATACAACTTGCAAAGGAAGAACTATTATCATCTCCATTGCACAGAGAGTAAAATAAAAATCTAGAGAGGTTCATTAAGTAACTTGCCCAAGATCACGCAGTGAGTCAGTGAGCCAGAATTCAGCCTTCCTTATAGATGGTTTCAGTCTTCCAGGGCCAAGTACAAACTCCTCAAACAGAGGGTCAGACCAGAAACGAACCATAATTGTATGTCCATAAGAAGCGTACAGGAGGGGCTGGTGAGATGGCTCAGTGGTCTAAAGCACCTACTTAGAACAAGATAAGCTAAGCAAAGGCACAGCGACCACGGTTCAATCCCCAGCACCACATGCCAGCCAGCCCTGCCCCCTGGTGGGCTGAGCTGGCCACAAACACACACACACACACACACACACACACACACACACTAAATAAATAAATTTAAAAAAAAAGAAGCGTACAGTACACATTTGTAGGTGACTGGGTTATAGGCGGCTGCTGTGTGGCTCACGCTATCCTCCCTTCTCTGGGTGTGCATCTCAGCTGTGGAGGGAGGTTCTCTTTATCCCCAGTTTTCAGAAGAGGAGTAAGGTCACTTGACCAAGATCACGAGAGTGGCTGAGTCTGTCCTAGGACAGACGGGTCCAGCTCCTCCCAGGCCATGTCCCCCACATCTCCTCACTCACAGACCCCTCCCCCCAGCTCTCTGATCCCTGTAGTTTTCTGGCCACACTCTCAGAGGATGGGACAGCTCCAGGATGGCCCTAGACGAAGAGGGCAAGGAGGCCCTGGGCTGTGGGGAGATGAGCCAGGCCAAGCCGTGAACTTGCAACCTACAACCTGAGTGTGTGGATTTTCTGAGTCCCACAGGAGTACCTGAGGAGGTGAGGGTCGCAGTGGCTTGTGGCTGTGTGACCTCGGGAGATCACCTCACTTTCCTGAGCCTTACTCTCCTCACATATCAGATGGGGCTGATCGCAGCGAGTGGGACTTGTCACCCGCAATTATAAGACTGAGAATTCAAGGGACAGTAAGCAAGGAGGGCAGGCCAGCATCAGCAGGCATTAAATGGTAAGTGGGCCTGCATGGAGGTGTAACTCCTTAGTCTTGCTACCAATGCACACAGCAATTAACCAATGCCAGGATGGATCCAGGGAGAAAAACTGATCTTGGGTAGGTGACCTCCAAATGATACAAGGAACCTCCAAACGACATAGGGAAAAATGATCTCCCAACCTGACATGGATGAGTTTGTGTTCTCTAAAACCAAAGAATGAATTTTAAGAACAAATGGAGGTTATGAACAGAATATATTGAGGGAAAGAAAGCTCCTGTCCGAGAAAAGGACAGAAGAGGGGGCCCGAGCAGGTTTTCCCCAAGAAGCTGTGTTTTTTTTTTTTTTTTTTGTTTTTTTTGTTTTTTTGCAGAACCGGGGATTGAACTCAGGCCCTTGCACTTGCCAGGGAAGCATTTATTCCATTGAGCTATCTCCCCAGCCCCAAAGAGATTATGTCATCTACTTTTTTTTTTTTTTTTGGTGGAACTGGGGATTAAACTCAGGCCCTTCCGCTTGCCAGGCAAGTGCTTATTCTACTGAGCCATCTCCCGGGCCCATGAAGCTGTGTCTTCCAGGGACTTTTATAGTGTAAAACCATGTGGGGCTAAGGTGGAGAAAATGGGAACTCATTTAGGTGGATGTGGTGTGGAACAAAACTATAGTCAGCCAATGGAATTACAAACACCATTGCTCTGGTAAAATTGATTAAGCCCAGGACCAAATGGGGAAGGGAGTCACGTAGCAAGCAGCAAGTGGGCACAAATGTAAAACAGGACTTTATCTGGTAGCCATCAGATAATGGGTCTTCCTGGCTTTCTCAGGGCAAAGAGCATCCATCCCTCTCACAGTTGTAAGGTATCTTGTCTTCTATGTTATCTCCTTTGAGGGCCTGGCCCTGTCTGACTGCCTATAATATTTCTATCTAATTTGGCTGCCTGCAAGAGGATGACACAGGCAATTAACAGGATGGGGAAGAATCCCTAAGCTGGTATCTACCAAGTCCTGGGAGCTTTGGGCTTGGAACCTCCCTGGAACCCAGCAGGGGAGGAATCCTAGCTCTGGGAGAAAGAACTGAGGGCGGGAAAGGGAGGGAGGTTCAAGGCCACACAGCAAGTATGTGGGGAGTGGGATTTGCTAGGCCAGCTGTTTGCCACCTCCCCCACTGAACTGATGACAGAACACATAGCTTAGCCACCCAGCTTAGGGAACACTCAGTCCCCAAGGCTGCATGGCCTCACCCTGCCTGTGCCTACAGGGTGGATGTCTTGATAGTGACAGCCACAGGTCACCGTGCCCAGCTGCTCTCGTGGCTCTGGCCCAGCCCCTCTTGGCCTGCATGTGACTGCCGGGACTCTTCTCCCTGGACAAGAGTTGGAGTAGGAAGGAAAGACCCAGGGTCCTCAGCTCCTCTGGGTTTGGAATTTGGCACCAGAACACTGGGATGGGTGGGGAGGCCCTGAGGGTCACAAGCCAGAGTCCTGGCTGAATATTCCAAACCTTCTAGGCCAGCTCTTCAGGAAAGGAACAGCACAAACTGCAAAGATCAGTGCTCCCCGTGGCTCCTCCTCTGACAGCTACTACCCTTTCCAGCCAACTTGCGGTGGCCCTGCCTGGTATGGGCTGGAAGATACCCTTCACCTGGGCAGTGTGCAGCAAGCCCAAGGATGAGCTGGAGTGGGTGGGAGGTGGGGGCGAAGTGGGGGGAGGTAGGTAGATCAAGGAAACAGCGAAGCTGAGTCTTGAGCCCCAAGATGGAGCCATGCCTGAAGCTCACTGCCAAACAGTCCAGTTCCAGCACCCAACCAATTCCTTATGTCATTTGCCTCTCCTGTTCATTCACCTGGAACACAGACTCTGACCTCAGAACCCAGTTCAGCTGGTTTTTCTTAGCCCCTTCCACTATAAACAGCTCCACTGACAATATCATTCATACTCAGCCAGCTGTTTCTACCGACACAGAAATCTGCCAAACAATCGAAAGAGGGGTTGGCAAGTGTCAAGTGTGTGGTACAAGAAGGGTCCGAACCAGTGCAAGTGGCTTTCTATTTGGAAGCACGAGCCTGGAGGGGGCTGGGGGTGCTGGGGTGGGATCTGCCACTTGCGGGACTCAGGTGGCGGTCTCAGAGTAAGGACCCCGTGACTAACAGGTCCTCAGTGCTCTCTGCACCTGTCCCAGGCTGGAGCTGCAGGTACAAGCTCTGCCCTGCAGGCCTTCACCCAAAAGCCCCCAGACGGGATGCCACCAGACCCACCCTGTCCATTGGAAGTGTAGAGTCTCGGGGTCAGGTGACTCGCCCAAGGTCCCTGTGCAAAAGAGGGGCAGGGCTGGCCCACGTCCATCCCCAGTCTGCCTGGCTCCAATCCCAGTGTTTTTCTCCTAGCTACCGTGGTGGCAGGACTGAAGCAAGGCCATCACTCCTTTGGGACAGTTTGTTCCACTCGACCCTGAGAGTGGTTAAAGGTCAAATGTTCCGGTTGTCTGTTCACACCCCTCGAGAAACCCAAGGCCCAGGCCCATCTGGTGTCATTGTCCTTTGGGGCTTGCTGCTTGCAGACCATGGCCAGAGAGGGGCCCATGGCTCCTGAAGTCCCGGCCCGGTGTTGTCCAGGCAGCTCTTCTGGCCCCGAGTGGGCTCTCCCAGCCTCCCCATGCCTCGGCCCTGTGATTTTAAGGTCCTCTGACAGCAGCTAGTGTCTTCTACACCCAGGGCCTTTGCCAGGCCAGACCCCTGCCAGTGGGTGAGCAATTGGTAGCACAGCAGGTGGCAAGAGTACAGAGACCTTGGAGAATTGAGGAGGAAAAATGGAGGCAGTGGAGGCCACCGCCCTGGCCTCAGATGAAGAGAATGAAGCCTGCGGAGCCCACCCCAGCCTGTTAGGTGACCTAACACCTGGCCTGCCTCCCCATGACCAAGTGGCTCCCCACAGAGAAACAGAAGCGGAGGCTATAACAAGTGAGGCACAAGTCCAGACCTGCAGGAGAACCGGGGTATGTGTGTGTGTGTGTGTGTGTGTGTGTGTGTGTGTAGAGGGCACTGGAGTGCAGAGCTCTGGAACTGCCTCCTGAGGCCCAGCCCGCAGCCCTGGGTGTCACTGTGGAGCTGTCTCCCTCAAGGGCAATCACAGCCCCAGGAAGCCTCCTCCCTGTCTGCCACCCCTAGCCATAAGCCAGGCCTCCTCCGTGAATCTTGGCCTGTCAGCACATTAGAGCAAAACTGACTAAAGCATGGGGATGGGGGGGTCCCCCCTCCTGTCTGGATTTGCTCAGTGACCGCCCTCCAACACCCCCACACCCCCACTCCCAGTCTAATCTTCCCAAACAGGGTCACACGGGGAGAAGAGACTGTGGACCTAGGGTTAATTAAGTCCTGGCCTTCCAGCTTTGAAAGTGACTTTGTCTGGAGCTTCAAATCCTTTCTCTAGGAGACAGGGTTGTCACCCCCACCCTGCAGATCAAACCCAGGCGGACGATCTGCTAGAAGATAGTGTGACAGACTCTTCGGAAAACACTCAGCAAGGCCAGCAGACAAGCATTAAGGATTCATCTCACCAAGCAGAAAAGTCTGTGCGGGGGTGAAACTGCCACCGGGAGGACACGCCTGCAGTCCCTGAGGCAGGTACACTTGCTATCATGCCAGAGAGGTTAAGTAACTTGTTTAAGGTCATACAGCAGGCAAGAAGTAGAGCTGAGATTATGAGTCCACGCTGTCTAACTACAAAGTTTAAGCTTCTGATCACTACACTCGGGTAGGGGTAGTGACTCGATGGCACATGTGCCACAGCAGGCTGCCTTCATTGAAAGCCCTGAAAAGTTCCCCATCACTGCACTAGGGTCAGGCAGCTGAGGCTTTGGGAGTTGGAACAACTCCTCGGTGACACACTTAAGAACTGGCCTAGGAAGGGATAAAGTGCCTGTGACTTTCACCAGCACAACAAGCTGGCAGAACACTAGAAATAATTCAGACCAGTACTGCTGTCATTTTTCTCCCAGGAAAAAAAACCCTGAGGCCAGGGAGGTCCCATGACCACCCAAAGTCACACAGTCAAGTACTTGGGTTTCCGGACCCCAGAGCCCCACATCATGGCTGAGGGTCACCTTGACCACGAGATAACCTCAGGGAAAGGGGATTAGGGATGTGATGAAAGTTTTTCTGAGCAGAAGTAGAGCAAAAACCAGGTGAACACAGAAAAACACCCACGCAGTGGCTTAAAGGCCACGAAAAGGGTTTTTTTTTTTGAGAATTGAGGAGCGTGCTAAGAGCAGGCTTTTATACTAAAAATCTCCAGATGGTTCTTTTATTTTCAACATTTGCTCATTCTACCTTATGTTGCTTATGTACCTTTTCTCATTTCTCTGGCATGTGCCTCATGTTTATTTAAAATTCTAGGTGTGGGCTGGGGTACAACTCTGTGATACGGCACTTGTCTTTTACAGGGTGGGAGGCCCTGTGCTATACCTCAGCACTAGAAAAGAAGTAATGATATGAAGTGGAAGTCTAGGTCTATGTGGTCTCCCACCTGGCTGTGGTCATCCGCGCCTCACTGTAGGTGGGCAAGGCAGGGACTGCACACCTGGCTCCTAAAACCTCCATCGAAGGACGGGGAACTTCTGGCTCCCCCGCTCCATCCACCCCAGAGTGAGGAGGGAGGCCAGGGTGGGAAGGCCAGGTAACACAAGGAAAGCAGGCCTACCTGGGGAGCCGATGGGCTTTCAAAGGTGAGTGTGTAGCACGTGAGGAGGGGCAGGGCACGGATCTTTTAGAATTTTGAGCTCTCTCCCCTCTTCACACCAAGCTTTTCGCAGCCCTCTGTGTAACCTCACTGCCCTGGAGCAACAGAGTCAAGACCCTCCCTGGCACATTGGCAGCCCAGGCAGGTGCCACAAGTAGCCACAGGGGCAGAATCAGGCAGCACAACAGGGAATGTGGGGAACCCATGGTCACTATGCACCACTTCCCTTCTGAACCCCAAGACTGGGGGGTTCCAACCAGGGCAGACACCTCTTCCCTGTCCTTCTCTCTCCCTGGGGAGGGAAAACGGGCCCTACACTGTGGGTTAGGAAGGGAGTCAGTGAGGTCAAACCTGGAAGAACTATGCTTTCCGCCCCTAGCCTTGGCCTCTCCTTGGGCTCTCTAGGGCTGGGAGACTGGGGTCAGACTCCCACAGGGATGCCATGTGGGACGGAAGAGCTGAGCCCTGGGGAGAACAGTCAGGATGACTTCCAAAGAGAAATAAACCCATCAGAGAAACAGCTGTGACCAGCTGAGTAGAGAGGCAAAAGAAATGGGGAAATGCCAGGTGTGGTTGCGTACATCTGCAATCCCAGCACTTGGGAGGCCAAGGCAGGACTGCTGAGTTTGAGACCAGCCTGGGCTACATAGTGAATTCAAGACCAGCCTTCACTACACAGCAAGACCCTGCCTCAATAAACAACAAGTTTTTTTTAAAAAGAGAAAAGGTATCAGTGATGCAAAATGGTATGTAAAAATGTTCAAAGACCCTGGTGGAAATATTCTATAAGAAAAACTAGCTGAAATAAGCAATAGGTAGAATAAATTAGAGAGGATCTGGAGGTTGAAGAATAAAATACGGAAGTAGACTATCAGTTGGAAGGGCTCCTCCAGGAGGGAGCAAAGTAGGATTAAAAAAAAAGAAAGAAAGAAAAGCTAAAACATTAAGTCAAGCTTATTCCATTAATTTGAGATGAACCATCAACCTAGTTGTAAAGGAATCATAAGCTTCTCTAAACAAACAAATAACACACAAAAGGTTATTGTCATGATAGGCAAAGACTACTAACTCCATAAAAGAAAAAAATGATAAATTGGACTTCATGAAAATGATTTCACAGGGCTGGCGAGATAGCTCAGCAGACTAAACACCTGCTTAGGCAACACAGGGACTGGGGTTCAATCCCAGGCACCACACGCCACACTGGCCCAGCCCCCAGGCACACTGGGCCAGCCACCAAATCTGGGCATGGTGGCCCACATCTGTAACCCCAATGCTGAGGAGGCTGAAAACAGGAGAATCACTAATAAGAGTCCAAGCTGTGTAGTGAGACCGTGTACCAAATACATAAAAAAGAAAGAAAGAAAGATCCCACAAAGGACTAGGGGTGTAGCTTGTGGTGGAGCACTTACCTAGAATATGTATTGCCCTGGATTTATTCTGAATGTCAAAGGGAGAGAAAAAAAAGAAAAAACTATATCCACCCAAAGATTCATATATAAATATTTAAGGAGACTTTGTTTGTAACACTCCCAAGCTAGGCAGTTTAAGTGTCCAATAACAGTTGAGTAAACCAGCAATGGTGGTATATTGATGTACAGGCTATGACTCAACAACACAAAGGAAAGAGCTACAGTTGCCATGAACAGATGAACCACAAAAATATGATCAGGTGTTGGGGCTGGGAGCACAGTGGTAGAGTGTGCGCTCAGCATGCACATGGCTGGGTTTACACTCCAGCACTGACAGCCCGAGAAGTAAAAGAATCTGGACACCAAAGATAACAAATCAAATGACTCTATGGATATAAATCTGCAAGGAAAAAAAAAATCAATGGAAAAATCAATGGGGGAAGATAGCCTTGGAACTAAAGAATGATGAAAGATCTCAGGGTTTTTTTTGCGGAACCAGGGATTGTACTCAGGCCCTTGAGCTTGCCAGGCAAGTGCTTATTCTACTGAGCTAACTCCCCGGCCCCAGATCTCAGTTTAAAAGGGCACAAAATATACCAGACAAGGTTGAGGAGGAAAAACCGCACATTCAGACATATGGCAGAGATTATTAAAAGGCAACAAGATGTTTTAAATGTCTAGAACAAAACAGATAACTTATAAAAGAAATAAATATCAAATTGAATGGGCCAAAGTGTGTGTGTGTGTGTGTGTGTGTGTGTGTGTGTGTGTGTGTGAAATAAGAATTTTATATCCAGCTAAGCTGTCATTTAATTATGCATGGATAACAAAAGTCACAGTATTCAAAGACCCAGCTTTGATCAAAAAGGCAACCCTCGGCCCCACAAAAAAGTTCTTTTGGCAGGAAATACTTGTGTCTTCAAAATGAAGTCCACAGTCCATACAAAAGAATCTCAGCAGACAGAGCAAATAACTTACTAAGTTTTTATTTTTTTAAAATACTAAGATAAAAGGAAAGAACAAGAAGAACACATAGCATATCTTTAACAACTCAAAACAAAAATATCTGGACAAAGTGAAGGAGATGTCGTGGGGGCTGCAGGGCCTGTGGGAGAGGAAATGCGGGGAGAAAAGAGAGAGAGATGCAGAGACCATGAAAAAACGCATTTTGTCTTTATTGGGAAAAGTCACGGATGATTTTTAAGTAATGAAGCATTAGAGAGAAGCTGAAAAATTAGGACACATTGAAATAAAAACATCCACAAACATTCTTTTCAGGAACATGCACACAAGCTTTAAGAATTGATCACATACTAGGTCATAAAGCAAGTCTCGTGTTCCAAAAAAAAAAAAGATTTTCACAAAACTCACATTCTGTAACCACAGAGCTATTAAGTTAGAAGGTTTTTGTATTTTTTGGTAAGGGTCTACAGGGTCTCACTATGAAGATCAGACTCACCTGTGTTCAGCCTCCCAAAGAGCTGGGATTACAGGTGCAGGCCAACACACCCAGTCTCAATCCCTGTCTCAGTGTGCCCCCGCCCCGGGGGGCAGCGGCAAGGAACTAGAAGTTAAGTTTTTAAAAGGACAAATAATTACCCTTACAGATAATAGGAAATAGGGCTTTTACAAAAGGTAAGGGGATCAAGAGATGGGAAACCAGGAGGGAAGAGGGGAAGAAGAAAAAACTGAGCTGGGTCTGATGGTGCACATTCATAATCCCAGCACTTGGGAGGCTAGAGCAGGAGGACCTCCATGAGTTCAAGGCCAGCCTGAGCTACATAATGAGTTCAAGGCAGGCTGAAGGACATAGTGAGACCCTGTCTCAAGAAAAGAAAGAAGAAGGGCTGGGGAGCTAGCTCAGTGGTGCAACACTTGTGTGGCAAGTGCAAAGTCCTGAGTTCAGTTCCTGGTTAAAAAAAAGAAAAAGAACAGAAAGAAAGAGAACTGAGAAGCGTGGTGCCCGTGCATCAGCTTCCCAGGACAGTGTGATCATTACCTACCGCTAACACGGACTAACAAAGAATGAAAAGTGAACAAGAAATATCCTAAATAACTCACAGATCCAAGATAATCAAAGTAGAACTTTAAAATTACTTGGACCTGAAAGGGAATAGAAGTCTCATATATCAAAAATTGTGTAACACTGCAAAGAAAAGTTAAAGATTAATCAGCTAAGTGTCTAGTTTAGAAAGTTAGAACAAACAGAAACCAAAGAAAGTAAGGAGATTATGAAGAGCAAAAATCAACAAGAGAAAAGGAAAAGACTCCACTGAGAAGATCAAAGCTGCCTGTTGTCCTTTAGACCTGTGGCAATGGTGGGGGAGGGGGATGCAATTATTATGGAACTAGGGATATAGTAAGAAAATTCTATATACAAAAATCTTGGGGCCGGGGAGATAGCTCAGTGGAATAAGCGCTTACCTGGCAAGCGCAAGGCCCTGAGTTCAATCCCCAGTTCTGAAAAAAAAACAAAAACAAAAATCTTGTCCATAAATTTTAAAGTATGGATGAAAGGTACATTCTTTTTTTTTTAAAAGGTACATTCTTAAAACTATAATTATCAAAGCTGACTTTAAAAAATACATAAAGAGGGCTGGTGAGATGGCTCAGTGGTCTAAAGCACCTACTTAGAACAAGCTTAGCAAAGCACAGGACCACGGTTCAATCCCCCAGTACCACATGCCAGCCAGCCCGCCCCCTGGTGGGCTGAGCTGGCCACACACACACACACATAAATAAATAAATTTTTTAAAAAATACATAAAGAACCTGAATAAAGAAATTCAAGTAGAAGTTACAGGCTGGTAAAATAGCTCAACGGACTAAGCACCTGCTTAGGCAAGCACAGGGACCAGGGTTCAATCCCCAGTCTCAAATGCTGCGCCAGCCCTGCCCCTGGGGCATGCTGAGCCAGTGACCAAATCTGGGTGTGCTGGCACACACCTGTAATTCCAGCACTGGGGAGGCTGAAAACAGGAGGATCACTACAAGTCAGAGCTGTGTAATGAGACCATATACCACATAAAATGAAAATAAATAAAGTAGAAGTTAAAATCGTTCTACAAAGAAAACAGTTTACGTGATTTTACAGATAAATTATACCTACCTTCAAGAAACAGGTTATTCCAATTTTATCCAAACTTTTGCAAATAACAATAAAAGGAAATTGCCCCTAATTTTATGAGGCCATTGTCACTGTAGTACCAAAACTAGAGCACAAACCGATATAATAATACTAAACATGCTATCTGGGCCGGGGAGATAGCTCAGTAGAATAAACACCTGCCTGGCAAGCGCAAGGTCCTGAGTTCAATCCCTGGTACTGCAAAAAAATAAAAATAAAAATAAAATATGCTATCAGAACATAAGCATATGCATAATTAATGCATTAAATTTCTTACAGTCTTTTGAAGCACAAGATTTAATATTAGACAACCTATTATATAATTATCTACATCAACAGATTTTAGGAGAAAAACCATTTGATCATTTCAAGACACTGTACACTTTAAGGTATTTAATACAGCTTAACACAAAGATTTAAAAAAATACTTAATACATTTGAACAGAAGAGATTGCTTAACTTAAAAAAAATGTGCTAAAAAATTCTTCAAAATTCTTGGCATATTCTAGAGTGGGGAACATGAGCACATTTGTTTTAAAATTTAAAAAAAGGTAAAGATATCAGGTACCATCATTTTCATCTAACACTGTAGTTGCAGCCCTGGATAGTGTAAAAAGAAAGCAAGGTTAAAAGAATATAGATTAAAAAGCCAAAACTATGTTGTGCATGGGTGGCTAAGGCAGGAGGGCCACAAATTTGAGTTGAGCCCAATTAAGTAACTTAGTTTTTGTCTTAAAAAGAAAAAAAAGGAGCTAAGATGTAGCTCAGTGAAAGCCCTTTGGGTCTAACCCTATGTACTGCTCAAAACAAAGAAAAAGAAAAAATTAACAATATGTGTAACTGATTACCCACATAGATTCTACAAAAAATTGCAAATACTTTAGAAAATTGTCTTGATAATATCAAAAGGTAGCCAAGCACACCTGTAATCTCAGCGATCTGAGGCTAAGCCAAGAGTACTGCAAGTTTGAGGCCAGCCCAGGCAATTTAGCAAGACCTTGTATCAGGATAAGAAATAAATAGGATTGGGCTGGAGCTCAGCATTCCCTGGGTCCAATCCCCAGTACTAAAAAAAAAAAAAAAATTCAATTGCATTTCTCATTTCTCTTTTGTAACAGCAACTGAACAACATAAGGAAAAATAGGTATACAGACAGAGAAAAATGAAATTAGATCTCCGTTTATGCCTTCCACAAAATTCAGTGAAGGTCTCCCATATGGAAAAGCAAACACTTAAACACTGAGTGGAAACTATAGGCAAATAACTCTCTGACTTTGGAGTACGGTAGGTTTAAGAAGTGCTATTACATTTAAAAACTGCTAAATTACATTAGGGTTCTGGCAAAGCTATTAACAAAGGACAAGTAGAAAAATAGGCAAAGAGCATTCCAAAAGTGGATTCTACGCACTTTCATACACACTTACTCATCCTAACTGGCACTTTAGTCTAAATAAATAAATAAATAAATAAATAAATAAATAAATAAATAAATTCAAGTCCGGTTTGATGGTGCAGACTTGTAATTCCAGCGCTCTGGGGGGCTGAAGCAGGAGGATTGTCAGTTGGAACCCAGTCTGGGTAACTAAGTGATTTATCGAGACCCTGTCTCAAAATAAAAATAATAAAAATGGGCCAGGGATGTAGCTCAGCACAAAGTCCCCTGGCTCAACTCCCAGTACCACAAAAATAAATGAATTTAGGACAACCCTGGATCATCATCCACATTCCAGAACTGTAAGTGACAGCAATCTACAGCCTCCTCTGGGCTGTCTCCCCGTCGCTCTCACCTGTCAGTGTGGGCTTTCCACAATCCTGAATTGGGCTACTCGTTTCTTGCCTTTTTGCTTTGATTAGTGCCTTCCAAATTTTGTTTTTTGTTACTATTAATATCATATATGGAGCTACATATCATCTATAAGGTGTTTCTTATTCCCTTTGCCTCTATTGGGTAGTATTGAAAATCACATGCACGTATGTTAGATATGTATAGAGTATGTATTTCAGTTTATGAAAGGGTATTGTGCTTTACGCAATCTACTGGAAGTTGCTTTTTTAAAATTTGCTCTTACATTGCTAAGATTAATCTGTATGTCTGCATGTGCTATTTCTTTCTTGCTATATAATATTCTGCTGGGTTACTGTTTCACAAGTTTTATGTGTTTGTTTTGTCTGTCTTTTGCAGTACTGGGGGTAGAACCCAGGGCCTGGCACACGCTAGGCAAGCACTCACCACTGAGGTGCGCCCTGTCTGTTCATTTTCTCACTGATGGTTTTTGGTGGTTGTAAGGTTTTTACTAAGACGGAAAAGGCACTTTAGTATTCAGGTACATGCATTTCAAGGCATGGGAATACACCTTGACATATACCTACCAGTGGAATTGTTGGGTCATAAGTACGTGAAAAACTGTTCAGTGTTACAAGACAAACCCAAATTATTTTCCCAAGTCCCTGAAGCAATTTACACCCCACTAGCAATGTGTAAGCAGCAATTTCTTTGTGTACAGTTGTCTTAGTTACTTTTCTCTCATTGCTGAGATAAAATACCCAACACCTACAAGTTAAAGGAAGGAAGGTTTATTTAGCTTACAGTTTATAGAGTCTATAATCGGCTGGCTCTAAGATTTTAGCCAGTCTATGATTGGCTGGCTCTAAGATGGGGGGCATATGCCGGGGGGGGGCGGCAACTTTCACAGTGGTGGAAGATGCCAAAAGCAACTAGAGAGGAGTAGAGAGCAACCTCCTTCCCTCCCTTGTCCTGTACGCAGGCTCTTTGCCCTAGGACGGCAGGGGTAGCACACCCTCAGTCCCAGCCTTAGACCATGAATCAGTCACAAACTCTAGATTCATCCATCTCCCAAAAGCCCACCCCATGATCACCTGAGGCTTTTGGGGGGACATCCAGACACAAACCATAACAACAGTACACAGTAGATCAAATGACCATAGTGGGGTCTCACTGTAGACATGAGACACAGTGTCACCAGTTAGGATGTTTAGGCAAGCTGTGGTAAGTGCAAGGACCACAGTTTGATCCCTGGTGCCACATGCCGTGCCAGCCCTGTCCCTAGCGCAGGCTGAGCTGGTGGCACACACCTGTAATCCCAGTGCTAGAGAGGCTGCAAGCAGGAGGATCACTATGAGTCTAGGCTGCATAGTGAGACCATATAACAACTAAATACATTAATAATAATAATAATAATAATAATAATAACAAAAGAAAACAAAACCACACAGCAGATCCCAACACCATGCCAGGCACCATAAAAAGTGCTTCTGAAAATCATGGCTCCCTGAGTCTTTAACAATCTTACCATCTTGAATCCAACTGTTTCAGTTGGCCAGGATTAATCACGCAAAACCCAGGTCTCTGGGTCCCCCAGCCAGGCCCCTGTTAGCCTCTAACTTTCAAGACAAACAGTAAGTGCTTAACAAATGTCCACCTTCCTTCATAGGGGGCACTAGCTAGACTGGCTGGTGGGGAAGATACCTTGAGCTAGCAGTCACTGTCCTGCCACTGCCCGGTGTGACTTCCCATTCTGGGCTTTGC
>NW_004524668.1:4289063-4300749 GCF_000260255.1 Octodon degus
TTCTAGAGTCATCCATCCATCACAGACCCCAGCTTGGTGCTGTCCTGGTAGGCTCTGCTCACCCTCAGTTCCTTGGGGTCAGATTCTACACTCTGGTCCTATACACCAGGCTAGCAGCTCCACCTGGCCCCCCTTCACCTGGACGCCCCCTTCTATCCCCATTTTTGCATTTGCCATTCCTACCTGGAACACTTTCCTTCTCGGTCTTTTCCTGGCTCCCCCCTCTCGTGTCCCTTGCTTTGTCCCAAGTCCTCTTCTTTCCCCAGGACTCATCAATGTCTGAACCAAGCTCCATGGCTCTTCCAGGATGATAAAGCATCAGAGAGTCCAGAACTTCATGTCATTTGTCCCTGCAGTCCAACACCTGCAACCATCCCTACCCAGCAAAGAGGCTCAGGAAATACTTATTTGTTGGAGCAAAACAGAAAGCCTCCTCCCCCTGAAATCCCTGGCAGTCATCCCTGGCAGTCATCATGCCCGGGTGGAGGTAGGCAGCCTCTGGTGCTTTCCTCCATCTTGTCCCATAAGCACTCTGTGCCCCTGTATCCCTGACCACTCCCTGACATCAGGAGCTCTTGAGGCTAAAACAGGGCCACAGCCATCTGTGAATTCCAGCACCTAGTCCTGGGCTGAAAAAAACATTTGTTGAATAAATAAATGAATGAATGAGAGGATCTCCTCTTACACCCATCTTTCCCTCTTCCTGACCCTGTTTCTTTCTTTCTCTGTCCTCCCACGCACTGAGACACTGGCACCCAGGTGAGCTGCTAAGGGTCACTCCAGCAGGTATTTCCTGGCTTAGGGACCCCTCTTCCTTCTCACTCCAGGAAGCGAAGGGACAAAGCCCAAGGCAAGGCTGCTTCTGCTGCAGCAGAAGTGTGGAACCCAGCCCGACACAGCCAATAGAGCTGGCGCTTGCCCTGCAGTCTTACCCTGGGCCCGTGAGAGTTATTTCTGGATTCAGAAGCCTGAGTGAGCACAGCGAGCCCCGTCTGGCCAGGGGCAGGGAATCACTTGAGTATTCCAATCAGGCAGCTCCCCAGGAGGAAAGGATTAGTTTCTCTCCCCTGAGGGGGGAAGTCTAGCAGAGAGCTGCCACTGAAGGAGGAAATCTGAGAGGGCTCTCCTCGCACAAGCCTGGAGATTCTCCACCCTAGGAAGACTCTGGAAGCTAAGAGAGACTCCAGAGGGTCAGGCTGGAGGCCAGAGTCCTGGTCAGAGCCTGAGCCGGTCCCCCACTGAGTTCTCTGAATTAGCAGCAACCTCGGCTTGGCTAATTACGCTGGCCTCACCCTGACCCTGGCTCTGGAGACACAAGGACAGCACTGCGGTGCCCCCACCTCCCAGCCCCCCAGGAATCTCGGGAACAGATTAGTCCTGTGCTCCAGCTCCACGGGCTTCAATGACACTCCTGGAGCCTCAGCTGATTTCGGCTGTTGGCTCATCTCCTGTCTGGCCTGTAGGACCCCTTCCAAGTTGGCTTCCGGAAGAACCAAAAGGTTCAAGAAGAGTTTATATGTGGGCTGCAGAGATTTATCTAATATTTATTGTTTACCTCTGGAGTCAGACTCCCCGTGTTCAACCCTAGATAACCACTTGAAGGCTACATGACCATGGACGTGTCACTTCCTTTTCCCAGTAAACACAGGGATTCCAGTATCTACTCTTTGCGGAGGGTCAGAGGACCACATGAGAAAAGATGTGTGAAATACTCCAGGCTTTGGTGAAGAACGCCACCATTAATAGTAAATAGATGAAGGAGCCAGACCTGGATCTCTCCTTCTCCCTCACCCAGGCCAAAGCTAGGATGCTCAGAGCCAGCCTGGGAGTGAGGAAGAAGGGATCCCAGACTCTGGATTCAAATCCCAGTGCTACCACCCACTGACTCGCAACCTTCAGAAAGTCTGTAGTTTATTTCTAGGGGTTCTCCCAAAGCCTCATGCATCACAGATAGGCTTGGGAACTGATTGGATCAGGGGTCGTGATGCGTGATGCTCATTGGTGGATTGGTTCGCTGACCGAGTTTACAGCTGAGTGTGATGCTGGGAGGGGAAGCTTGGTTGGAGGGGGTGGGTCACGGGGGCGGGGCCTGGAGGGGTCCCTCCCCTTGATCTCTCTCTGCTTTTCCCCATCACACCATGCGCTCTTGCTCCTTGCCATGCCCTCTGCCATGCCACCTTGCCTGGACGCTAGCCTGCTACGGACTAAAGCCTCTACAAACTGAGCCAAAATAAACCTTTCCTCGTTCAAGCTGTTCATGTTATGTCAGGAACCGTGTCAGGAACAAGAAAGTAACTATGACAACAAGTTATTAACTTGACCCAGCCTCGTCTCTGCTTCTGTATAGATTACACGGTCTCTGCTCCGAGCTGTGCAGCTCTCCCCCATCTCGGAGGGGTGTAGTCTGGGTCCCATGGGCCTGGGCAGGACCAGGAAATTAGGAAGTTGAAACAGGCTGGGGCTGCCCCCAGCAGAGGGAGGTGACAGATGGTTTCTCTTCCTAGAAACCTCTCTCTGGATTCAGCCTCAAGATATGATATGGGAGAGGCCTGGGGGAGATGGGGGAAACCCCCCACATACACACACTCACGTGTGCCTGAATTTCAGCCTGCCTGCCAAAGGCCAGCCAAGTGGGGCACCAGGAACTCCCAGCCGGAAGCTTCCTGAGTCCTACAAGAGGTAGCTGGGTGCACACCCAGGTCCACCACTTACCAACCCTTCTGGGAAAACAAGCACATACCTGAGCCTGCCTCTCCACCCTCGAGCAGGAGCTAGGACAACAGTACCTACTTCCGGGGCTAATTGAAGAGCTCAGGGATCAATTGGCTGCAACGCACACACAGCAAGGATGACTATGACAATGCTCAGCACCCTATCCTTTCTTTCTGAAGGCTCTCCTGCTTTGGTCTGGCCGACGGGGCTCCCTCCTGTGGCTTGTACACAGGCCATGACTGCTGCCTGCTCCTCGGATGACAGTCACAAGACCCACCATGTGCGCCATGCTGGACCAGGCATGTTACATTCTTGGCAATGTTTCACAATCCGAGGCAATGTATCTCACCTACTCATGTCCCTGTGTGTTCTGACCCCCAGATCTGGGCAGGGCTCTGGGGCACAGGGAGAGGTTTTGGCCAGGGTCCTGCATGATGCTCCTTGAGACACTTGTGTCCTGGGAGATACTAAAATATTTGCAACTGTGGAACCTGGGGGACATGTACGTAACCTCTCTGAGCCTCAGCTGCAAGGCATAAATGAATAAATCTATACAAAATGCTTAGAACAAAGCCAGGTCCATGATAGGTCTAAAGCTTAAACATATATTGGTATGTATACCAATTATACTTGAGTTCCTCTCACGGAGCTATTATTTGACACATGGGGAAGCTGAGGTACAGAAATTACATGGCTTGTACAACCCTATGAGGTTACTCCCTACAAGTATTCATTCATTCAGTGAATCTGTATGAAGTAGCCAGGCATAGTAGCACATATCTATAACCCTAGCACTCTGGGAGGCTGAGGCAGGAGGATTGAAAGTTTGAGTCCAGCCTGGCCAACATAGCTACTGAGTTGTCTTAATTACTTTCTTGCTTCAAATCAAGTAAAACAAGAAAAAAACCTTAAAAGGGCTGGTGATTAGCTCAAGGTAAATAGTACCACCCAAAACAAGCACAGAATTAGAAACAAATATGTATTTTTTGCAACTATGTACAAAAAAAGAAAGCAGGAAGGGAGAAAACTTAAGGTTGTTTGGGCTACTGTGGACAAAAATGGACAAAAGTCCTGGTCAGAGGTCTGGCACTGGTGGAGTTCATACCTGCCGGAAGGCCTGCGCCACCAACACAGAAGCCCACCCTCTTAGAGAGACTGGCCTGTCCCACTGCCAATCACCAACAAAGTTCTTCGGGGCTGGTCTTTTTGCTAGAGACGAAGGCACCTGTGGAGGCTGGGAAGAGTGGCCACCCTGGGCGACAGTCTTCAAAGGCTTTCCCTGGTGACTGCGCCCAGCTGGATTGAGGAAAAGCCCTGTCCTGTGCACAGCTTCCCATCAGCCTGAAAGCCACTAAACACCTGTTAAGGCCAGGCTGGCCATGAGACAGACCCACAGATGACACACATGCGGGCCCTGCCCTCTAGGAACTCCCGCTCCGCGCTGGATGCAGTGTGCACGATCAGGTTACGTGGGGTTCAGGATTCCAGGGCAATGTCTAGAAAAAGCTGCCACGATGCCAGCCCGCCATGCAGGTGGGGACTCGACTGAGGGGACAGGCCAGCAGGGACCAAAGCCGAGATGGAACAGGTAAATCCTTGGGAGAATCTTTCGGCCGGGGACCCTGATTCCAGTCTGAGGGCCAGTTTTGTCATCGGTTTGCTTCCTGAACCGAGGTTGTTCCCTTGCAAAGTGAGGATAATAGTTTATCAGGTTACTTTAAGGTTCAGTGAGTTCAAAAAGAAAAAGAAAAAAAAAAAAAGTTCAGTGACTTCATGAATAAGAAATAGCTTTAAAAACTGAAAAGTAGCTGGGTGTGGCGAGGCACGCCTGTACACCCAGCGCTAAGACTGCAAACTTGAGCCCAACCTGGGCAACTCAGTAATTTAGCAAGACTTTGTCTCAAAAATTAGATAAAATAAAATAGTAAAAAGGATTGGGGATGTAGATCGGTTCAATCTCCAGCATCCCCTGCCCCCCAAAACCCTGGAAAGAATGATAGGAGCCTGGAATCAGAGGCTGTGTGTGTTAAAGTGACTCTTCCAGTGCCTCATGGCTGATTAAAACAGGAAGCGGGGTGGCTCTACCCAATTTATTGGGGAGGGCCTGGTCTCACCCCAGCTGAGAGGACATCCCCACCCCAGCCCCCGGGCTATCTGCTCAGGCTCAGGAAATAGGCGGGAACTCTGTATAACCGGGCCTTTCCATGCACCCTCTCTGAGCCTGTTCTCTAGCCTGCAGAAACTCAGATGCTATTTGCAGGGCTGTCTCCTGTGAAGAAGAGGATGCTCCGAGCTGGGGATGCAGTGAGTGGTAGAGCACGTGCTTGGCACGCGCAAAGCCCTGGATTCTGTCCCAGCACAAAACCCAGGAAGGCTCTGCCAATGGCAGCACACTTTGCATGGGCAAAGGAGGTCACAGTCATGACTGAGAAATGGTAATGGGGACTGGGGGAGCGCGAGCCAGAGCGAGTCCAAGCTGGACAGGTGAGAATTCAAACTGTAGCTCCTCTACTTGCAGGCTGTGGGGACACGGGTGACATAGTGCACCCCAAACCTGGGCTGTGAGAAGGATTAAACGTGTGAATGAATACAAAGCTAGCAGAGAGACTGGGTGAAATGCACAGCCAGCGCGGATCACTGTTATTGCTATGATTATTCCTATCATTGATGCCATTATGAAGAGAGGAGAGAGGAAAGCCTTACTCTTTCTAGCAGAACCTAAAACCAGCCCCTTCCTTGTTGCTCTTACTAAGCTGGGCAGGGCCCAGGCCCAGAAACCAGCTTCCCATGGAGAGAGAGCTTGGAGCACAGCTGTCTCCAGCCCGCACCAGAGGCAAGTCCTGGCACAGACTCGAGCAGCGTCCCTCCAGCTTTCCAGACCAGGAAGACTGAGAAGTGCCATGACACTGACCGGAGCACCCCTTGGGACTGTCCCTTCCCAAATCCCCATCTGCACAATGACTAAATCTGATCTGGTCCTGGGAGGGCCTTTCATCCTACATGCCAAGACTAACTAATTCCTAATAGCTGTATGGAACACCATCTTGTATTTGGAATGTGCTTCAGAGGGAAAGAGTAGTAGTTGATTAGTGATGTCTGGCATGGGTGTAGGATGGGAGTGGCAGTATGCATGCTGGCTTTGTCACCTGTGAACTAGAAGTCCCCGAGGCCTTGCCTCACTCACATAAGCAGTAGTTTCTGGGCAGGAAAACTACAAGCCCAAAGAGGAAAGAAAACTTGCATAAGGCCACACAGCTCAAAAATGTGAGTGAGACCCAAGCCCCTCTAGACACTTGAGAATGCTTCCTGCTACAACTGTCACCCTTCTAGACTAGAAGGGTCAATGTCCAGGCTGAGACCTATTGTCTGGGACAACAGATCCCACTGCCCACAATGGAGTGCCCATGTTGGCCTCCTCCTGAGAATCCCACTCCCTCATCATGAACTACAGAAACAGATGGTTCAACTGAAAACAACATATAAAGCCAAACTTGAGTCCCAGTGTTAATATGGGCATGAGACCTACATTAGGGTCTCACCAGCACATCTGGCTGTGTGGCCTTGAGAAAGTGACTCAACTTCTCTGAGCCTCTGTTTCCTCCTCTATAAAATGGAGAGAACATCAAGTTAATCACAATAAATCCTTCCAAGCAATCAGCTCAGTTTCTGACACAGAATAAGTCATCCCATGCTAATTGTAACAATGAGTCAAAAGGAAAACAATAACAACGAAACAGTTTTGTTTTTTTTTTTTTTTTTAAAGCTCAGATGATTAAGGCAAAGGCTTGAACATGCTGCTGGGAAGAGCCCTGTTTATTTTTGATATCTTGATAGCTTAACTGATCTGAACTACAAATTACTGAATTCGAGTATTTCAAAATAAATAAGGAACTTCTAGGGTGACAGCTGGTGTCATTCATGTCACAGAGAAGGAAGCAGCCTCGAGGAGGTGGATCAGCAGTGCCACAGGCAGACATGCTTCTCACTCTCTAGCAGGTGGACTTTGTGCCTCTGTTTCCCCTCTGCAATGTGGGGTTGATGGGCTCTGCCACAGGACTGAGTAGGCAGCTGTAGGCAAGGCCTTCAGCCTCACACCGAGCAGGTTAATGCTAACGCTTAGTCACCTTGGGTGAGGTGAGACGAGTTGGTGGCACTTGGTGAGATGGACAGAATAGAGCAGCTGAGACGTGGAAGGAATGGGGAGGGGACTGGGACCCAGAATCCACAGAGATGCTTGCTTTCCAGACTGGTGACAGGCAGAAATGTGAGCCACTCCTCATAGTAAGAGACAGGCAAGTCCTGGTGGGGTCAGGCAGAGGGACAAAGAGACAGATGATCCTCAGAGGCCAAGCCTGTGGCAGCTCAGGAACAATCAACAAAAAGCCCAAGCAAGGGATTCAGGGGCAGAGACCCAAAGCAGCCCTATCCAACAGCAGTGATGGTGCCGCCCTGCTACCTTACCAACAGGGAGAGGTGGCCGGAGAAGGTGACAGAGTGAAGTCACAGGGGGCTGGCAGGTATGTGGGGCTCTGGGGTTTGACCCTCAGAACCACCAAACAAAGCCACAGGATACTTATAAAGTCACATTTATGGTTTTTCAAATAAAAGCAATTTGCTTTGGCCACTTACAGACTTTTTTTTTTTTTTTTTTTTTTTAATGTATTTAGTACAGGGTCTACATGGTCCCACTACGCAGATTGGACTCATAGTGATCCTCCTGTTTTCAGCCTCCCAAGAGCTGGGATTACAGGCAGACGCCACCACACTCAGTTTCAGTCCAACCCCCCCCCCCGGGAGGGGGGGCTTGCACGGCACACCAGGGATCCAACCCCGAGCCCCAGTCCCTGTGTCTGCGTATGCAGGCGCTTTAATCTGCTGAACTATCTGGCTGGCCCTCAGATTTCTTTAAAGCCCATGAAATGTTTGCTCTGTCCAGCAGCTTGCAAACCCAGCCAGGTAGATTTCATTCCCCTGAGCCTCCAAGTCACAGACTGAGATGGAAGAGGAGGAAGAGGAGGAAAAGGAGGAAGTGTCACAGAAGCAGGCCAGGGTAGAGAAGGGGACACAGGGTTAGGGGGTTCTAGGTCTCACTGTAGGGTCCATGGGGACTTATTCCCCCTAAATAACCTTCCATCCTCCCTCCTCTCCCTCCACGGCCCTGAGCAGGGTGACAGAGGGTGAACCCAGGGTGTCCGCCATCCTCTGAGTCTCGGTTTCCTCCATCACAAAGCAGCAGAGGCTGCGGGTGCACCAGGGCCAGGACCCAGTGTCACTACAAGACGGCACCTTTCACTCGGCACATTCTGAACTCCTGCACAGGCACAAAGAGCAGGGGACCTGTGGTTTCTATCAGGGATTGAGACTCCTGCGCTCACCTGTACCCCAACATTTATTTATTTTTTTAACATACTTAGTACAGGGTCTACAGGGTCTCACTACACAGTTTGACTCGTAGTGATCCTCCAGTTTTCAGCCTCCCAATCACTGGGATTACAGGCACACGCCACCACACCCAGTCTAAATTGCTGTCTCAGCGTGCTCCGGGGGTGGCTGGCATGGCATGCCATGCCAGGAATCGAACCCCGATTCCTGTGTCTGCCTAAGCAGGTACTTTAATTCGCTGAGCTATTTGGCTGGCTCTCCCCAACATGGTTTATTCTGGAGACGGTGTAGACTTCTGTACCCCGGGCACCTTCTTCCAAAGCGCAGTATTTAACTACCAGGCTTCACAATCAGAGGGGCGGATTCCAAGATGTAGTGCCTGGCCCTGGGCAGGCCTTTCGGTGGGTGCCACGGGCTGATGGTCTGTCATCTCCAGAAGTCTTGAGCTCTCTGGCTGGCATCTCCTGCCTATCTTCTCACTCTAGCCTCCTGCGCTCATTCACATAAGACTTAGAAACTACAAACCAAGAAGTCAGGAGAAGCCAGTGCAGTGTGGTAGCAACTGTACTAAAGCGGATGGAGCAGCTGCCACTCAGCCCTGGCATCCTGGCTGGCCAAGGACAGGGTTCAATATTGCCACATCTCCTGATCTTCCCACAGAAGCCAGAAACCCATGGTTTTATGCAAAATAAAACCACCTAGCTTAACAACACCAGCCACTAAATTGAAGCTTTTCTGTCATGAGAGGATCCAACGACCCTTCCCCCACCCCATGCAGCTCTGGAAGGGCAGCGTACAACCAGCCTGCCCCATCTCATCATCCAGTAGGCCATACGTGTTTGGGACCCAGTGAACTCAATTAGATTTATGCCAAATCTTAGGGAATTCCCTTCTCACTCGAACTTTTGTTTTTGTTTTAGGGTTTGAGCTCAGGTCCTTTGCACTAAGCTATATTAGTTTTATTTCAAGACAAGATCTCTCTAAATCACTAAATTGCCCAGTGTGGGCTCAAACTGCCAGCCCTCCTGCCTCAGCCTCACACAGTGCTGGAATCACAGGTGTACACCGCCATGCCCAGGTTTCTCCTGCTCTTTAGATATCTGGGTTTACAGATGAGGAAACTGAGGCTTGCCAACAGTGTAACAACAGCTCAAGGATTTAAACCAACCCACACCCTCTGCATCTGCCCTTGAAGTTTTGTTTGTAAAAATGAGATATACCAAGGACGCTCTGTGGAAATGACAGGCACTAAACTCTGGGGTGGCTATGTTTCGAAAGGTGACAGAGCTCAGAGGCAACAGGATTTCCTGCTCTAAGCTACATGGCCCTGGGCAAAGCCCCTTACCCCCTCCCGGCCTCAGTCTCTCTGGTCTGCAAAGATGCCAGCTGGCAGCACCAGCTAGAAAGGCCTTCCTGCCAACTCGGAAATTCTAAGCATCTATGAGGTCTTCCCTCCAGCCAGTACTCTGTGGCCTCGGATGAATGTAAAATAGTAATAATAATAATAATAGCGGGAGGGCAACTCCACACCAGCCAGGAAAGAACACTACAATTTTTCATGAAACCTGACTCCTGGTTACTGGAATTCAGAAAGAACGGTGGTAATATTTGGGGCAGTTTAACCACCGTCTTGCAGTTAAACAAAAACACATCTGGTTTAACTTCTTCCTCATCTTCCCCCCAACTCCATCCTCATCTCAAATTTTACCCCTTCATTTGAGAAGTCCAATTAAATGCAAACAATTGATTTCATGCCACAGTGAGGCTGAGAATTGCAGCACGGAAAACTTGAAGCATGGAGCTTTTCTGGGAGCAATTATGGAATGTTGGGGAGCAGTGGAGGAGGGGCAGAAAACCATGGGGCATATTCTTTGCAAGGTGAGAATTGCAGAAGGGTGCTAAGGAGCCTCTGAGAGGCAGAGTGACTGACCTCAGGTCACTCAGCAGAGGATTTAGGTCTTTAAACCAGAGTTTCTCCTTTTGTCTTTGCACCCTAAATGAGGTCTTTACTCTGCTCCCACTCCCTGTGGAAACTCCCTGCCCAGAATACTCATCAACAACAATCAACAAGAGAAATCCCAAAGTTGGGAAACCAATTACGATCTTGTTGGCCCTTAGGCGATCCTGCAAAGAATGTCTCATGAGCCCATATTAGAGATGAGGAAACTGAGGATCAGAGAACCAAGTGATTTGTTTAGGGTCACACAGCAGTGTTGGGAATAAATTTCCAATCTACTGCCCCCAACTGTACTTTAAAAGTCAGGACATTGCCACAAAGGGGAGGGAGAGGAAACCACACCAAAAAACAACAAACGTACCACAAGGCCCAGCCCCAGCCTGCCAGTGATGGCAGCCACGTCATGGTGGGAAGCTGAGTTAGCATTCCTGCGGCCACTCAGGGATCTCTGAGTGTTGGTTCACAGTCCAGCTTGCTCGTGCTCCTTGCAAAGTCCCCTTTGAGCTCTAGGTTTTGTATTAATAATCCCAGCCCAACCAATTACAAGGTGAGAGAACCAGACTCTGCAACTGGATCTGGACCCCTGGATTAAAAAGGCCTCAGGCCCAGAGACGGGTATGGTGTGGAAATTGTTGGACTTAGGATTCTAATCCCTAGGCCCCAGCCCCAGCTCCTAGGTAACATCTGTGTCCTTGGATGAGGTTCTCCTCTCCAGGCATCTTGAGGGTCACTGCAAAGAATGTTGGGTGTATGTCCCAGGGCAGAACAGGATGGATTGGTCCTGAGCCAAGACACAGTGACATGCTAGAAGCTTGACCTCTGGGCTCCTGGCCCAGGCTGCATCTAGGATAGTAAGAGGTGGCGTCTGAGTGTGAGCAGGACAGCTGCGTGTCACCCCATCACATAGTCCATCAGGAAGTGAGCAGGCCAGAACAAAGGTAGGTGACCAGGTCACAGAGCTCAGAGGCAGTGAGTGACATTACCCTGTACAGTCTCAGCCCTGCACTTTCTGCTGAGTAGAACTGTTGACAGCTAGTAGTTTCTTATACACAGACACCAGCTAAACCCTTTACACACTGAGATTCTAAGCATCTTTGTAGGCATTACTTCTAGTGAGACTTCCCCTGCTTCAAGGAGGACACTGAGGCAGAGCAGGAGCAGAGCCTGTCCTAGGCCATGCCACTAGCTTGTGTTTTAGTGATGGCCAAATATTGACAAATCAGTGTTGTATGTGTATTGCATCTTTCTTTCTTTCCTGGTGAATTGCTTCATTTCAACTGTATGTCAGTTTTGACATTCAACTTTCAAAGCCTAAAAAAGTTTACCCATCATTGTATGCCCTCAAAGGGGGGCTTTTATGTGTTTATCTTGCTACAGTGCTCCCAGTGCCTAGGAAAGAGCTCAGCACAAAGCTGGGGCCTGTTTACTGGGGTTACTGGGTGGTGTGTGTGTGTGTGTGTGTGTGCGCGTGCGTGTGTGTGTGTGAGCATGCATGTGTATTTTAGTAAGTAGGATCGAAAGTTCAAGCTCAGCCTGAGCAATTCAACAAAACCCTGTGTCAAGATAAAATATTAAGAAACGGACCAGGGGATGTAGCTCAGTGCAAAGATCCTGGCTTTACTCTTCAGGGCAAAA
>NW_004524668.1:4300884-4318239 GCF_000260255.1 Octodon degus
AATAAATAAATAAATAAATAAATAAAAATGGGTAAAGTGGTTGCCTAGCAAGCATGTACGGCATTGGGGTTCAAATGCCAGAATAAAAACAAACAAACAACCCTGATGCCTAATAGATATGTGTGGATTAAAGGTAGCCCCTCCCCACGCCCCTGGTCAGTTTTATTGCCACAGCTCCTGCACTGGACAAAATGAACAACCCTGTCTCACTCCATCAGCTGGGACAGGGGCTTCAGGGAATTCACAGCCCGGTTCTGCAAGGAAGAAAGAGATGGGGGGACAGGGAGCAGGGACAGAACTAAAGCTTTGGAGAGCAGGTCTGGAGCACAGAGGGAGAAAAGGCCCAAGCAGAATCTCGGGCTCAGCCCTCATCTCCTGGGCAGAGGAGAATAGAAGGTTAAGGTTGTGGGGTTTGGAGTCCACCGGATCTCACCACTTGTTTATAAGCCTCAGTTTCCCCGTTTGTAAAATGAGATATGTGCCAGATGTTGGCACAGGCCCTGGCACACAGCAGGAAGTTAATAAACAGGTGCTGTCATCTTCACTGATGTGGGGACCCAATGGCTCTTCCAGGCAGGATGGGCCTACCTGGCGGAGTCTCGAGTTTTCTCCACAGCCCAAAGCTTCTCTTTTAACCTCAAGTTCTTCCCTTTTTCATCTTCTTGTTCCCACACATACCCCAGGGTCATTTGTAAAGGCCTCTTCCCGGCACCATTAGATGTTGAAAAAGGGTCCCAAGGGACAATGTGGCTCCAGGAATGAGGCTTCCTCCAGTCTCCCGCTCTTCCTCTGGGACCACGCCTTAATCCTTTCTTATCTGGACCGGGTAGGGCATCAGCAAGGACTGCCCGCCACACAGGTGCAAAGCCCCAGGGCTCACAGTGTCCGCGGTTTCGCGGGCTGCAGAGCTTTGCCATTGACTACCGTGCATCCTCCCTCTGGTAGACACCTGCACTCTGGACGCCCCTCCTCTGCCTCCTCTGCGCCATGGATCCAAGCGCCTCGCTCCAGACTCTGGCCTCAACTATTTGAGCCCTAGCAGACCTGGAGGTTGTGGGGTAGGGGCCGTGGGGGGGGGGTCGCTAGCTCCAGGCTGAGGGGTCGAGGGGCATCCGGCACACGTGCCCAGCGGAAGGGAAAGAGACTCCGTAACCGCCACGCGGTCCAGAGCACGATCCCGTTAGCAGCCGGCTTCGCGGGCTCCAAGTTCAGCCTGGGGCAGGCCGGGAGCCTCAGATGCGCGCGAGGGTCGGAGCCGGCCAAGTGGCTGGGGGCGGTGTGGGGGCGCGGAGGCCCTCGCTCTGCCATTTGTCTTCCGTGCCGCAGGCACCCCGGGGACAGAGGAAGATGCAGGGATCGACCATGCACGCTGGGGTCCCGGGGAGCCAGGGGACAGCTTCCTCCTTACCTGCGCGGAACTCGTGGGCGAAGATCGGTCTTGGCACAAGTGGCGTGCGCTCGAGGAGCCGGGAGCGAGGGCGCGGGGTGGCGGGAGCGCGACGCGGCCGGTCGGCCTCCCGGGTTTATAAAGGAGGCTCCGGGCCGGAGCTGCCCGCAGCCCGCCCCGCCTCGCGCCGCCCCGCCCCCGGCCGGAGCCCCGAGCCCAGCCACCAGTCGTGCGGCGTAGCCAGGGCGCCCCCTCCCGGGGAGCGGGACTCTCGGCGCCATCCCGCCGGCCGGTGTCCCCGCGCTGCGGTACCGTGTGGCCCATCTGGCGGCTGTGACCCGCCTGCCAGCGGCCCGGGCTCAGCCCTCCCCTCCCTCCGCGAGCTCGCGCCGTGCTCCCGGCCTCTGTGTGCGCTCCTTCGGTCTCTTTGTGAGGGTCTTTGTCCTGTCTTGCCTGCACCTCTCCCGGAGCGTCTGCTACCCATCTTGCTTTCTCTGGCTCTCTCTCTCTCTCTCTCTCTCTCTCTCTCTCTCTCTCTCTCTCTCTCTCTCTCTCTCTCGTCTCCATGTGTTCATGACTTTCCTGGTCTTACCTTCCCCGGGCTTGGGAGCAAAGGGAGGAGCCCCCATCCCTAACTGGGGCAGAGCCTCAGTACTGCCTGAGCCGGGGCTGTGGGGACAGAAAGCCCAGGTTCAGAACTGTACTCTGGTTACTTCGGCCAAGTCACCTAACCTCTGTAGACTGCCCGCTGTTCTTTAACTAGCCTGGGACATCTCCCCTGGCTTCCGCCTTGCCTCCTGAGCAAATTCAACCAGACAAGTGTTTGGGAAGGGTGCAGGAAACTGGAATGCTAGGTAAAGGGAGGAGGGGGAGCTGTTGAGTGCTCTGAGGCCCAGCAGACTCCCAGGGGACCATCACCCACTTTTCTCCCTACTTCCTCCGAGGACCAGGTAGTTCAAATTCTGTCAGTTTCTTGCTAACAAATCCCCAGCCTGTTTGAATGCATGGAAACCTGAGCAGCTCACTGTCTCCTAGAAGGAGGGTCCTCTCAGACCCTTGGGAACAACTTGTGCCTCGAATCCACGACAGCCAGAGATCTCAAGTCAGAAACTCTGAGTCCTCCTGAGACCTGCCTTCCTTGGTACCTATAAGCCACAATGGCTGCAGCCTTTTCCCTGATGGTAATAAAGAATTGACCAAGGACAGCAGAGAAGAGAAAGTGGCATGGCCACAGGACTAGTTCTGCCCCAGAATTCCCTCTCTTACTGCATGAGAAACCCAGGGCTAGGAGTCTTGCATACAGTATCTTCCAGCAAGTCTATTTCACGGATGAGAAGACTGAAGCCCAGAGAGAGGCTGTGTGATTTAGAGAGCCTGCCTTACAGTAAGGCACATGCCGGAACTGAAGCCTGGTGCTCAAACCCCAAAATGTATTCATTTATTTTTATTTTTTCCTGACACCTGACCATATTTATTGATTGTAGTAATAATTGATCGTAGTTATTTATAGAAGCAATATCAAGTTTTCCTTTAGAAGTAAGTTGTTTTTTAAAGTCAGTTCAAGTACTGATCAAACACTATCTGTGAATTATTTCTCAGGTTAGGTGAGGACAGCGATTCATGGGGTGGGAAGCAAATGAGGCTTAGGAAATGGAAGGCTCTCTGTGAGGGTTTTGGGGTTCCTAGGGTTTAAATAGTGTCAGCATCTGTGAGCCAACGGCATCCCCAAGCATGGAGATCTGCCTTCCTGGCAGATCTACAGAGGCTGCTAGCTGAGCCGCAGGGAGGAAGTCAGAAGCCCCCTCCATCTCTCCCAGGTCCTCAGCACCTGCCTCTGGCCTCTGAGTTCCCCAAGGGAAGATTATGGGCACTTCCTGTTGGGCTCCAAAGCCAACCTGGACCCCCTTGAGTGTCAGCAATTTATCCCCAAGCACCTTCTACTTAGGGAGCCCAGAGCATGGCTATCGGCCCTGATACCTTGTGCCTTCACACTTATGTCCCTCAAGATTTCAACTGGGATGAAGGTAACCCATCAGCTGCTGCGTTCCTGCTCCCTGCTCTGTGCACTGGCTGAAGGCTGCTGGGCTGAGCAAGTTGCCTTCCCTGTCTGGGTGCAGGTCCCCTCTGGCTGGGTGGCATGGACAGTCTCTAAATGCAACCCTGACTCCCAGCTGGCAGAAAGCAGCCTCTTACATCAGACGCCTTGGCATCTGTGCACACGTTGTCCCTGCAGCACCCTTTGCCCCAGGTGAAAGACACAGGCAAACTGAACACCTACATCTCCAAGCTCCCATGGCTCCAAGAGTGACAATGCCTTTTGATTCCCACAGTGGTCCCATAGGGGGGGCAAGGCAAGGGATCACCACCGCTACTGGGGCCAAGGGAACTGAAGGTCAGATGTCTGTCTCTGAAAGGTCAAGGTCAGAGCTGGGGTTGGAAGCCAGGCCTGCTGATTCCCAGCCCAGAGCTCTTCCTACTCATCTATTTATTTCATACTAATTCAGTGCTTACTCTGAGCTTCCTGCCTGAGATGCACTAGGCATTAGAAATTAAGTGAGGGGGGCAGGGAGATAGCTCAGTGGCGTAAGCTCCTGCCTGGCAAGCGCAAGGACCTGAATTCAAGCCCCAGTATCAAAGCAAAAGAAACTGAGTGAGAGGTCAGGAGCCCAGGAGCAGGAGACCAGGTGGTCTGGATTGCAATAAATGGGGCTGAGGAAGAAAGAATGAAGAAAAGTAACAAAGCTCTGAGGCCTGTTTGTGAGGATGTAGGAAGAGGCAGCTGTGGCCTGGGGCTGGCAGGAAAGTCTGCCTGAAATCTAGGCAAAAATTTAAATGTGCTGGAATCTGGAAACCTGAGTTTATTTTGACCTAAGGCTTGAGGCTAACCAAAGTTTCAGCCATTGGTTCCCAGGGTCACCTCCAGGGCCACCATCAACTCAGTAAGCGAAGGCACCTGCAGGGTTAAGTGGGAGAGATGGTCAATGACCAGCTTCATTAGACACTGACTGTATGTGAGGGCCTATCCTAATGCCCCAAATGCAGCCATCCCTTCATGAATTTGCATGTCATCCTTGCTCAGGGGCCATGCTAATCTTCTCTATATCGTTCCAATTTTAGTATATTTGCTGCCGAAGCAAGCACAAAGAAATGTCTTGGATTTTCTTTCAGGCCCCAGACATTTGTGCCATTTTTGTTACTGCTAGTGGTTTTGGTTTTGTATGCAGAACTGGGGACCGAACTCAGGACCTTGAGCTTGCCAGGCAGGCACTTATGCTGCTGAGCTATCTCTCCAGCTGTAGCTATCCCTGAAGCCCCGAGAATAAACATTTGTGAGAACTTTTGATCTCATTTTCAGATGAGGAAACTGGGGCACATCTGAGCTGTCATTGCTGGGCGCTTCCTTTACGCCCACAAAGCTCCTTATAGCAAGACCTCGTGTGCTCCTCCCTGAAATATAGGGCCAGCAGCAGCAGCATAGCCAGCCCAGGCGTTCACTTCAGGAACTCCTCAGGACTGGCTTGGGGACTTCATTCAACCAAGCTTTACATTGTATGCGCAGTGCCAGGTATTGTTCTGGGAAGTAGAGACCCAAGTGAACAGAACAAAGGGGTCCATCCTCATTGAACTGGCCTAGTGAAGGAGCAAACAGAAACAGTGGGTGGTAGGCCTAAGTCCATTATACAGTAATTTGGAGATGAAAGGATTCACTGAAAGACCTACAGCACAGGTGAGCTGGGGTGGAAGGGAGCAGACCAGCACAAAACAGGCGCTCAGCAATAGAAGATAAGACTGCAGGAAGCGAGGGAGCCTGCCTGGAAAGAGCCAGAACAGGAGGAAAAGGAGTGTTGGAGCGCAGGTTATAGGTGTCTCATGTCTAAGTGCCAGAGCAGTGTGGGACACGTTTTCCTGGGACCAGCCCCAACCTTCACCCCAGGCCCGAGCTTCATTCTCTTATCTTGTCCCAGCCCCTCTCCTTCTATCCAGCCAAGCCCTCGCTTAGGCCTTGTCTTGTTCTTAGCCCTGGCCCAGAGTGGGTCTCCAGCCCCAAGGCCCTCCAAGGAAGCTCTCCTTGGGCCAGGGAGATGGCTCAGTGGAATAAGCGCTTCCCTGGCAAGCATAAGGGTCTGAGTTCAATCCCTGGTTCCACAAAAAAAAGAAAAAACAAAGAAGCTCTCCTTACAAATGCCCTTAGGAACTCCCTGTACAAAAATGCCATGTTTATAGCAGCCCAGTTTATAATACCTTAATCTTGGAAACAACCCGAATGCCCATTGACTGGTGAATGAATAAAAAGATGTGATTTTTTTATACAATGGAGTACTACTCAGCCATAAAGAAGAACAACAGACTTCTCTAGCTAAATGGATAGACCCTGAGGCCACTCTCTTCAGTGAAATAAATCAGAAATACATGTGTAAATATCACATTGTTTCTCTGGTGTGAGTAATTGAAAGTGTACACAAGAACCAAAATGTGTAATACATATTGTGAAATAGGAAGAAATTCTTCAAAAGGGAAGGAGAACTGGGGAGTAAAATAGAAACAAAGCTTTGAAAATAAATAAAGAGAGGAAAAGGGGAGAAGGAGAGCAGAGGAAAAAAGGAAATTAAGATATAGTATGTATAAGTTCCCAGCAATGAATGAGATTATTATGCATATCTAAACTGTACCAATAAACTTAAAAATAATAAAAGGAGAAACTCCATTGTCCTATAAACAGTATCCCCAAGTTGTTTCTTATTTCTCAAGGGCCTCCAAGCCTGAGAGGGAGCGTGTTACTTTCTGTTCTCAGCCCTGGCGAGGATACAGGCCAAGAGAGAAGGTCAAGGACATCCACTGGAGACTGGATTCCAGAGGCCAGGGCAGATCCAGGCAGGCCCACCCTGGGCTCCAGATGGATGCAGGAGGGGTCATTCCTAAGAAGGAGGAACAAACCTTGGCTGTGTGCAGATGCAGACACACACACACACACACACACACACACACACACACACACACACGGGCCTTTGTAACCTCTGATACAGTTTTAGTCCACTGAGCTGTCTCGCTGGCCCCCAAAACTGTTTTAAATGGATGGAGAAGGAACTTCCTGAAGGCATCTGAGACAGCACTTTGAGGTGCTCCTCTGGACACTGCCCCATTTCTGTACTTATGTATTTACTTATTTGCAGCACTGACGATAGACCTCAGGGATTGTACATAAAGCTCCATCTCCATGCATTTAAAACATTTTTTGGGGCCAGTGAGACAGCTCAGTGGACTAAGCACCTGCTTAGGCAAGTGCAGGGACCAGGGTTTGATCCTGGGCACCACATGCTGTGCTGGCCCTGCTCCCAGGCACACTGAGTCGGCCACGAAGACCAGGCATGGGGGCGCACACCTGCAATCCCAGCACTGGGGGTGCTGAAAATAGGAGGATCACTATGAGTCCAAGCTACATAGTGAGACCCTCTACCAAATATATTTTTTTTACCTTTTTATTTTTTATTTTATGTTTTTTGGTTCCTCGAATGCCTTCAGGGCACTTTTGGCCAGCGGGAGAGGTGTGAGGTTCGAACTCCAGCAACCTGAGGCTGACAGCTTTGTGGAAGCAGCCACTTAAAGGCCTGAGCTAGGGCCAGGCCCCCAAAACTTTTGTTTATTTATTTATTTATTTATTTTTGTATACTGGGAATCAAACTTATGACCTCCGCTTGCCAGGCAGGTGCTATGCCACTGAGCTATATCCCCAGCCCCTACCTTTTTAAAAATATAATTTTATTGAGAAACAAATAGCAGTGAGGCAGTTTCAAAACCAATTACTAGCACAGTTTCATTAATTAATAGATGACATATTGTCGTTTTAGTAGCTATTCATTGTACAAGATGCAGACATGCTATCCTGTCCACAAACACTATTAGAACAAATCTCTCTATTCAATGATCCAAGAGAATGCAGCTGTGTATCTATCGTAACTATTTTGAATACACAGATACAAAATGGTCATTCGTTTGTATCCCCTTTTTTGTTTAGTTTTGTCAGAGAAGGGTATTCCTTTGTCATTTAAATATCGTAGGGGCCGGAATTCAGCAAAATACTCCAATATAGTCCAGTAGTCCATAATAGTAGTGGGTTTTCCATAAGACTGGCAATGACAGAAGTTATTGACTTGGCTAGGGGGATGGTTCAGTGGAATAAATGCTTGCCTGGCTAGCTCCAGGACCTGAGCTCAATCCCTTGTTCCACTAAAAAAAGGAAAAAATAAGTTGTTGACTTGAGCCTTTTACAGCTCAGCATATTAATATAGCTTTACCCTCTATACTCCATTCCCACACTTCTCTGCTGGACAGTCAAGACCAAGACAAAGCAAGACCTATATAACAAGTAATGTAACTTGTATTTGATAAAGTCAGTCAAATCCCCTCAGGATTTACCAAATACATTTTTTTTTTTTTTTGGTGGAACCGGGGATTGAACTCAGGCCCTTGCGCTTGCCAGGGAAGCGCTTATTCCACTGAGCCATCTCCCTGGCCCCTACCAAATACATTTAAAAAAAGGAAATAAAACATTTTTGGGGACCAGGGATGTAGCTCAGTTGCATGGCGCCTGCCTGGCACATGTGAGGTCTTAAATTCAATTCTTAGTTCAAAAATTTTTTTAATTTTTAATTAAGAGACTAGATCCAGCGAAGTTGCCTGGGCTGGGCTTGAACTTGGGATCTGCCTGCCTCGGTCCCTAGACTTCTGGGATTACAGCCATGCACCACCGTACTTGGATCACTGTAATACGTTAATGTTCCACCCACTTCCTGTTAGATGTATATTCAGAGCCCTAAGGATATTCTAGGGCTTGGGCAATGGCAGGCTGATATTGGCCAAATTGGGGATTACTGCATATCTATGGTATAAATATAAATACACATCTATGCATTTATATATGTATATATGTGTGCATGTATGTTTCTGAGATCTCTATACCTGATATAATACATAGATCTGTATGTCTATATATAAAAAAGACACACACACACACACACACACACACACATACACGGGGTGGGAGGGTGGCTCCTAAGTCTTTTATTTTTATTTTTTATTTTTTGGTGGAACCGGGGCTTAAACTCAGACCCTTGCGCTTGCCAGGGAAACACTTATTCCACTAAGCCATCTCCCTGGCCCCTCCTGAGTCATTTAAGGAGGACTTGGAGGACACTTGGAGCTAGAGGACATGCTCTGGACCAGACACTATATAAATCTGGTGCTGGAGACTGACCCCAGGGCCTTGCGCATGCCTTAATGCTGAGCCACACCTCCAGGAGCAATGTTTTATAGGTGTTTGATCTTTTTCCTCCCAAACTCATGGACTAATCAGTCCCCTCACTCACACCTTGCCATATCTTTGTGTCCAGAGCATAGTCTGGGTCTGTCTCCTGACAACTGGCCTTGGGCCCTATGAATCTCCAGGCTTTGTGTTAATGGATGGCCTCTAGTTTAGCAAGGCAGATACCCGGTGGGGATGAGGAGGCCCCCCTAATTGGCCTCTTGTGCACATCCCAGCAAGGGTGGAGAGGAGTTGGGTCTCCTTGGCAGACCTACTTAACATGATGTGCTTGGGAAGGGCCAGTAGGATCTGCAGTTTGACCTCCTGCTGACCTTCTCATCTTTGCTTAGATGACACATAGTATAAAATAGATAATTCAATGATGTAGAGTGTGCCTAAGGAGAGTCACATGGGGAGAAAACACTCTCTCAGAATTTCACAGAGAGCACACTGGCCAAGCAATGGCCGTGACTCATCCACATGGCTGCACTGACAAATGTTCTACAATCTGAGATACAGGATCTCAAGATAAATCCTGAAGGGATTTCACTGATCTTATCAGACCCAAAAGCTACAACTCCTTTTGCACAGGTCCTGCTTTACCTTGGTCTTAACCATCCAGTAGAAAAGTATGAAGACGAAATATAGGAAATAAAGCCATGCTGTTATGTTGAGCTGTGGGGGACTCAGGTCAATAATTTCTGACATTGCCAGTTAAACAGAAGACCCAATGCTATTATGGGCTACTGGACTCTTTTAGCACATTTTGCTGAGTTTACACACCTATAATATTCAATAACGGAACTTAGAAAAAATGGGGTGTATAACTATGAATGTCCATTTTGTATCTGTGTATTCAAAGTGTTTGGGATAGATATATAGTTGCATTCTCTTAATGAATAGAATGATTTGTTCTAATGGTGTTTGTAAATAGGATCACAAGTCTGCATCTTGTACAGCAATTAACCACTAAGAAGAATATATGCCGTGTGTTATTTGTTGAAACTGTACTTCTGATTTGATCTGAAACTGTCTCATTGCTATCTGTTTATCAATAAAATTTTGAAAAAAAATAGATAATTCAGCTTTGGGTCTCAAACCCTGGATTTGCCATTAATTTGGAGCCCAGGACACAGGTATGAGGGTCTCTAGTAGCAAACCATATCTCTCCTTTCTCTCTGCAAAGAGACCTGATAGGTTCTGGCCCTCCTATGGATTGCTGAATTACTATGGTGGTCATCTAATACAGTTGAAGCCCTAAAACAACAGCTTATCTTCCCAGAGACCACCTCCCCCTTCTTCCCCAACTTAGTCCTGGATACAGTTTCCTCTCACTTTTCCCACACCACAAGGAAAAGTTCAATCAGCTCCTTAGGTGTTGCTAAACCTGCCCCTCAAGCTCCACTTGTGGCAAAAGTCCATGAGGCCTCAGCCTCCCATTGTCTCAGGTCAGAGGATTCCTCATCTCCCTCTGAGTCTCTCTGTTTCTTTACAGTCCATAAAGCCCTCTTTTATCTTTCCTATCTTTTTACTTTCCTCCAAAAAAAAAAAAAAACCGTAAGATTTTGGTGCTGCGACTTGGATGGGCAATGTGTGTGGCTCCTGGGGCGGGGGCAGGGGGGACTCCAGTCCTGAGCTCTTTTGTCTATTGACCAAGCTTCTGTCCTCTGAAATCTGCCTATTTGCTGTTTCCAGCCTACATCCAATACCAATCCACCTCATACAGCCCAGGTTACTGTGTTCATGTCCCAAGTCAAGGGGCTTCCTCTCTAAGCCTCAGAAACTGTGGGCCCACATCAGGAAACCCACTGCTCCATCTCTTGGATAGGAAAGGCTGCTCGTGTTCCTTGGTTCTGGGTTATTGCCCTCATGCCCCAAGGCAATACAGTTACTTTCTTATCTTTGGACACCCCTCCCTGATTTCTGGTGATGACTGAGAAACCAGGTCTGGGATTTCTCATACCTCATATTCTTGAGAGTAGGTAATGATCTCTCCTAGGGTATGGAGCTCTTCACTCACCTCAGATTTAGTCACAATGGGACACACTCATGCCCACCCCCAAAAGTCACCCCACTGGGATGTCCCTTCCATAATCTTGGCTCCCTTGGCCTCCGGGAAATCATAAAACCAAAACAGCTAACCTTTCACTGCCAGAGGGCTTGGCCACAATATAACTTGACATGGCAGCCAGTGGCCTCAGGGAAATACTTTTAACCCCTTAAAACTCCTATTATTACAACAACAAATGACCAGAAATCCCATAAAAGCCTTTGTTGACTCTGAAGGCAAACTCTCTCCTGAACCCACAACCCATTGAGCCTCCTCTCAATCACATCAGATTCCCTTACACCCTGTGGTGCTGCCTCCACAGCTCCAGCCTCCACTGCTCTGCCACCATTTCATCTTCTGATGCTGTCAACTCCTCTCTCTTGCTCTCACTGTCTTTCTCTCTCTCTTTCTCTTCCCCCACCCTGCCCTTGCTAGCTGGTCCTGTGTCCCACTCTGCCCTCCCCCACCCTTCGCTCTTCCACCCACCAGTCTGTCCTATGCCACTACCTCCTGCTAACTTGCACCCACAATCTTTTTCCTCCAAGTTTCTCAGTTTGAGACAAAGCACAATCTGGGAACAGCTAATAGTAATGTTTCCCCTGCAGTGCGTGCCCCCTCCCTCTGATATTGGGTGCTTGGGCTGATGGCAGGGTGACCACAGCCCACAGAGCACACGGGCCCTTATCTTCCCTGCTTTTTCCAGTCAAGCCTTCTGCTCACCTCCCTCCTCAGCCATCTCAGTGCCCTTCTTGCCAGTCTGCAAATCCAGGTCTTATGAACTGTCAATGCTGCTCTATCATATCTTGCCTAATCTTTATACTCTGCTCTGTTTGCTTGCTCCCACTCAAACTAGATACACAGTGTTAAACGATCTTTTCAAATTCTTCTTATAAGAGATCTCTGCTAATTGACCTACAGAAAATTCTCACTAGTCTTTCATAATTATGAACTTTAAAAAAAGGTTATTATAATTTAACCTTGCCAAAAATATATTTGAGTGCACTTTGATTTTCTAAAGATGTTCATTTAATATTCTGTGTATTTGTTTATGTGTTTCTATGTCATTCCATAAACAGCTGCTCCTCTTTTTAGTTGAGCTTTATTTTATTTATTTATTTATTTGTTGGCGGAACCAGGGTTTGAACTCAGGCCTTTGCGCTTGCCAGGGAAGCGCTTATTCCACTGAGCCATTTCTCCAGCCCCAGATGAGCTTTAAAATATAGATTTAAAAGCATGCTGTCTCCTGAGTTACCAGCTGATTCTACAATGTAAAACTGCTAATGATATTTTCTTTCATATTTAAACATATGTCTTCCTCTTACGCTCCAGATACTTATAAGAAGTTTCTGTGAAGCCAACATGAGGTCATCAATCAAATGATAATTTTCTAACAAAAACTTATGCAATATGTATGCTAACTAAAACACATTTTGATCATGACTGTTATGCTACACTACTATGTATGACTATTGATGTCAAATGTTCTCTGTAAAAGTATAACTGTTGTCTATTAACATTCTACAGGAATTTAACTACTAGGATATCCATGATTGGTAAGAAGAAATAATATTTCTCTGATTATACTCTATATTTCAAGGTGCTTACTATTCAGATAAAATTTTAATAATTAAAGGTATTGCTCTCAACTAAGTATACTAATGTAGACCTGGGTCCTCCTGAAGAACAGTTGTTATTCTTAATCTCAGTCTGCTTCTGATATTCGGGCAAAGTTACAAAAGACTGAACTTGGCCCTCAGCCCCCACATGGAGACCTCCTTGGCATGGCTTTGCATGTCTTTAATAATAGAGAACAAAAACTCAAAGAGGAACAAGAGGGGCCGGGGAGATGGCTCAGTAGAATAAGTGCTTGCCTGGCAAGCACAAGGGCCTGAGTTCAATCCCCAGTTCTGAAACAAAAAGAAGAAGAAGAAGAACAAAAGACACAAAAAACGAGTCTTGCCAAATAAAAGACTGATCTCTTGGCAATGGCTCTTGGAGCTCCTGACATAGGTAAACCTCAACAAGGCAGAACCACCCAAGGCCCTCCTGGACCTTGCTTTTACTGTGACAGAGAAGCACACTAAGCATGAGACTGCCCTAATCCATGACCTCCACAGGGGCCCTGTCCCCTCTGCAACCTAAAGGGCCACCGGAAGTGTAACTGTCCTGGCCACCAGAGAGCAGGTGAGCCATCCACTAACTCCCTGCCCTCACAGGAGCTCTCATTGCTACCAGATCCATCATTGGACCAACTGCTAGGTTTCTCTGCTGAAGACAATTGACAGGGGTTGGGGTCCATGGCCCCCATTAAGGTATCCTTATTGGAGCCCTGTGTTAGTTGATACATTGTGTCAACTTGGCTGAATCAGTGGGGGCCTCGCCCTGCAGGTGGGCAGAGCCCAGGAATTGAGAAAGGCTTCCTGCAACCCTGCCCACCTTCCTGCTGCCTTCCCCTGCTTCCATGGAGAAGTCCAGTCTTCAGAGGAGCTTGACCTTGCAGCCTCGCTACTTTGGAGGAGTTCTGATCTTCAGTGTGGAGCGCCAGTCTTCGCAGTCAGCGTAGAAGGAAGAGAGAGGCTTGCTGGACGCCACAGCTGCTGCTGCTCCTCTGCTCTTCACTGATTTCTGCCGCATGAACTGCTATTGTTTGCCTTGGAGCCAGCGGAATATGGACTGAACCCTCCATTAACTGTGAGCTAGATAAACCTTTCCTTCCTTCATTTTGAGTGGCCGGTATTTGTCCCAGCAGTGAGTAAACAGTAACTAAGACAAACGCTTACTCTCACTGGCTATCTCTGGTAAGATACTCTTTTCTTGTAGACAAGGGGGTCACATGCAATGTTCTCCCTGAGTTTTCAGGCCACTGCATTAGATCTGCAGTCTCCATAGTGGGAGTTGATGGCCAAAATAAACAGCCTCTATAAAAAGGACCTATTTAAATATCCTCTGTAAATTTCAAACTCTCTTCTTCACTCATAGTTTTCTAGTGATACCAACCTGTCCCACAGCCCCTTTGGGTAGGGACTTCCTCCAACCGGTCAACTTCTCTTTCACCTTCTCCCTCCCCATGGTTCTAATCCTCCAAACACCATCTCTGTGCAATGCCAGCCCATCTCCTCCACTTCCACCTTTTCTTCTTGACCCCATTGCTTGAGACACTTCTAAACCCACTTGTGCCACACATGCTACACCCCTATACTAGTTCACCTCAGGGGTCCTGCAGCCTTTTCCTTCATTCCCTCATATCCAAGAGCCCCAAAACACCATCAAGGAATAGAAACAAATGGGCTTTTAAGGCCTACTTCATGACACTTATCCTAAAGCTACACCTGCCTTAGCCTCAGCTCCTTCCCTCGGCTCTAACTAGACTGAGGATACTTCCCAGGACACCCATGTTCTTAAGCCCCTAGAGCACAAGTGTCAAGAACTAAAAAATCAATACTCCTCCCCCTCACCATGGTCATGATAAAATGACACATTTAGTTCATAGACCCCCTTCCTGGGTCCTTAAATCATGATAATGACATGTCTACTCATAGAACCCCATATTTTAAAACTTTTTTTCGGGCCGGAGAGATAGCTCAGTAGAATAAGTGCTTCCCTGGCAAGCGCAAGGGACTGAGTTCAATCCTCAGTTCTGCCAAAAACAAAACAAACAAACAAATAAAACTTTTTTCAAGGTTTCTACATTCTTGGATGTGAGCTTCACTAATGATGACCTTCTTGTCCTAGCTGAGACACCTGGCACTAGCTTCTACATGGGCATGAACCGTCATCCTGTCGACCCTCCTTGCCCCCAAAATGATGCTCCTGTTCAGCAGGAAGCAGTCGAAGAGACATGTTGCCCCTTCATGACAACTACAATATGGTAATGATAAGTTCTAGCCCTAGTGTGAATTGTTGAATTACTGTGGTGATCATCTAATGTGGCTGAAGCCCTTAAAATAATAGCTTAGCTTCCCAGAGACCACCTCCCCCTCTTCCCCAACTCAGTCCTGGATACAATTTCCTTTCACTTTTCCCACACCACAACGGAAAGCCTGATCAGCTCCTTAGGTGTCGCTAAACCTGCCCCTCAAGCTCCACTTGTGGCAAAAGTCCATAAGGCCTCAGCCTCCCACTGTCTTGGGTTAGAGGACATTTCCCTCTGAGAGCTGAAAAACCCAACAAGCCCATTTCAAATGAAGTGTATCTCTTTCTTTTAGGAATTTATTAGTGATTTCTAGATGACAATTTCAACAATTTACTAGACAACCATTCCCAAATCCTGAAAGTTGCCACAGATCTTCTAAAGGAGCAGCCTTGGGTCTCCTCCCTGCACCCAGCTCCCCATACTCCCTGCCCTCTGCTTTTGGGACCTGTTTCTGATAACACTCCACTTCTGGTCCATTTCTTAACCAGTTAGGAAGTTATAAGTAACAGAAAACACAACTTCTCAAATGCTTTTGAACTTTAAAGAATCTGAATTGGACACATAGCTGAGTTAGAGCCCTTTGCCTAGCAGGTGTGAGGTCTGGCTTCCATTCTTAGCACTGGAAAGAAAAAGAACAAGAAAAGAGAAGAGAAGAGAAGAGAAGAGAGAAAAGAGGAGAGAAGAGAAAGAAGAGGAGAGGAGAGAAGAGAGGAGAAGAGGAAGGGGGAGGAGAGAGGAAGGAAGAGAAGGGAAAGGAAGGGAAGCGAGAGGAGTTGGGAGTGGGAGAGGGAATTAGAGGAGAGGAGAGGTGAAGAGAGAAAAGAAGAGAAGAAAAGAAAAAAGAGAAGACAAATCTATTTACTTGAATAGACACAAGTCTTGGAATTGAGTCTCATGAACCCAGCCTCCACCTGGGGCACCCTAACCCAATCATTACAATGACTAGATTTAAGCTAAACCCACCAGGGATCCTCCAAATAAAAATGAGAGTGAGCGCTCGAGAGGCAATTCATACCACCCCACACACAATTGCATTAGAATTTAGACCAGTTCTTCCACTCTCTTACTTCTACTTTTTTTTTTTTTTTTTTTTTGAGAGACAAGATCTCACTATGTATTTCAGGCTGGCCTTGAATTCACTATGCAGCCCAGGATGGCCTCGAGTTCATGGCAATCCTCTTGCCTCAGCCTCCAGAGGGCTGGGGTTACAGCTGTGCATCACCATGTCAGGTGCACTCCCTTACCTTTATGGGAGGGCTTTATATTTGCCAAAGCACTTCAAAGTGAATAATAAACATATTTTTTATGTGTGAAGCCCAACTTTTTAAAATACATAAATCATCTGTGTCTGGGCAAGAAAGTTAAAAGCAAAAAGAAAAAATAAAATACTTCATCACCCACTTACTGCCCTCACTCCCACATCAGCCCATTTAACATCTTGATATTTATCTTTCCAAATTTAATATGAAAAACAGACTTTAGGAGAATGGTAGGATGTATATTGAGGCCCCATCTTATTTTACATAATACGTCACAATTTTTTTCAATCCTGTCCAGAATTCCAAAGACGTCAATACTCTAGGTAATGATTAATAGGGTCCCCATTTTTATAGATAATGAAGTGGAAGCCTGGGGGTCACTACAAAGGCAGCCAGTGCCTGGCTCCCAGCGCCAGCCTCCAACCATGGGGCCACTCCACCAGGGTACAGAAAGGATACTGGGGGGCTTTCCAAGAGGTGGCGGCAACAGTGACTATGGTCACACTTCCAGGATAGCCCAGCCTCCTCCTAGGTGGTTCTAGAGGTCTGTGAACACCCAGAGTAAGACTGGTAGGTTTAATGTTTACCACCCCACGTGCACAGTCACAGAAACCCTGGGACACTGGACTCTGTCCCTGCCTCCTGCGAGTGAGAGTGGTCAGGACAGAGAGGGGAGGGGCCAGAGGACACTCACTCCTCCTCAGCAACTGCCAACCACCTCCTCCAGCCCAAGTCTTCTGTGTGGGTGCACCCTGGAGGGAGTGAGGCCAGTAGCTTCCACTGAAAAGGCTGTAGTAAGGGTCATGGCTCCATCGGGCTGCATGGGTTCCTAAGAGGCCCCATGACCTGTACAACCTTGAGCAAGGGAACCTTTGTGTGCCTCATGTCTGCAACTGTGAATTGGGAGTGATAGCATATGCCAGAGTTGTTGAGAGTTATTTATTTTATTTATTTTTTTAGTAGTGCAATGATCTTTATATATCCTTCCTCTTTTCTTTCTTTTTTCCTTTCCCCAATCCCACCTGTTCTTTCCTTTTTTAAATTTTTATTTATTTTTATTTTTTATTTTTTTCACTGTGTCAAAACCAAGAAACTTATATTCATGTAACTAGAATTCTCAAAGTAGAAAGGAATAGGCAAAAAATATTTAAAGATTTAAAATTTCTGAATTTAGTTCAACTTATAAAACTGCAATTACAAGAAAAATGAACCTTTTGCACAAGAAATTTAAATCAAATCATACCAAGATACACAAAAATGAAATTGTCCAAAACTTATTGTAAAGAAAAAAATCATTAAAGCATGTACATAAAAAATATTAGCTATGGAAGAACAAAATTAAATAGCATCTTATTCCACATTAGAAAGAAAAAAAAGGACCAAGTGTGTAAGAAACTAGACTACAGGACTGAAAGAAAAGATCTGTCCTCTTTGAATTTTATACTT
>NW_004524668.1:4318339-4320423 GCF_000260255.1 Octodon degus
AAAGAAAAGATCTGTCCTCTTTGAATTTTATACTTAGCAAACATACCTTTGAAAACTAAAAGTAAGATTTTCTAGATATACAAACTTGAAATATTTTAATACCTCCAGATGTAGCATATAGGAAATAACAAAGAGCATAATTCAAAAGGCAAGAGGTTGCAGTATGCTCCTGGATGAAAATAAAGAGCTTTCAATGTCATAGTTATGCAGGATTATATAATATATATTAGATGAACCCTTATTTAACGGTCATTGAAGATTTCTATGAAACAGTACCAATCTTATGTTGGGTTATACACGTATTTTTTTTTCATATGTATGTGTGTGTATGTGTGTATAAAAGACAGGGAAGAAGTAATATGAAGTCAAAAGAAAACGGAAATATACTTTTTAAAGTTTCTAATACTAGGAGAAGATATCATACAATGTATTTTAAATAAATTGTAAGTCAAAGATATAGTATAAATCTTAGAATAAAAATTAAGATTAAGCAATATTCCAAAAATTAAATACTAATTAAAAACTAAATGTTTCAAAACAATTGAACCAAGAAAAAGTTTTCATGATAGCAAAGAACTACTAAGAGTAAAAATAAGATAAATACAGGAATGACAAATAAATGACCAGCACTTCTAGCAGTTTGAGGATAGGATATCATACAAAGTTCTAGTGTGTTGTGGACATGCATAACGACCATGACAGTTACTGGTGGCTAGGCGTCTGTCTTAGTTACTTTTTACTCCTTGCTGGGACAAATACCCGACACTCAAAATGAAGGAAGGAAAGGTTTATCTAGCTCACAGTTACTGGAGGGTTCAGTCCATATTCCCGCTGGCTCCAAGGCAAACGACAGCAGTTCATGCGGCAGAAAACAGTGAAGAGCAGAGGAGGAGCAGCAGCTGCGGCGGCGCCCATCAGGCCTCTCTCTTCCTTCTGCGCTGACTGCGAAGACCAGCGCTCCACAGTGAAGACCGGAGCTCCTCCAAAGTGGCGCGGCTGCCAAGATCAAGCTCCTCCAAAGACTATGACTTCTCCAGGGAAGCGGGGTGGGGCGGCGCGGCAGGAAAGTGGGCAGGGGGCAGGAAGCCTTTCTCAATTCCTGGGCCCTGCCCACCTGCGGGGTGAGGCCCCCACGCTGCCGAAGCTGATTCAGCCAAGTTGACACAATGTATCAACTAACACAGCGTCACTTGTAGGACTGAGCTACAGATCTTTCTTTGAAATCCACCTTGTAGACTCAGAAGGAATCATGACCCATAGGGTGTAAGAGTATCATGACCATAGAGTGGAAGAGAAGTCCATTTGGAGAGTGTGCTGATGGAAATATTCTGCTGCTGAACACAAAAGAATAACTGAAAGACTACTATTATATACCTGTTATTTTCCTGTGTTTGTTTGCCCGATTTGGTGGGTTCTTTCCATTCTCGTTCATGGGACTGTGATCAATTTGCTCCCTCTCTAGAACATCCCTTAGTAGTCTGTGTAGGCTTGGCTTTGTCATCATGAAATTCTTTAGTTGTTCTTTGTCATGGAAGTATTTCACTTCTCCATTATACTTGAAAGATAGGTCTGCAGGATAGATCAATCTGGGTTGGAATTTGTTTTCTTGCAAGACTTGAAGTACTTTGCTCCATGCTCTTCTTGACTTGATGGTTTGTGAAGAGAAATCTGCCATTATTCTGATGGGTTTTCCTTTAAATGTAATCTGTTTCTTTTCTTTAGGGGCTTTTAGTATACTATTCCTATGCTCAATTTCTGGGATCTTGATTATTATATGTCTGGGAGTGGTTTTAATTGGGTTGATGTTATTTGGAGTTCTATATGCTTCGGTTATGTAAATGTCAGATTGTTGCCTCATATTTGGGAAATTTTCTACTATTACTTCTGCCCATATTCTTCTTCTTTTTTTTTTTTTTTTTTTCAGAACCAGGGATTGAACTCAGGCCCTTGCTCTTGCGAGGGATGCACTTATTCCACTGAGCCATCTCCCTGGCCCTTGCCCATATTCTTTTTATATCATTTGTATTGACTCCTTCCTTCTCATTGATGCCTATTAGTCTCACATTGTTCATCTTTGCATCGTC
>NW_004524668.1:4320658-4332372 GCF_000260255.1 Octodon degus
TAGAGTTACCACTACATTTTTTAGTTCCAAAATTATTTCTAATCTGATTTCTTCTATACCTTTCTACAGTTGATTCTTTACTGTCAATGCTATTATTTCAGAGATATCTGGTGTGTGATTTCCAGTTTCCTCTATGCTAGTGTCTTCTGCAATTGTACTGGGTGGACTTGGGGCCTGAGACTGCATTCTGTTCCTTCTGTTTATCATTTTGTATACCACTGTCTTCTGACCGTTGGTGTAGAGCTTAGATAGAGTTATTACCTTATCACCAGGTCCGGATCTATGAAGTTCAGATTCCTCCAGGTAGGTGTTGCTTGGATCTGGCTGCTGGGCTCCACTGCTTCCTGCTGCAGCCATTGGAGTTGAACCCTTTGTGTCACTCTGGCAAGATGTTCTGCTCCTGAATCAGCTGGGTGGGTCTTGCCTCTAGCCTCTTTTCAGGGCGTAACACAAGTAACAGCTGATGTTATTTTATTAGGTATCTATGATAATGGAGGTTTTCAGTTGCAAGAAACAAAGACATCATTCCTTCTAGACTAACAGAAGGAAGAAATTTTTATTAGTTCTCAGTGTGAAGTTAGAGGCTTCACAGTGAGCTTCACCCCCAGGTCCCCTCATTTTTAACACATGGTTTAGCCAAGTCACTAAATTTTCCAGGCTGGCTTCAACTTGTGATCTTCCTGCCTTGGCCTCCCAGAGTACTGGTATTCCCAATGTACACCACCGAGTCCAGCCACAGAGAAAATCTTTTAAAAAGGGTTTGTTAATGACAGCCCCGCTTCCAGAAGGGACTGCAAACAGGCTGTTGATCAGTCACCAGTCTGCTGAGTTTCTACTTTCCGTATTGGCTTTATCCCTTCCTCCCCAGGAACCCATTTTTTCCATTCCCCACTCTATGAAGCAGGACCTGACCTCCCCAGCGCTCCCCAAGCAAATGCTTCTGGCTTCACAATGCCACAGGAGAGAGCGAGCTGGATTGGCCCAGCCGGGCCGCTAGCAGAAAAGAGAGAGCAGGCCCCCAGTGGGGAGGGAGACAGCAAATGAGGTTCACTCAGCCTACCTTCTGTCACAAACTACTTTTCCTCTTTTGCTGTCCAATTAAAAGGACACACTCTTATTGTCACTCCACCACCCAGCGATTGTACCATGTTCAGCCAATCTCTGAAATCAGAAAGAAGAGCTAAAAGCCAGGCATGGTGGTCCACACCTGTAATCCCAGCATTCCAAGTTCAAGCGCATCCTGGACAATTTAGTGACTTAGTAATATTATAGACAGCTAAATTAGATATATATTAATATATAGTCAAAGAGGGATTAGGCCCTCAAGGAAGTCAGCAGAAAAATAAAGATATTAACCTTGTGGCTGGAGGTGCCCCCACGGAGACACATTGGCCAGATTTGCATGCCTCCCCAAGGGGTCAACAGCAGATTGGTATACTACAATAACTACTATGCTAATTATACTATAATCAGTACCACAAGGTCCCGTGAGTCCAGATCGGCCTCAGACATCTACCAGGTGACCAGAACATCGGGACCCATCCCTTCCAAAAGTGCCTTCTAAGTGGCTATACTTGCAGCATTACAGGTTGGTGGTAGTTTCGCCCGCATCGTGTCCATGTTGTTACTTTGCTGTATAAATTACTCCAGGTGAACAGCCTCAGTGGCCACGTATTCGGGATACCTCCTGGAAATCCAGGAGGTATTCTTCCTCTTATTTCTGACTTCTTTTTTCTTTTCTTTTCTTTCTTTTTTTTTTTTTTTTTTTTTTTGGTGGAACCAGAGATTGAACTCAGGACCCTGTGCTTGCCAGGCAAGCACTTATTTCTAATAAAATTTTCCTAACTTCCTTCTTTGGCTTGTCATTTCATTCCTCAAAATTGTGAGACCACAAATTCAGCACATTTGACATCTAATAGGTTGGTAGTTACATATCTCCTGTAGCAGCAAGATCCTATTTTGTCTCCAAATAGAGAGAGAGAAAGAGAGAGAGAGAGAGAGAGAGAGAGAGAGAGAGAGAGAGAGAGAGAGAACAGAGAACAGAGTGGGCTGGGCTGGGGATGTAATTCTATGTGAAGGCCCTGGTTCAATCCCTAGTATGGTACATAAATAAATGGGTGTTGAGGGGCTGGGGAGATGGCTCAGTAGAATAAGAACTTGCCTGGCAAGTGCAAGGGCCTGAGTTCAATCCCTGGTTCAGCCAAAAGTAAAAATAAATAAATAAATAAATAAATAAATAAATAGGAGCTGAAGCAATCAAATTTACAGAGCTTACATCTATAAACTCTGAGGGGAGGACAGGTATTGGCTAGGAGGGGTGAAAGAGCAGGTCCCCCTGGGTGCTGGGGACAGAGCTGAGTGGAGCCTTTGAAAGTAGTAGACTACAACTGAGAGGGGAAAAGGGAGTGCCCCAAGGGAAACTGAGGTAAGAGCAACCTCTAGCCCCCTCACTGAGCCAGTAGCTTCTTTTTTCTCTTTTTGGTGGAACCAGGGATTGAACTCAGTATCTTGTGCTTGCCAGGAAAGCACTCAGTCCACAGAGCTCTCTCCCCAGCCCTGAGCCAGCAGCTTCTGCTTCCGACTTTCCAGTCCCCACTTTCAGTACCGGAGAAGCCTAGTGGAGTTTAGCTTTTCTAGAAATTCCAGTTATAGCCTCAACACCTCCCCACACACAAATATATCATGTTTGTTTCATGTTACCCAACCTAGAAAAAAATCCATCTCCTTGTTTCTTGCTAAAATGAATCACTAATAACCCAAATTCTTGAGTGCCTGGGGAGAGAAGACACTACCGACTCGCCCCGTGGGTGTCCTCTGCTTGGTCATGGACGCACGCCCACGCGGGCCCTAGAGTGTGCGCAGAATGCACCCACTTAAGGGCACTCGGGACTCTGCTTCACCACAATGCTCTCTTGTCCTGCTATCAGCTGACCTCTCCCAGGAGAGAGGACTGAGGCAGCCTGCCTGAAGAGGTCTGAGGAGACAGCTATGGCCACTAACTCCACTGTAAGTCCCCGAAGGCTGGAGGGGAAGGTCCCCCCTGTGGGTGGCGAGGAGGCGTTCTCCAGGCCCAGAGCTGGGCTGGTCACAACATGGTGAAGTAGAGCCCAGGCCGGGATTTCAGGAAGGTATCTCCCCTAAGCACCAGTCCTGGTGCCTCTGCACTGGGTTGGATTAAGAAGCTGCACATGGACCAGGTAGGCACTCACCAGGATGCAGGTGGGTCAGCATGGTCACAAATGCCACCTGCCAGTCTTCCTTCAGATCCCCCACCTCCTCATAATTCCTATGTAGTGAGGTCATAGAGACCCAAAATGACTTTTCTGATTCAATAAATATCATCATCATCATCCTCATCAGAGTCTTGCTATGTAACCCAGGCTGACCTCAAACTCATGGCAATCCTCCTACGTCAGCCTCCCAAATGCTAGGATTATAGGCCTGAGCCACCACACCTGGCTCAGATTTTTTTTTTTTTTTTGTAGCACTTTCTATATAGTAATGTAACAGACATGGCAAAATGGAACTTTGAAAGTTAGAAGTTTTAACCCAGCGTTCAGGAGGCTGAGGCACGAGGACTTCCATGCATGCGCTCAAGGCCAGCCTGAAGTGCACAGTGAAACCTTGTCTCAAAGAGACAAAAATACAAGTTAGAATTTTTTTCCTTTAGAGACACATGGCTTTCCAAATTTGCTTAGGCCTGGGGCAGAAATGCTGCCCTGTTCTCTCCTCAGCACCATGAATGGACAGAAAATGTGGACGCTGGCACCTCGGAGTCAGCTTCTCCAAACTTCCTCATGCTGAGAACATAGCGACCATTCCCTCCTCTCAGCCTAAATAAGCAGAAAGCATGTGCAGCCTGGCATGGTGGTGCATGCCTGTCACCGTATGTGGGAGGCGCAGGCAGGAGGATCACAAATTGGAGCCCCGCCTGGGCCATTTAGGGACTCAGAAAGCCTTCATCTTTTTTTTTTTTTAAATGTCTTTCTTTCTCTTTGAGACAGGGTCTCACTGTGTAGCACAGGCTGGCCTCAAACTCAGAGATCCTCCTGCCTCTGCCTCCTAAATGCTGAGATTGTAGGTGTGTGCCACCACTCCCTGATTTTTTTTTTTTTTTTAAAGGCTGAAGATGCAGTTTAGTCCAAAGGCTCTAGTTCAATTTCCAGTCCTGGAAAAAAAAAGACCATGCAGGGAAGCCAGGGCCAGGAAAGACCTGCCAGCCTGCAAATGGTTACTGCCTCCTCCCTGCCTGCCCTCTCCCCTTGCTCATTCCTGTATAAGACCATTGCATGCCTGGACATTGGGGGAGATCGTGATTTGAGGTAAGGAAGCCTCAGAGCTGGCTGTGAAGAGAGCCTTGGTCCTTTTTGCCAAATGAAAAGCTTCTCATGTTTGGGCAGTGGCGAGCATACAGACTTGAGCATGTGGACCTGAGTGGCCAGCAGCACTCAGACCGTAGGGGGTTAAGTTGCTGAGCGAGCCACGCTGGACTCAGTTCCTTGTTTGTACCGTGACCAGGTTGGACCTGGCATGGCCGGAGCCGGCCCACTCTGCAGGTCCAGGAATGTCTGGCTCTGGGGCTGTGGCCCCGACAGACAGCTCAGAGCCAGGGCCAGGCTCTTATTTCCTCCCCTTAAAAGCATTCTTTCCTCACTCTGTTCTGGATGTAGCTGTCAGTGCTTCCCCAAGACACCAGGGATGGATGCTGGGAGATAGGGCAGGGTCCTGATCCCCTGGCTGAATGGCTGATGAGGGCAGCAGGGCCCAGGGTCACGCTGCCAGGTGACACGGCCTCATGCTGACCCCGGGTGCAGCTGCAGGGCTGGGCCGGATCACTCAGACCCTAGCCCACCCTTCCGTAGCAAGCAGTGATTACCCTAGAAATGCGTCCTGTGTGCCAGGAAAGTGAGATAGCCCCTCGCTTGCAGAAGATACCCAATAACCGCAGCTCATCTTGGCAGTCTCTTCTAGAATTTTGCCATCATTATTTTTTTTAAATTTTATTTATGTGTGTGTGTGTGTGTGTGCGCGCGCGTGTGTGTGGCCAGCTCAGCCCACCAGGGGGCGGGGCTGGCTGGCATGTGGTGCTGGGGGATTGAACCGCGGTCCCTGTGCTTTGCTAAGCTTGTTCTAAGTAGGTGCTTTAGACCACTGAGCCATCTCACCAGCGCCCGCCATCATTATTTTTATATGGTAGGGACTACAGACCATCAAACAATATGATGAATGTTGAAATTATTTTTTAAAACCTTATTTCAGCGCGAAGGAGATAGCTCAGCGGTCTAAATGTCTGCCTGACACACCCCAGGACTCAGGTACCACATGCCATGCCAGGCCTGAACCCTGGGCACGCCATGCCAGCCACTGAAACCTGCTGTGGTGGCTGGCATATGCCTGTAATCCCAGCACTGAGATAGGAGGATCGCTACGAGTCTGAGCTGCATAGTAAGACCCTGTACCAAATAAATAAATAAAAGATCAAAACCTTATTTCGGTAAGACAATTGTCAAGACAACAGGATAAGTGTGCTCTAAAGATGGGGCATATTCTGAGCGTTTTGAGAGCGATTCATGGCAACATGTCTTTTAGTAAAATAAAATTTTTTCCCAGGCATAGTCATGCGTATATGCAATCCCAGCACCTGGGAGACTGAAGCAGGAGGATCATCTCAAATTTGAGGCCTTGGGGTGGGGGAAATGGCTCAGTAGAATAAGCACTTCCCTGGCAAGCACAAGGCCCTGAATTCAATCCTGGTTCCACAAAAAAAAAAAAAAAAAATGAGGCTTGTCTGAACTACATAGGGAGTTCAAGGCCAACCCAAACTACATAGTGCAACCTTCTCTAAAAAAAAAAATAAATAAATAATAATAATAATAATAATAATCAATATAAATAAAATTTTAATTTAAACATCCACTGTGTTTTTTAAATATCTTGTGTCGATCAGCTACTTTGGCAATTTCTATCAAATATAAACATTATGGTGTGTATCTTCCTCTACCTTCTTCATGGGACCTGGCACTGTGTGACTTGTCACTCTTCCCCAGAGTCAAATTACTCCAAAAGGTAAACATTTCAAATCAATTCAAGACATCGAAGCAGCCACAAAGGTACCACTAAAGGCACTCGTGAAAGAGTACTTCCAGAATTGCTTCAGACATTGGCAAGAATAGCGGGGTTGATATGTTTGAAGCAAGGGGGAGGATTTTCAGGGGGACTTAAGGGGAATTTTTCTGTAATAAATTTTGTTGTTGTTTTGGGTATCAAAGGCTGTGTGGTACAGATTGGCTCAGCCTCCTGAGGGCTGGGATTACAGGCGAGTGCTTATTATAAAAAAAAGCAAAAACTCACCATATTCTTTGCTCACACTTTCTGTGTGTGTATGATTTAATGCTAGGTGCATTTTGAATTGTATAAGAAAGCGTTGGTAAGAAGCACCACCATGCCCGGGGGCGTTGGAGCTCTAAAGTAATTGAGTCCCCAACACTGTTTTCCTCGTGTCCCTAAGTTGCCACCTCTCCTTTTTCTCAAGGGAAGACCTTGTGTGTTCTATCAAAGTCCCTCAAAATAGTATAAGATTAAAAAAAAAAAAAATAGCGTAAGATCTCTGCTGCAAAACAATGTCCACTGCCTCCCTTCCACCCCCGCCGCCGCCGTGTTAACTACGTCCAAACGGTTTTGTTTATATAATTTTTGGGGGTGTGGGGTGGGAGAGAGAGAAACAATTCTCCTGAAAACAATGCCCAAGTTGATCGTTGTTCCTTTATCCCAAGCAGATCTTTTGCCAGTTGACCCTGGGCCAAATAAAAAGTCCTCAAATCTTTGGGGAACTTTGGAAAGAGGGTGGGACAGGGATTCCATGGGACAGTTTTGCGTCCAGGACACCGGGAGGTAGTATGTTTCCTCTTCTAGAAATTCCTTTCAGATCCTAAACAGCTGCTTACTTTTGTCTTGGTTGTTGGCACAGCCGACTGTCACCACCTGTACTTCATGCTGGTGGTTTGGTGTCTTCTGGCGGATGTGCCTTTCTATATAATGCCAATAGATTTATTTTAGAGTTAAATGGCTATCATAAATAGGAGCCTAATCTCATTTGCTATAAATAGAAGTCATCACAGGCATAGATTTCAATGAATGCAACATGCGTCACTAAATTCGAGTTTCAATCTGTTGCCTGCCACAGACTGGCAGCACATCCGGGGGAAGCTGGCCTGACTGAAATAAAACTGAAACACCAGAGCCCTCTCAGCCTGGACAGGAGGCTGCTCAACACTGCATCTGCTCCAACCTAGCCCGGGCTATACAGCGAGTTCAAGCCCAGCATGAGCTGCACAGCAAGGGGCCAGGGAGATGGCTCGGCAGAATAGGCCCTTGCCTGGCAAGTGCAAGGGCCTGAGTTTAATCCCTGGTAGAACATTTGACTGTGGACCAAGAGTTCCTTGGTTCAAATTCAGGTGCCTCTACTGCTGGTTTGCTTTATTGGGGGTCAGGGAGATGGCTCAGTAGAATAAGCGCTTGCCTGGCCTGAGTTCAATCCCTGGTTCCATAAATAAATAAATAAATAAAATAAAACACTCCCCCACCCCCCACTTCCTGGGCTAGTTGCCTTTTGGTCCTTTCTCTCCTGTGTGAGAGCTGACCAGGGCTCCTGAACTCAGTAATAAACGACTTTCTAAATTCCAATCTGGCTGATCCAGTTCCTATTCTGAGCAATCCATAACAAGTAGAATGAACGCTTCCCTGGCAAGCGCAAGGGCCTGAGTTCAAGCCCCAGTTCCACAAAAAGGAAAAAAAAAAAAAAGAACTACACAGTGAGGAGGCCCTCTCTCAAATAAAACTAAACAAAAACAAAGAAAAGACCACATCCGGGTGCTACTCGGAAAGGTTCTCTCCTCTGGACAAGTCTGCCATAGGCTGTGAGCTCCCTGGGGGAGACAGGTCCATGTCCTTTCTTTTCCCCCAAAGTGTCTTGTAGTCCTGCACATTTTGATGGCAGTAAATATGTCCTGAGTATTAGGTCCCAAGGGCAGCAGGCCAAGATGGTGACACACCAACCCAGGGACCAGCAGTTAGGTAGGACCTGTAATGGGGCAGATCCCCGCAGCCTGTGTATTTGCGTGTTGGGAGGCAGGGCCTCCCTGTCTTGACTGCTAGGGCCCTGGGTCTCATGAAGGTCAAGTGTTCCCCTCGCTGCTGCACACCCATGTCCCTCAGGAGATTCCCTTCCCAGGGGAGCAGCTCCTGAATACAATCTGTGGTTTGTTGATATTTTCCTTTCTAGAGGAACAATGACTTGTTGCCACTTCTCCCAGAGCCCCAGCCAGGACTTTCACCCTGCAGTGCCAGCTAACCTCTGGGGCAGGCTGCCAAGCCGGCAGTTCCCCCTACTTGGGAACTGGACCCTCTCCTCACCCCAGGGGATGGAGGAGGGGGCATTTTGTTGGAAAATGAACATCAGTTTTGCTAATTATATTCCTGTGGACGGCAGATCTTTCAGATTTTGAAGATGTGAGCCGCTTCAGAAGCCACCTTGACCTCTCTGTCTCAAATCCTAGTTCCTGTCCTGCCTCTGGGGAAAGGCCTCAGGCTGAGCGCGGGGACTGGGTTTGCTGAGCTGGAGCCTCACACCCTGGAGTTGGCAGTGTGTCCTTGGGCGCAGTTAGGGCCCTCTCTGATCCTCAGTTTCTTTAACTATAAAACCTGGAATTAGCTGGGTGCTGAGATGCATGCCTGTAATCCCGGTTATTTGGGAGGCTGAGGTAGAAGGATCACAAGTTCTAACTATACTAGGTAACCCAGTGAGATTCTCTTTCAAAATTAAAAATAGAAAAAGGGGGCCAAATAGCTCAGTGGATTAAAGCACCTGCAAGCAGGGGTAGGGGTCAAGGTTGGATCCCTGGGCCTGCTGTGCCAGCCCCGCCCTCCGGGGTGTGCTGAGATGGCGATTGAGACTAGGCGTGGTGGTGCACACCTGTAATCTCAGCTCTTGGGAGGCTGTAAACAGGCGGATCACTAGAGTCCAGTCTAGTAGTGAGACCCTGGACACCCTGTAGACCCTTCCCTAAAATGAAAAGGAAAAAAAAAAAAAAAGGAAAAGGGCTCAGTGGTAGAGTACCCTGGGTTTAATTCCTAGTATCAAGACAAAAAAAAAATAATAATAATAATTTTTAAAAAATTGTTTGCTCGGGCTGGTGAGATGGCTCAGTGGTCTAAAGCACCTACTTAGAACAAGCTAAGCTAAGCAAAGCACAGGGACCGCGGTTCAATCCCCAGCACCACATGCCAGCCGGCCCCGCCCCCTGGTGGGCTGAGCTGGCCACACACAAAATAAATAAATAAATAAATAAAAATTAAAAAATAAAAATAAAAAATAAAAAAAAATTGTTTGCTCTTCAATCTAGAAATTAACCCCCCACAGTAAGTGTAAAGGCCTGGCCTAGCCCTTAGTATATAGCAGATATTGAAAAAAATTCCTCTTTTTTATTTTTTTCTTCTCATCTTTATATTTTGTCCTAGCCTTCTGGCTTTTGGGGAAAGGAACCCTGGAGGGAGGAGAGGGGCCCAGCAGCACCAGTGGGATGGCCACGGCCTTGGGGCCAGCCAGCTCAGCAGAGCGTCACTGCCACCTAGGGAGTGCCAAGACCTAGGCTGCCACCAACGGGACTGCCCATGGTGTTTCTACGCTTGTGGAAAAGCTGCTTGCTGATGGCTTGCTGGCTCTGGCTTCCACAGGAGGTGTGACTTTTTCTCTGGAATTCCTGGTTGCAGAGGTTCCCAGGACTCCTTTCTAGCCGCCACCCCCAGTGCCTGGAGCAGCGCTGTGCCACCCCGCCACCCCACTGAGCTGTCTGGCCTCCACCTGTCCCTTTAGTTCACAGGCCATTGACTTCTCCAGCTCAGACCAAGGATAACAAACAGTTCCCGGCTCCTTCCCAGCCCTCAGTCCTCGCCCCTCTGACTCCCAACAATCACTAGCACCTCTTCCACCCCTGGGTCACTCCTGAAACCTGGATGTCCTCCTTGTCCCTTCTTGGGTCTAAGACCATCTCCAAGTCTTACTGACAAATCCCTAAACATGTCTGAATGCTGACCCCTTGCCTCCATCTCTGTCACTATCTCCTGGCCTGGTAACCCCTCCTCACAAATGACTGCACTGTGTCAGCGTGTGACATCAGTTGTGTTGGGCCTGACCCCACCCCTACTGAAAAGCCATTGCTAGATGCATGTTGGAGGACCCCAAGGCCCAGATGCTGAAGACAGCTTGTGGCTGGGGGTGCCACTGAGGACCATGGGACCACCAAGGAGGTAAAGCCAGCAGGAAGGGAGTTGGGTTACTCTAGGGGTGCTGCCTCAGGGGATGGTGGGACCCCAGCCCTCTCTGCTTCCTGGCTATCATGACATGAACAGTTTGTTCCTCCATCTGCCCGGCCATAATGTTTGCCTACCACAAATCCAAAAGCAATAGGCCCACTCAGCCCACCCTGGGGACAGGGCTGGTGTGGCATGTGATACCAGGGGTCAAATTTCAGTCCCTGCTCTTGCCTAAGCTTGCCTAAGCAGGCACTTTAGTTCACTGAGCTATCTCACCGGCCCATCTTTTTTTTTTTTTTTTTTTTTTTTTTGATACAAGGTCTTGCTACATAGCTCAGACTCCTAGTAATCCTCCTGTTTGAGCTTCCCCAGTGCTGGGATTATAGGCATGTGCCACCATACCTGGTGTTCCGGGGCCAGCACAGCACATGGCACCAGAAATCGAACCTGGGTCCTGGTGCTTGCCAGGCAGCTGCTTAAACCACTGAGCCATCTCCCCAGCCCCTAAAATAAGCCTTCTTCCAAGTAGATTATCTTAGGGACTTTGTCACAGTGACAGCTTATAGTCAGTCACCCGTGGCCCCACCTTGGTCTTATGCTGAAGATCTGATTTGTAACTATGGCCGACCCAGCAGACCAAGGTCTGGTCCTCACTGCATCAGACACCTCTCAGCTAGCTGGACCTTTCCACTGTTCCTTGGTGGCACTATCCTCCCTCTTACCACAGGACGCTTGCAATCCTCTCTCTTCTCCCTAGAGAGTTCCCCTCTACTCCCTCAAAGCTTTGCTTTACTCTTCCCTACTTATTCTGTCTCAGCGGCAGGATCGCCTCCTCCTAGATTCCCTCCCTGACCAGTAATCCTGCAAGAGGACCAGGGATCGAACTCAGGACCTTGCCAGGCATGCGCCTATGCCCCTGAGCTATCTCCCCGAGCCTGACTTCTGAACCTTGACCCTGGCATAGTTATCTAACATCCTTCTTTCATGTGTCCTTCTTTCCCGTGCCCTTTAGCAGGCAGGGAATATGGCTATCGTAACTTAGTGTTTTCCAGAGATGACGGGGAAGAGGTTTCCAGTGGCTGACTCTCCTTCCTGAGCCTGTCCCAGGTAGGGAAGGGGATCTCAAGTAGGATGTCCTCCTGCATTTCATTCACTGCTGCATTTCTTCAGCTCAAATGTTTCACTTTAAAATATTTTTTACAGGGGCCGGGGAGATGGCTCAGCAGGATAAGCGCTTGACTGGCAAACACAAGGATCTGAGTTCAATCCCCGGTTCCACCAAAAAAAATAAAATATTTTTTACAAATAGGTGACAAAAGCATAAAAATACAAAATATGCATATTAATTATAGATGAAAGATTTCATTCCTTCCAAGTTTTTCTAATTTTTTTTTTTATTCTTT
>NW_004524668.1:4332719-4344511 GCF_000260255.1 Octodon degus
AGGGGTTTATGTGTCTGTGTGTTTATGTGTTTGTGTGTCTTTCAATGAACAGCTGTTCCTTTTTCTTTTTCTTTTTTTGGTGATTTGTTCTAAACATAATTTGAATGTAGAGTTAAAAGCATGCTTTTTCCTGAATTACCAGATAGTCAAAGTGATATTAAAGTTGATTTATATGCAGTACATCATAAGGTTTAAGCTAATCAACAAAAATTCCCTACAGTGGAATTATTAGAGAGGAATCCAATTGATGAATAAGAGGTGTGGCCAACCTTTTTATTCATTAATGAGGAGCTCCCAATAATCTCAATAATCTCTTAGGAGACACCCTCAATAAATAATAGGTAATTGGTTAAAAGATGAAATTTTTGAAAAAGGATGTTACAATAAGGTTTTCTCTTTAAAGATGGTTTTGATACAAAACTAAATTAAGAAACAAAGGTCTTCATATGAATATGAGAATTCACTATTGTTAATCTCATGGTATATTAAGTGTATTTATGGTTCTAGGTATACAGGTCTTTCAAAATGTAAGATAAAGACTGCTTATTGGGACAAGAAAAAAATAAAATAAAATATTTTTTTTATGGGGCTGGGGAGATAGCCCAGTGACATAAGGACCTGCCTGGCAGGCTCAAGATCCTGAGTTGGATCCCTGGCCCCACATGCCGTGCCAGCCCTGGAACCGAGCATGGTGGTGCTTGCCTGTAATCCCAGCACTCTGGAGGCCAAGCCAGGAGGATCTCTGTGAGTTCAACACCAGCCTGGGGGCTATAAAAGTGAGCACAAGGCCAGCCCAAACTGCATAGTGAGACCCTGTCTCAAAAAAAAAAAAAAAAAAAAAAAATCTTTATGCCAACTCTGGGAGTCTAAGGAGGTGGCCGAATCTCACAAACTAAAACCAATAATCAAAACTTTCATCTTAATGAACAAAAAAAAAAAAAAAAAAAAAAAAAAAAACCCAAAGTAAGCATAAAGAAGGAAATAAAAAAGCAGGCAAAAGTGAGGAGAAAACAAAATAATAAAAAGAGAATCAGGGCTAAAATTAAAACAAACAAACAAACAACAAAAAACCACACTTTTACTAAAATTAAAAACAAACAAACAACAAAAAGAGAATCAGGGGCTGGAGAGATGGCTCAGTAGAATAAGCACTTCTCTGGCAAGCTCAAGGGCCTGAGTTCAATCAGAAATGAAAGTTGGTACCAACTTTATAGAAGATGGAAAGGATTGTAGAAGAGTGCTATGAGCCACTGGATCCTTCCAGAGTAACTAGCATAGATGAAATGTACAGATTTCTGGGCAGACACAAAGTGCCAGAATTGAATAAAAAAGAGGCCAGTGAGATAGCTCAGCAGCATAAGTGCCTGCCTGGCAAGTGCAAGGTCCTGAGTTCAATCTCCAGTACAAACCACCCCCCCCAAAAAAAAAAACAATTGAATTAAAAAGAACAAGAGAATGTAAATAGACCTACAACAAGAGATTGAATCAGTAATATAAAAAAGAAAGAAAGAAAAAAACTTTTAACCAGGCAAGCCAAGGACTAGATGGTGTTACTGGTGGATTATATTGAGAATTTATGGAAGAATCAATACCAAACCCTTTTAAAACTTCCAAAAAATGGAGACAGAGGAAATACTGTTCAACTCCTTTCATGAGTTTTTTGTTTGTTTGTTTGTTTGTTTGGTGGAACTGGGTATTGAACTCAGGCTCTTGTGCTTGCCAGGAAAGTACTTATTCCACTGAGCCATCTCCCAGACCCCTTTCATGAGATCTCCAAAGACAAAGGCATCATTTTTGGTGGGGGGTACAGGGAATCGAACTCAGGACCTCATGTTTGCCAGGCAGGCACTGTGCCACTGAGCCTGACAAAGATATCATAACCAAAGAAAGCTATAGAACAATCTCCCTTATGAATTTTCATGCATAAAGCCTTTAAAAATATTAGCACACAAAGCCAACAGCGTTAAAAGGATTAAATGCCGTGGCTAGCACATTTATCCCAGGGGTGTAAGACTGGTCTACCATAGAAAAAATCAATCAGTGTAATACGCCATGTTAATACAATGAAGGATAAAACCACATGACCATCCGCATGGCTACAGGAAAAGCTTTTGATCCAGTATCCTGTCATGATTAAAAACACTGAACACAGGGCTGGGGGTGTACCTCAGTGACAGAGTGCTTGCCTAGCTTGTGTGAGGTTCAGCCCCCAACCAAACCAGCCAACCAAACAAAACACTAAGCAACAACACCAAAACACTCTCAAAGGGCCAGGGAGATAGCTCAGTAGAATAAGCACTTGCCTGGCAAGCACAAGATCCTGAGTTCAATCCCCGGTACCACAAACAAAAAAAAAAAAAACCACTCTTAAACTGGAAAGTGAAGGGAGTTGTACTGATCCCGATAAAGGGAACCCATAAAAAAAAAAAAAAAACAAAAAAACAAAAAACACAGTTGGCCAGTTATGGTGGTGAGATCCTGCCGTCCCAGAATTCTGGGAGGCTGAGGCAGGAGGAGTACAAGTTCAAGGCTAGCCTGTCCAACTTAGTGACTTAGCAAAATCTTGTCTCAAAATAAAAAATATAAAGGCTAAGATTCAATTACCAGTACAGTGGGGGTGGGGGAGGAAAACCAGGTATTATGGTGCACACCTACAATCCTAGCATTCAGGAGGCTGAAGCAGGAGGATCACTATGAATTCCAACATCAGGATTATCCTACAAGCCACTGAATTGCACACTGTAACAAAATGATTAAAGTAGTGAATTTATGTTACATGAATGTTACCCCAGGGGAAGTGACACTGATACATGCTACCCAAAGCCGGGCATTGTGGCACACATCTGTGACTCTAGCACTCAGGAGGCTGAGGCAGGAGGATCACTGCAAGTTCAAGGCCAGGCCCTGTTGAGAGAGAGAGAGAGAGAGAGAGAGAGAGAGAGAGAGAGAGAGAGAGAGAGAGAGAGAATGTGTGTGTGGACCTTGAAAACATGCAAAGTGAAAGAAGCCAGGCATGAAGGGCCACATGCGATGCTGCGCTAAGGAGAAGTAGGCTAATCTGAAGAGCCAAGATGCAGATTGGTGGTTACAAGGCCTGGGCTGGGGCTGGGGGACAGCGGAGCAGGACCAGCGAGAGAATGGGATGAGTGATTGCTAACAGGCATAGGTCTCTTGTTAGGGTGATAGAAATGTCCCCAAATGGGGCCAGGGAGATGGCTCAGTGGAATAAGTGCTTCCCTGGCAAGCGCAAGGGCCTGAGTTCAATCCCCAGTTCTGCAAAAAAAAAAAAAAAAAAAAAAGTCCCCAGACTGTGACAACAGTTCCACAACTCTGTGAATAGGGTCGAAGTATAGGATTGTATTCTTTAGGCAGGTGCGTTGTCCAGGATACAAACTCCATCTCAAAAAGGCGTCACAGAATCATTTCATCTTTGCATCGTTTCTAAGACTGAAGGTATCAATTGTGTAAATGGTTTTAGGAAAAAAGTTCTCAATTATGGCCACAGCATCATGGTCATACAGGACAAGGTCCTTGTGCTGGAAACATAGAGTGTCTCTGGGTGACGTGTTATGATGTCCGCACCTTGTTTTCAAAGGGTTTAATAAAATCCAAGATTTACATAGAATGATATCACCATGACTGCTACTAACTCACAGTTATTTATACACAGATTTAAATGAATTAAAAATAAATACAGGGGGGCTGGTGAGATAGCTCAGTGGACTAAGCACCTGCTTAGGCAAGCACAGGGACCGGGGTTCGATCCCCAGCATCACATGCCCTGCCATCCCCTCCCTGGGTGTGCTGAGCCAGCCACTGAGTCCAGGCCTGGTGGCACATGCCTGTAATCCCAATGCTGCGGAGGCTGAAAACATAAGGATCACTATGAATCTGAGCTGTGTAGTGAGATCCTACACCAAATACATTAAAATAAATCAATTACCAAGTAGCACAGCACCTACCTGGTAAGTGTGAAATCATGAATTTGAATCCTAGTACCAAATAAATAAGTACAATTCAAAATTCAGTGACAGTAGCCCAGTGCTGAGTAGCCAGGCAGGACTGGCAGCTGCAGTCTGAGACAATGTGACGTAAAACATTTCATTGTAAAAGGTATTGTTTCTGTAATTTCCCTCTCAGTGTGTTTGTTGTCTGTGTAGAGGAATGCTATTGACTTTTGAGTATTGACTTTATAACCTGCTATGCTACTGAATTTCTGTATTAATTCTAGCAGCGTCTTGGTGGAGTTTTTTGGGTCTTCTAAGTAAAGTATCATTTCATCCGCAAATAAAGATAATTTAACTTCTTCTTTGCCTATTCTTATTCCTTTTATTTCTTTCTCTTGTCTAATGGCTGTAGCTAATGATTCCAGAACTATATTGAATAGAAGTAGTGAGAGAGGACATCCTTGTCTTGTACCCGATCTAAGAGTAAAAGATTTCAGTTTTTCCCCACTTAGGATAATGTTAGCTGTTGTGTTTTCATAAATGGCTTTTACTAGATTGAAGTAGAGGCCATCTATTCCAATTTTCTGTAGGACTTTGAACATGAATGAGTAAAACATTTCATTATCATAGAGATTTCTGGCAATCAGTGTTGACACAGGTAGAAATAAAGTAAAACAACAGGAAAAGCGCCTGCTACTTACACTACTCTGGCTTCTTACCCTGGGGGAGGTCAGCCAGCCTACAATTGAGGGCTTACTCAGCAGGTACTACATTCTCCCCCAAAAAAACCCCAAAACAAAACAAGTACCATTGGCTATTTAAAACCAAGTTCACTGCTAATGGTGCCATCAAAATGTCCTTTGTTTCTGGAAAAGACAGGGCGAGGCTCCAGGAGTTAGCTGCATGGTGGCCTCCAGAGGCAATTCCACATCTGTCACACTGTGGTGACTGGTCATGAACCCTTGCAGGTTTGTGACACCCCCAGTTTGAACACTACTGGTTCCAAAAATGCTTGCAGAAAGCACACAGTGCCCAGTGCCAAGGCCAGGCTTCGAGCCTTGAGAGCTGGAGTATTTGCACATGTATAACTGTCAGCTCTGGTGTAGATAGTCGCCTGTGGCCCTGAGCTCCCAAACAGAGATTTGCATTACCTTTTCTTTTTTTGCAAGTACTTTATTTTTTTTCCATAATTTTATTGAGAACCAAATAGCAATGAGACAGTTTCAAACCAAATTGGCAGGACAGTTTCAATAATTAACACATTGCATACATTCTTCCTAGTGGTTATTTGCTGTACAAGATGCAGACATGATATCCTATTTACAAACACTATTAGAACAAATCCCTCTATTCATTAAGAGAATGTAATTATATATCTATCCTAACCATTTTGAATACACAGATACAAAATGGACATTCATCTGTATCCTCTTTTTTGTTTAGTTCCGTTATTTGAATATTATAGGTGTGTTAGCTCAGCAAAATATTCTAAAAGAGTCCAGTAGTCCATAATAGTATTGGGTCTTCTGCTTCACTGGCAATGTCAGAAATTGTTGACCTGAGTCCCCTACAGCTCAACATAACAGCATGGCTTTACCTCTTATACTTCGTCTTTATACTTTTCTGCTGGATGGTTAAGACCAAGATAAAGCAAGACCTATGCAACAAGAGTTGTAGTTTTTGGGTCTGATAAGGTCAGTGAAATCCCCTCAGGATTTTTCCTAACATCTGTGAACTAAGCAACTGCACTGAAGATGGTAATCTATAATAGTAGGTTCATGCTTGGAGTGCCTGTCATTCTGGTCTTCTGAATATGGGCTGCTTGTCATGACATGCCAGTTGCTGCTGTGCTATCTCTTGGGTAGATGATTGTTCAAAAAGAAGGAGGTGGTGAATGAAGGCAGGAGACAGGAAAAGGAATGTTGTGGGACTGTCCTGCTTGAAGGTTGTATATGGTTAGATTTCTGGACTTATATGTAAACATAAGAATTATATAATTTTTATGCATATTTTAAAAATATATTTTAATTTTTAAATGTTTTTGCATCATATTCTGTAGGGACTTAAAGTTCAGCATATTAATATTTGATGAAAAATACCTGTTCCATGTTATGCCTAAGATGTTTGATATCCAGACAGATAGTGAGGTTAAGCTTAACAGCCTAGGTTGTATGGTAATAACAGTAAACTTCTCTTCTGGAGGGTTAACAACCTAAGCTTGCAGACCAAAATTAGAGAAAAAGGAGGGCCTCAAGGAAAGCCAACATTTTGGTCCTAGCCTTCCAAGGTCAATTAAGACTTAAGACATATGAGAACTTGTTCTGTAACATCACGTAACTCAGTAGTGTCCCAAATTTTCTGATCAAGGAGATTATGGGGCCAAAAAGGAAAGTGATCGATGATGTAGAGTGTGCCTAAGGAGAGTCACATGGAGAGAAAACATTCTCTCAGGCTTTCACGAAGAGCACACTGGCCAAGCAATGGCCATGACTCATCCACATGGCTGACACTGACAAAGGATCTACAATCTGAGGTACAGGATCTCAGGAGATTTGCATCATCTTAAATTGCTCATTTGCCAGACCAATGACTTCTCTGAGGCTGGTATTTTCCTCCTATGCTTGCCTGCTCCTTCTAGCCCCAACTTGGGACAGTTGGGCCGGAGTCAGCTGAGGCTCTGGATAGCAGGAGAGACAGAGTCGGGGGAGGCTGGGCCGGACCCCTGGAAGGGCTAGCCTCCTCTCCTTGAAAGAGACTGCATGGTGATTGAGATTCCTACTCTTCCACTTTCCTGCTGTGTGAGTTGGATCAAGTTGCTTCACCTCTGCCTGCTACACCAAACTGGGCCATGCCTTCAGTACATGGACTTTGGGGAGACAGTCCCAACCCAAACTGCAGCGTTGTCCTACCAGGGTCACCCACTGGCTGTGAATATGCCCGTGTTGATTATCGGCTATGATTCCAGAATTACATTTGACACGATTTGGCTTTTCTTGGTACTGGGGATTGAACGCATGGCCTCACACATGCTGGGCAAGTGCTGTATCACTGAGTTATAACTCAGTGATACCTTGAGGTAGAACCTTTCCTAAGTCCCTTTTCAAAGTCTGAATAATACTGCAGCTGAGTTGCCTGTGACCCTCAAGTTGTGGCTAAGGGAGTCTGGGTGTACAGGAGGGCAGCTCCAGTGCAGCCAGAATGTGACAGGATGCAGGGACTGGGGAGGTCCTCAGAGGTGAGAGAGGACTGCAGACCTATGGAAGAGTCTGAGTTATGCCAGAGCCAGTCCTGGCTGAGAACATTTGGAAGAGGATTTAGTTAGTTCCAATATTGGCAGATGAGAGAACCAGGCTCAGAGGCCTTAGGGCCAAGAGGTGGCCAAAATCACTGACAGAACTGGTCTGATGAGACACGCAAAGGCCTAAACTACAGCCCGCCCTGCTGGTCTTGACCACAACTGGCACCAGAAATGGAAGCCAATTCCAGCCTAGCTACCTTCCTTGCCTGGGCACTATGTTCCTTTCTCTGACCCAAATGCTAAGCCTGCAGTGGCAAAATCTGATTGGCAGAACCCAGATCACATGACCATGCCAGGCCACAAAGGAAGCTGGGAAACCAAGCATTGGAAGGTTTTACTTCTCTAGGAAAAGGCCCATCTGCCTCCTGCCTCCTGCCTCCTGAGAAAAGAATGCCTCAAAATAGAATAGAAGGTGTGGATCCCAGGCAGCCAGAACAAACAAAAGCAGGTGAAGGCCTCCCATAGAGGAGAGGTAAAGTGGCTCTACCCAGGCCTTGGAGGAGGTAAGACATGGGTTGAAAGATGGAAGGGCCAGGCATGGTAGCACACACCTATAATTCTAGCACTTGGGAGACTGAGGCAGGAGGATTGTACTGAGTTCAAGGCCAGCCTGAACTGCATAGTGAGACCTTGTCTCAAAACACCGAAACAAAACAGTGAGGGAGGGCAAGGGCTTTCATGTTTGGCTTAAACTTGGTTAGGAGACCACAATCCTGAGCTAAGCACTTCATCCTCACCTAATCCTCACAGTGGGAGGCAGAGGGGAGCTGTTATTAGCAGAAGATCAAAGAAGTTAGGGAAACTTGCCTAAGAGCCTACAGCTGGAAGGTGGTAGCACTCAAGGCTGGCAATCAGGTTCCTGGCCCGCACCCTCTGGCTAGGCAGGATCACAGTTCCCTAAGTTCCGTGGTGAACCCCTGGAACTCTTGGGCCAGTGGCTGCCTGCAACCCTGTGCTGAGAAGGGTTCTGAGGTTGTCTCTGAGATACAAGCCACAGATTATTCCTGCAATCAATCAGTGGTGACTTAACACATTTGTCCTGAGAATTCACAAGGCAGGCATCGCTTCCAGTGAACTTGCAGTGTTTATCAAATCAAGCATGGAACCAGGCCATAAAGAAGAAATCAACACATTTTAGCAAATTGAAACTACTCAGACTATGTTCTCTGTCTCAATTGCTGTCTTCGCTGCTGAGACACAGTACCCGATGACACCCACAGCCCCAAGGATTGGTTTACCTGGGCTCAATTTGTCAAGGTTGCAACCCATGGCCAGGCTGGCTCCAAGGCAGGAAGGCTTGGCAGAGGGGCAGCGCAGAGAAAACGCCCCTCCCCTCGGGCAGGGAGTGTAGCTCAGTGGCACAGCGCCTGCCTAGCAAGCACGAGGTCCTGAGTTTGATTCCTGGTACAAAAATAAATAAATATACATGGAAAAGCTGCTCACCTCAAGGTGACTAGAAACAGTGAGCAGGGAAGAACCTGGGACAGAGACCCTGCACACACTTCCAGGCCTGCCCCACCAACCCACTTCTTTTTTTAATCAATTGATTTATTTTTAGTTCTTTAACAAGTTAATTATCAAAACACAGATAAACAATCAGGCTAATAAGCCAAATATATATATAGCACAAGGGGCCAGGGAGATAGCTTAGCAGCATAAGTGCTTGCCTGGCAAGCACAAGGTCCTGAGTTCGATCCCTGGGTACTACAAAAAAAAAAAAAGAAAGAAAGAAAGAAAGAAAGAAAGAAAGAAAGAAAATATATATATATATCACATAAAACAATGGGCCGGGGAGATAGCTCAGTAGAATAAATGCTTGTCTGGCAAGCACAGGGTCCTGAGTTCAATGCCCAATACTGAAGAAAAAAAAAACAAAAAACTATCTAGAAGAACAACGCATGTAGAAATAAAAAAAAAAAACAATTATAGCAAATACAGTAAATCAAGGTATACTTTTAGATGCATTGGCCATGCTATATTACAATAATTTTTTCTTTCTATTGTCATCTTTTATAATGTATGTACATATAAGTACATAAGAGAAACTGTGTGATATTTAAGAGTCCTTCTGACGTACCTCACTTGACAGTGTGTTCTCAAGGTCCACCTGTTTTCCTATGAATGACTCATTTATCTTTCTGTCACTTCATTGTGTGTAAATAATGTATTTTCTTTATCCATTTACCTGGTACAGGAAGTTCTTCCCCGTTCTGTAAGCCGTCTCTTCAGTCTGTTGGTTGTTTCCTTTGCTTTGCTTTTTTTTTTTTTTTTTTAACTTGCTCTGATTATTTGCTGTTGATTCTTGTATTAGTTCTTATGTAACTGGAGCTCTGTTCCAAAGTCTTTGCTGACACCCGTGTCTTCAAGAGTTTAACCTACTTTGTCTTCCAGCAGAGTAAATATTTCTGTTGTAGCAGTTGGAGCTTTGACCCAGTTTTATTTTAGTTTAATGCATGATGAGCAATATGGGTCTAGGTTCAATCCTCTGTGTATGCACAGCCCACTTTGTCAGCACCACTTGCTAAAGAGGCTTTCTTACCTCCAGCAAAAGTATCTGTCCCTTTGTCAATGATTACATAGCTAAGTATACCCAGAGTTGCTTTGCATCCTCTATTCTGTTCCATTGATCTGCAAGTCTTTCTTTTGGCCAATACCATGCTATTTTTTTTTTTTTTTATCATTCTGGCTCTGAAGAATAACTTAGAATCTGAGATGATGATGCTCCCTTCCTGCCCTGGCTGCCTGGAATTGATTTTGGTTCCATATGCAGGGCCAGGGAGATGGCTTATTGGAATAAGCGTTTCCCTGGCAAGCGCAAGTGCAAGGGCCTGAGTTCAATCCCCGGTTCAGAAAAAAAAAAAAAAAGCTGGTTCCATATGGATTATTTTTTAAGATTTTTTTTTAATTTTTTATTTATTTGAGAGAGAGAGAGAGAGAGAGAGAGAGAGAGAGAGAGAGAGAGTGGTGTGTGTGTGTGGCCAGCTCAGCCCACCAGGGGGCGGGCTGGCTGGCATGTGGTGCTGGGGGATTGAACCGCAGTCCCTGATGCCTTGCCAAGCTTGTTCCAAGTAGGTGCTTTAGACCACTGAGCCATCTCTCCAGCCCCATGGATTATTTTTTAAAGAGAACACAAAAACAAAAAAATCAAACAAACAAACAAAAAATAAATTACAAGAACAAAGACTGAGGGGCTGGGGAGATGGCTCAGTAGAATAAGTGCTTCCCTGGCAAGCGTAAGGGCCTGAGTTCAATCCCCAGTTCTGCAAAAAAAAAAAAAAAAAAAAAAGAACAAAGACTGAAACAAAACAACACAAAACAATACAAATGGTACAGAATTTCAAAACAAGAATAGAAAATTAACAATGGTTGTTATATTATGCATTGTTATCATCAGATTTGTTGCTCAGATTACCAAATATAGGTATGCAAGATTGATCAAATAATTACACATTCACTCTTTTTTTTTTTTTTTAATTTTATTTATTTGTGTGTGTGTGTGTGTGTGTAGCCAGCTCAGCCCACCAGGGGGCGGGGCTGGCTGTCATGTGGTGCTGGGGATTGAACCGCGGTCCCTGTGCTTTGCTAAACTTGTTCTAAGTAGGTGCTTTAGACCACTGAGCCATCTCACCAGCCCCTACACATTCACTCTTCCTTTCAATAAACCATACTTTTTCCCCTTGTCCTTTTTTTTTTTTTTAATGTATTTGGTACAGCATCTCACTACGCCGCAGCTCAGACTTATAGTGATCCTCCTGTTTTCAGCCTCCCAGCACTGGGAATACAGGCGTGCACCACCACACCTGGACTCGGCCCCCGGCTCAGCACACCCTGGGGGCCAGGCCAGCAGGGCATATGGGACCAGGGATCGAACCCTGGTCCCTGCATTTGCCAAGCAGGCGCTTAGTTTGCTGAGCTATCTCTCTGGCCCTTCCCTTGTTCTTTTTGCTTTTTAATTTATTTTAAAGAGACTATAATAATAGATAATGTCTCTAATAACATTAGAGATGATCCACATTTAAAAGAACAAGATGAAAGATATTCAACTGTGGTTGTTATATCGCACATTGCCATCCTCATTGTAGTTGCTCAGATTACAGATATTAGCATATAGAGTTAGTCGAAGTAAAATTTTTAAACATTAGCTGCTACTTTCTTTTTTCTTTTTGCTTTAAACAATTTATTTAACTGAAATGGACTTAAGTTTGTTTCTGAAGTGACTTCCATTTATTTTGATATATCTTTTTCCCATGATGATTTACAGGATCTTCAAGCCAATATAAATACTTTATAAATATTTGAATTTTTGTGTATACACCTGCTCAATACCTCGGCAGTATCTTTCAGCAAGAAAATACTGAAGAGTAAAGGCTAGACACAATTACTGCGTACAGTGAAAATCTGCTGCAAATATTTCTGAGGTAAGAAGGCACCACATACCTGTTCAACTAAGAAAACCACCCTCAGAACACAGGATGATTTTATTTTTACATAGGACCTAGAACACTTAAGCTGCCAATTAGGTGCTGAATGGCAGAGCAACGTCCCCA
>NW_004524668.1:4344906-4348218 GCF_000260255.1 Octodon degus
CAATATCACCCTTTTTGTAGATTCGCATGTATGTAGCCAAAGGAACAACCCCATGTTTTCTAAAAGGCCTGGAAAACATATACCGGGTTCCCCTCCTCTTGCCCTTTGTATTAGCCATTTTGGCAAATTACTGGAAGATGGCGGTTCCGGCCGAAAGAGCTGCTACTTTCAAAAAAGTGATAGGAATTAATAGTACAATCATCTCAGCTATCCTGTATATATACTTACATGATTTTCCCCCTTCTCTTTTTCCTATCTTTTCTCCTTTCTCTCATCTCTATTGTTTATTCCTTATGTTCAGCTTCTTTCCATTTTGCTGTATCTATTATACCTTTCAGATTTTATTTATTTTCTCAGGTTCTTACATTAGGGAGATAATTCAATGTTTACACATGTGGGTCTGATTGATTTCACTTATGAGTATAGCCTCTAGTTGCATCCATTTACCTATGAAAGCTTTCTCTAGTTCTGTGAGGAATACTATTGATTTTTTAAAAATTATTTATCTATTTATCTATCTGGTACAGGGCCTTGATATGCAGCTTGGACGTCTAGTGATGCTCTTGTCTCAGCCTCCCCCAGTGTTGGGATTACAGGTGTGTGCCACACACCCAGTTTCAGTGGCTGGCATGGCATGCCTGGGTTCCAGGGACAGCACGGCATGTGGTACCAGGGATCGAACCTGGGTCCTTGCCCTACTGATTTTTGAGTATTGACTTTGTATTCAGCTATGCTGCTAAATTTGTTTATTCATTCTAGGAGTCTTTTAGTGGAGTTTGGAGTCCTCTGTAGGGGATCATGTCATCTGTAAATAATTTCAATTTAACTTCTTCTTTTTTTTTTTTTTTTTTTTCTCCCAATGCCTTCAGGGCAGGTTTGGCTGGCTTGAGTTGTGGGCATCAAACTACAGCAACCTGAGCCTGACTGCTTTGTTGAAGCAGCCACTTAAAGAACTGAGCTAGGGGGCAGGCCCCCATTAACTTCTTTTTTTTTTTATCCAATTTTATTTATCCCTTTTATTTATTTCTTTTGGCTAATTGCTCTGGCTAATGTTTTGAGAACTATATTAAGCAGAAAGGATGATAGACATTTTTGTCTTTTTCCTGATTTTAGAGGGCAAGTCTACCACTTCTCTCCATTTAATGTGATGTGGACCATTGGTTTGCCATAGATGCCTTTTAGACTGAGTTAAGACCTCTGTACCTATTTTCTTCAGGTTTTTCTTTCTTTTTTTGTAATCATGAATGGATGTTGGTGACTACTACTATGAAGAAAACAATATGCAATGCATTAATTGTTGTAACTCTCCTACCAACCTGTTTTGTTTTGTTTTGTTTTTCGGAACCGGGGATTGAACTCAGGCCCTTGCGCTTGCCAGGCAAGCACTTATTCTACTGAGCCATCTCCCCGGCCCCCCCAACCTCTTTTGAAGCTGTCACATTGCAATTTTTTTCTCAATAAAATTAATTTTTAAAAAAGATTTAAAAAATGAATGGAGGGGCTGGTGAGATGGCTCAGTGGTCTAAAGCACCTACTTAGAACAAGCTTAGCAACGCACAGGGACCGCGGTTCAATCCCCCAGCACCACATGCCAGCCAGCCCCGCCTCCTAGTGGGCTGAGCTGACCACACACACACACACAAATAAATGAATAAAAATTAAAAAAAAAAAGAATGGATATTGGACCTTGTCAAGTGTTTGTTTTTTTTGCATCTCTTCAGATGATCATGAAATTTAGATCCTTGCTTCTATTTACGTGGTGTATTACACTGAGTGATTGGCATGTGTTGACCTCTCCTGCAGCACTGGAATGGATCCTACTTGGTCATTGTTGTGCTTTGGGGTTTTGCAAGGGAAACACTGCAATAGAGGGCACATTTTATAGTATTATTTATAACAAATCACCCAAACAATCACATACAACGAGTGCAGGAAATCTTTCCACACACTTACAACCCAAGAATCCAGCTGAGGGCCTGGATCCTAATATCCTGCATGAGTCCAGCTGAAAATCTAGAGCTCACAGCAACGCCTCCCCTTGCATAAGTCCGACTGGAGGCCTGGAGCCCTTGACAATGTCTTTCGCAGGCCTGCTTCATGGATCTGTGCTGGAAAGGCCCAAAGATCTGTAGTAGAAGCTAAAATATCTGGGCTGGTGGGATGAAGGATCTGTACTAGCAGGCTGAGGGATCTGAATTGGAGCTAGGAAGTGACACTCAGGGTAAGAATCAGAGCTCCCTCAATAAGCACCACAGCCATCCTCAGCAACAGTGAAGTCCCAAGTTCCTCCAGCGATGGGGAAAGCTGAGTTCCCATCAAGAAAACCAATTGAGGAGCCGGGGAGATGGCTCAGTGGAATAAGTGCTTCCCTAACAAGCGCAAGGGCCTGAGTTCAATCCCCAGTTCTACAAAAAAAGAAGAAGAAGAAAGAAAAAGAAAAAGAAAGCCAATTGACAAGCTTCTCTGTGAGGCTTTCTTTCCTCTAGAGCCAGGAAGCGATGCTCAAGATGAGGACCAGAGCTCCCCCAAAATGAACCACAGCCACTCCCAGTGACAACAAAGATCCTGAGCTCCTACAGTGACAAGAGCAGTCAGGTTCATCAGGAAAGCCAGCATGACAAGGTCCTCCAGCAGAACAGCCCAAGAGAATCAGCAGTTTCCAACAGCTCCAGCAACTTCTCCAAATAGCATCGCTGACAGTGTCCCAACAGCTTCTCCAGTTCTGCCTCTTATGCTGTGGACAGCAATCCTCAGCTTGGCCTCCCACACCCAGCACCTCACTAGTTCAATTCAGCTGGGTGTAACAAGTTGACCACCAGTTAGCTGTGCACTACAGTCACGCTGTATGATTATTCTGAAGATTTCCTACACTCTGCTTTTGAGTAGTTTGTTGAGGATTTTTACATTTGTGTTCTTTAAAGAGTTTGGGGGGCCAGGGAGATGGCTCAGTGGAATATGCACTTGCCAAGTGCAGGGGCCTGAGTTCAATCCCCGGTTCCGCAAATAAAATTTAAAAAAAAAAAAGAGAGAGGGAGATTGGCCTGTAGTTCTCTTTTTTTTTGTTTGGTGCTTTTCTGGTTTGGGAATAAAGGTAATGCTTCCAGGAATGATTTTGAGAGTACTGCTTCCCTTTCGACTTCACTGGGGAGTTTAAGGAGTTTTGGCACTAGTTCTTTTGTTGTTGTTGTTCCTCGAATGCCTTCATGGCACTTTTGGCCAGCAGGAGAGTTGTGAGGTTTGAACTCCAGCAACCTGAGGCTGACAGCTTTGTGGAAGCAGTCACTTAAAGGACTGAGCTAGGGCCAGGCCCCC
>NW_004524668.1:4348416-4352329 GCF_000260255.1 Octodon degus
TTTTTTTTTTTTTTTTTTGGTTTGTTTGTTTGTTTCAGACAAGATCTCACTATATAGCCCAGGTTGGTCTTGAACTTATGACAATCCTCCTGCCTCAGCCTCCAAAGTGCTGGGATTACAGGTATGTACCACCATGCCTGGCAGTAGGTAGGGTTTGTTTGTTTTTTAATTACTTCTTCAATTTTATTGATTGATATCAGATGATTCACAATTTTTATGTCTCCTTGGTTCAGCTTTGGTGGTTCATATGTAGCTAGGTGTCTATCCATTTCTTCCAAGTTATCCATTTTACTAGAGTATAGATTCTCAAACTGGTTACCGATAACCTTCTGGATTTTAGCAGGATCTATTGTGATTTCAGCCTTTTCATTTCTAAGTGATGACTTTCACTCTTTTCTTTCCTTATTTTGGTAATATTGGCTAGGATTTTGACTTTTTAAATTACTATTCTTTCAAAGAACCAACTCCTGAGTTAATTAATTCTTTGTATTTATTTCTTCTCAATTTCATTAATTCCTGAAATTAACCATTTTCTTCTTCACACTAGCTTTGAACTTGGATTATTCTTGTTTTTCTAGGACCAGCCAAATAGCTCAGCAGATTAAAGCTCCTCCAAGGAGGCACAGGTGTTGGGAGTTCAATTCTCGCGGCCTGCCATGCTGGCCCTACTCCCAGGTTGCTCTGAGACAGCAATTGAGACGGGGTGTGGTGGCGCATGCCTTTAATCCCAGCTCTTGAGAGGCTATAAACAGGTGGGTCACAGGAGTCCAATCTAGTAGTGAGACCCTAAACACCCTGTAGACCCTTCCCTAAAAAAATACAGAAAAAACAAATTCTTTTTCTAGGACCTTGAGGGACATCATTAGATTATTTATTTGAGCTCACTTTGTCCCTTTCATGTGCGTATTCACAGATATGAACTTCCTCTTAGGACTGCTTTCATTGTTTTCCATCAGATTCATTATGTGGTACTGGCATTATTATTTGCTTGTAAGAACTGTTTCATTTCTTCTTTAACTTCATCTGTGACCCCTTGATTATTCAAGAGCATTGTTTAATTTCCATGTGTTTGCATAGTTCCTGTGGCTTCTTTTGCCTTTGCTCTCTAGCTTCATTGCCCTATGATTTGACAATATGCATGGAATACTTCTAATTCTTTTGCATTTACTTGAGTATGCTTTATGGGATAATATGTGGTCTAGTTTTTTAAAAGTCCCATGTACTATTGAGAAGAACATGTGTTCTATTGTTGTGGAGGAACATTCTGTACATAGCCATTCAATGCATTTGTTTGAAGGTTTGGTTGGTTCAACTCTAATATTCCTTTGATTTTTCTGTCTAGTTGATCTGTTTATTTGTGACAGTGGGGTATTAAGGTCCCCATTATAGTTGTATTGGTGTTTATCTGATTGTTCATGTTCACTAGTGTTTCCTTTAAGAAGTTGGGCATGCAAGTATTTGGCACATACATGTTTATAATTGTTATCTCTTCCCGTTGAGTTGTTTTTTAAACCAATATGTAGGGGAGCCTGCTGGTTAGCTCAGTTCTTTAAGCACCATCTCTTGCAAACCCATTCAGGTGCAAGAGACCGTGGTTCGATCCCCAGATCCACATGACTGGCCAGACCCACCCTTAAGGCAGACTGAGGCAGCCAAAAAAAAAAAAAAAAATCCTACCAATATGTAGTGACCTTCTTTGTCTCTTTTGATCAGTTTTGGCTTGAAATTCACTTAAATCTATGAATTTCTTTTTTAAATAAATGTGTGGAGTTTTTTTAATGTATTTAGTACAGGGTCTACTGGGTCTCACTACACAGATCAGACTTGTAAATTCCTGTTTTCAGCCTCCCAAGGGCTGGGATTATAGGCACGTGCCACCATACCCAGTCTTAAATGTTTCTTTCTTTTTCTTTTTTCTTTTTTCTTTTTTTTGGCAGGCTCAGGCTGCCTTAATGGCGGGTCTAGTCAGTCATGTGGAGTTGGGGATCAAACCACGGCCCCCTGTGCCTGACTAGTTTTGCCAAACAGGCACTTAAACAACTGAGCTATGGGGCTGGTGAGATGGCTCAGTGGTCTAAAGCACCTACTTAGAACAAGCTAAGCTAAGCTAAAGCACAGGGACCGCTGTTCAATCTCCAGCACCACAAGCCAGCCAGCCCCGCCCCCTGGTGGGCTGAGCTGGCCACACACACACACACACACACACACACAAAATAAATAAATATTAAAAAAAAAAAAAAAACTGAGCTAACCCACAAGCCTCCCTTAAATGTGTTTCTTGCATACTGCGTATGATCACTGATTGTTGGTTCATTCTGCCAACTGTTTCTTTTGATTGGGAACTTGAGACCATGCATGTTGAAGGTTTACTCTTGTCACTGCATTATTTTTCTGTTGCTGATTTTTTGTGCTTTTTCTCCTTTCATTTAGTTGCTCATCTCACCAGCTACATTCGTTCTTCTTTTACTGATTGGCGCTGATGGCTTCACCATCTCATTCTATAATATCCTTGAGAATTTTCCATAATGCTCACTTCATGGTCCTGAATTTCTTGAGGTATTCCTTGTCATGAAGCTACCTCATTTCTGTCACTTTTGACAGAAAGTTTTGCTGGATATATGAATTGGGGTTGGAAGTTGTTATCTGTTAGGGCCCGAAACACAAATACCTTGGCCTTCAAGGTTTGAGTTGAGAAGTCTGCCATCATTCTAAGGGGTTTACCTTTATAGGTGATTCACTGCCTTTCTCTAATGGCTTTTAAAATTTTGTCCTTGTCATGGTCCTCTGGTGCTTTGGAGAAGTTTTCTTCTGGTTATGACTATTTGTGGGTCCATATGCCTCACTTATTTTTGTTTATGTCTTTTCCTATAGTTGGGAAATTTTCTGCCATTATTTTTGTGAATAAGTTTTTATGGCATTTGTGTTGCCTTCTTATTATTCATTTATTTTTTTTTTAATGTATTTGGTACAGGGTCTCGCTATACAGCTCGGATTTCCAGTGATCCTCCCATTTTCAGCCTCCTCAGGGCTAGGATTACAGGCATGGCCACCACACCCGGACTCTTTATTTGTTTCAATTACTCATAATTAGTCTTCTTGGTGTCACCCAGCAGGTGTTGGACCCATTTTTCATGTCCCCTCGTTGCTTCTAAGGCATCTGTGAGATATCTTCAAAGTTGGTCCTTGAAGATATCTCTGTGCTTCTAGTTCTGAAATTCTATTCTCACACTGGTTGCCTCTATTGCCCATACTTTCAATATAACTTTTAATCTCCTGGATTTTTTATTGAAACCTTTTCATGAATTTTTTTTTTTTTTTTTTGGTGGTACCAGGGATTGAACTCAGGACCGGACCCTGTGCTTGCCAGGCAAACACTTGTTCTATTGAGCTATCTCCCTGGCCCCCTTTTCACGGATTCTAACCCTGTGCTAAACTAGTCTTTCATGTTCTGTGTCATTTTGTATCATTTAGTTCAGCTAGGTTTTTATTGCCATCTTCTAAAAGCTCCTGGTTTGTTTTGGTTAACATTTCCGTTATCTACTTAGTTTTCTTTTTTATGAGCCCATGGACTCATCTGCTAACCTTTCAAGCAGTTAGAGGGTGTGGCTGATGGTATTCTGGCCCTTGAAGCCCCCTGGACTGGTTTTGGGGGAATTTGGAGCCTTGGAAGGTGTTTTGTTGTCTTGTCTTTTCATTTTCTATTGTTTGTTCTATGCAGAGGGTTGTGGGTATTTATAAAGTAAAGACATTGCTGCTGTTATAAAGATCTCTTCATTAACTCATAAAGACATTCATAGGCTGAAAGTCAGAGGATGGATCACAATACTACATGCCCCAGCACCTCAGAAAAAAGCAGGGGTAGCAATCCTATTCTCAGACAGTCTCAACTTCAAACCAACAATGATCAAGCGAA
>NW_004524668.1:4356954-4371954 GCF_000260255.1 Octodon degus
GGGATAGATATATAGTTGCATTCTCTTAATGAATAGAATGATTTGTTCTAATGGTATTTGTAAGTAGGATCACAAGTCTGCATCTTGTACAGCAACCACTAAGAAGAATATATGCAGTGTATTATTTGTTGAAACTGTACTTTTGATTTGATTTGAAACTGTCTCATTGCTATCTGTTTATCAATAAAATTATGAAAAAAAAGATCTCTTCAGATAGTTGCTTTTCAGTGATGTACTTTGGGCATGGCTAACTCAGGTTTGCATATTTATATTTACATTTACCTTAAATTTTGGCATATAGTTTTTATCAGATTTTATAAGTTATTTTTTATTTGAGCTTTGCTAATGACTATTTAAAAATCAAAATTATTGCTGAATTTATCCAGAGCCTTTTGAGTGTATTTATGCCTACAGTGAGAGAACTCACATGATTTTCTCCTTTAATCTATTGATGAATATGGAAATTTTAATGGGCGCAGTTTCTGATGGTTAATTCTCTTTCTTATCTGGGATCAACTGCATTTGGTCATGCTTTTGAAAAAAATAAGCATAGGACTCGCTTAACCCATATTTTATTTAAGATTTTCATCTCTGTGTTCATCAGTGAAATAAACCTATAATTTTCTTCTCTTGTTCTCTGGTTTTGAAAGTAAGACGATACTGCTTCATTAACGGAGTTAAACAATGCCCCTTTTTTTTTTTTTCCTGATCCCCCTGCTTTAGAGTTAAGATGCTGAATTGGGTAAGTCTCATGGAGCCCGAGTGACATTTTGTCATCTTGTGGATGTCATACTCCTGGCCTCCCCTGCATTCTTCCAGACAGCGGGCAGTAGCCCCAGCAACACTGTCTGCGCCTAATACTGCCAAGCAGAGTAAAGAACACTGGAGTCTCAGGTTCAAGTCCTTCTCCGCCATGAGAGTGACCCTCTAGGGAGACCTGGGTGTTGGTTTCCTTGTCCACAAAACAGGGCAGGGGAACAGGCTGGCTCTGGGCTGCTCCAACCCCAACCCAATGGCAAGGCCTAGCTCAGAGGCATACCTGTATTCCTTGGGGGTGCGCTGTCCCCAGGAAGGGCCCTGGCCGTGGTCTGTCACCCAGACTGCCCATGTTTGCCATCTGCAGGTCTGAGAGGCCAGGCTCTGCAACAACAGGCAAGGCTAGAAGGGACCTGGGAGAGGGAGGAGGAGGAGGAAAAGGCTGCCTCTACCCACTGGCAAGGATGGCAACCCTGGTTGGTCACTATCCCTACCAGGGCCTCTCTGGCCCCGGGAGCTGGGTGTGGCTCTGGCTTTCTGATATTAGGCTGTTTGGGGGCCTTTATCTCCTGGAGCCCTGCCTGGGAGAGCCCCCTTTCCCTTGCCTCCTCCGCCCCACTTCTCTCGCAGCTCCCCACTGCCTACTATGTCTTCTGATTCCCAGCCTGCTGCCCAGCCCACCTGGCTGACAGCCCCAGCCCACCCCTACCTCTTGCATCCCAGCCTGGACTCTGTCCCTGCCCCAGGACAAAGCCCTCTCCCCTTCGCACCCCACTCACCCAAGTCAGACTCATTCTTAACAGGCCTTGGATCTCTCTCCCCGCTTCTAGCCACTTCCCTGCTCTTTGCAGGATCTGTTCTGGGCCATGGAAATGGCCAGTCTGAACCTAGCTGTCTCCCTTCCCTCATCTGAGTGGCAGCTCCTCTGCCTCCATGCTGTCCCCACCTATTCCCAGACTCCGTGAGCTTCATATGGTCCCCCCACCCCACCTGAGCTGAGGGAACCCCCACATCCATAGTCCAACTGGGGTTCCATGCTGGACTGGGCTCCCCTTCAGCCCCAAGGTTACCCCTACCCAAAGGTTGGCACCAGTCTTGCTCTGCATGAATATCTGCTGTCCCCTGCTGGTCAGTTTGTTATAAACCTTGCAGCTTCCAGGGCCCAGGCTCCCACAACCCCCTGCCCTTTCACCAGCCCAGGGAAGCTGGGCAGGCCTTGTCCAAGTGATTCTGCACAGTAACTGAAGGAGGAAGGTTCTGTTATGGCCCATTTTATAGATTTCAAACTGAGACGCCAAGATGGTAAGCCACTTGTCTAAGGGAGAGATCCGTTTTTAAGACAATACAATTAGTAACAAGAATGAAAGCAACCAGCACGAGGGCAGCGCACACCTGTAGCCTCAGCTACGCTGGAGGCTGAGACTAAAGAATGAGAGAGAGAGAGAGAGAGAGAGAGAGAGAGAGAGAGAGAGAGAGAGAAAATCAACCCAGATTTTCCTAGAATTTAGTACTGTACTTAGCTCTTTTTTTTTGTTTTTCAGATAGGGCCTCACTGTGCAGCCCAGGCTGACCTGTCATGCACTGTCTCCTTAAACTTTCTCTCCCATCTCCAAAAACTTGGCATCAAGTTTCCAACCTTCCTGTCACACTTGAAGATACCTCTTCCTCCGCCCTCAGCAGGGGGCCCCCAAACTTCCTGCTTCAGGCCAGTCTGTGCCTCTGTCTTCTAGGTCCTTTGCCTTCCCGGCTTGGACTAATCATCTCTCCTTCCCACAATTCCATCCCTGCCCCCAACCACGGCCTTCCCAGAAACACTTAATGTGAAGTTTTCCTCATTTAATAAAAAATAAAGGGGCTGGAGAGATGGCTCAGTGGTCTAAAGCACCTACTTGAAACAAGCTTGACAAAGCACAGGGACTGCGGTTCGATCCCCCAGCACCACATGCCAGCCAGCCCCGCCCCCTGGTGGGCTGAGCTGGCCACACACACACACACACACACACACACACACACACACACTAAATGTTAAAAAAATAAAAAATAAAAATTAAAAAAAAAAAGTTGGGTGTGGCATCTGGTGCACGCCTGTAATTCTAGCTCTGACGAAACTGGGGCAGGAGGACTGCTGAGAGTTTGAGGCCAGTCTGAGCTACAGAGCAAGGCTGCCTCAGAAACCCCTAAATAAATAAATAAATAAATAAATAAATAAATAAATACTGGGCCAGCGAGATAGCTCAGTGGACTAAGCACCTGCCTAGGGAAGCGCAGGGGAGGCTGTGAAAACAGAGGATCATTATGTGGAGTTCGAGCTGCGTAATGAGACACTGTACCAAACATGCATGCGTATATATATATATATGCAAAAGGAAAGTCCTGCCCACCCGCAGCCGCCAACTGTCACTGCCCTCCCGCTTCTCCTGAGTCACCTACACTACTCACTGGGTCTGTTTCTTCCTCCTTATTTTTCAGCCCAGGCTGCCGCAGGCCTGGGCCCACAGCGCCCCCAGAGGATGCTAAGATTATGTCTATCGCGCTCCCCAGGTCAGCGGCTTGTGGCTCTTTGGGGCCTTTGACCACTGTTGCAGAGGGTGACTCCACTTGCCCTCTCCTCCTCCTCCCCTTCTCGTCCTCCCGGAACGGCCACTTGTCACTTACTGGCCACTAAACGCAGGATGCTCTTCTGATAATCTTGCCCACATCCCCTCACAGAGGCTGGCGACACCCACCCAAGGACTCCCTGACCCAGGGTCTCTCTTCCATTGTCTCACCAGGGCAGCAGGACCTGGTATCAGGTGGGCAGAGTCCCTGGGTGCTGCTCCACATCTCCACATCGAGCACGCGGGATCAGCCCCACCACAACGGCTTCTGCAGCCCAGACCATCAGCAGTGCCCAGGTCAGAACCCAGGTGGGTCCACTTGACAGACTACAGCACTCACTCAGACCCCAGGACACAGCTCAGTCCGATCCAGTCAGTTCCTGGCCTCCCCAGGTGGACCCCAACCTGGTGCACAAGCCACAAACGCAGGCAGCCTAGGAAGCTCTGGCTCCCGGCCCCTCAGCGCCCAGAAACACTGGTCCTGGTCCACCTAGTCTGTCTCTCCTGTGTTCTCCTCCGGGCACCTTCATCACAGGCCTGGGAGTCAGTACAAGTGCTCCTGTCTGATCCCTGCCTAGTGTGTGGCCCACACAGCAGCCGGAGTCATCTATCTGACCATGACAGCACTAGGCTTGAGGACATCGTCCCATCACTCTGTGGATCAGGACTCAAATCCTTCATGTCCCTGCAAGGCCCACATGTTCTAGTCTCTGGCAGCACCCTGACTCTCCATCCTCCAACCCCTAACCCCACCCTGTGCAAAGCCAGCATGGCCCCATCAGTCAGTTCTTCAGCTCTCCCAGGGTCCCTCCTGCCCGGAGCCCTTGCATAGACTGCTCTGCCCGTTCCTCTTCTCTCATCTAGGTCTATAGCATCCCCTCTGGAAGAACCACATCCTTTCCTCCAGCACACTTCCTTCACCTGGCCTCATGGTGATTAACCTGTCTCCTGGTATAGACTCTGCGCCCTACTTCCACTCCATCGTGGAAGATGACCCACTGCTGGGGGCAGAATCTGGATGTCCTCAACACCTCTTGTGTTTAGGACAAAAAAATCTTCAGGTGTCCCTGTGAACCCTGGGCCCTGCCTGCCTCTCCCAAGTGACCTCTCTGGGTTCTGAGAGCCTATGGCCTGTGGCTATGGACAGAGATACCCAAATGTGCCTTCAGTGTACCTCTCTCCATGCCTCAGTTTCCCTGAATGCCCTCCCCAGAAGATTTCTCCCCTTCCCCAGAGGATTTCTCCCCTTCTCCAGAGGATCTCTCCCCTTCCCTAGAGGATTTCTCCCCACCTTTGTCCCAGTTCCTATGTTTCTTCACGGCCCTTGGCTTCCATTTGTATTTTTATTTTCTGGTTTGGGATGGTTGGCTTCTGCTGGCCCCCATCATTGGTGGCAAAAGTCCCACAGATGAGGATGCTGCTGTTCTTCACTGTGAACTGGGGGGGGGGTGCAGTCCCCTGGCAATATCAGTCAGCAGAGGGAGGCAAGGAGCAGAGGTGATGCTGTCATTCTGTCACTTTTAAAGGAGACTGCACGAGGGCCAATGAGATGGCTCATTGGACTAAGCGCTGCTTAGACAAGTGCAGGGACTGGGGTTCAATCCCCGGCACCACATGCTACACTGGCCCCACCCTTAGGCACACTGAGCCAGCCACTGAGACCAAGTGTGGTGGTGCACGCCTATAATCCAGCACTGGGGAGGCTGAAACAGGGAGATCACTATGAATCTAAGCTGTGTAGTGAGACCCTGTAAAAACAGAGGCCCAAAGCATAAAACTATTTGCCTAGGATTACCCACCCAGCATGTCTGCAAATCTTCTGAATCCTCAGCCCAGGCCTGCAGACCTCAGGTTGCTTCCAGGAGCTCCAAGGATGTTCCTGGTGCTTTACCCATGTGTCTTAGATCCCTTTCACTTGTTGCTGTGATCAAATACCCAATTCCCAAAGTTAAGGGAGGAAAGGTTTACGTAGTTCACAGTTTGCAGTGGTCTCAGGCCATACTCAGCTGGCCCTAAGGCAGGGTGACACATGTCAGAGAACAGTCATTTGTGGTGAAGGACAACAGCAAAAGCAACAAGAGCGAAAGGAAGGCACGAGCCTCCTTTCATCCCTTACGTTGTATACAGGCTACCCCCACCTTAGGGCAGGTGTAACCCTCACAGCCCCAATCCCAGCACTGGACAGTGAATGAATCACAAACTCTAGATTCAGGGATCTCCAAAAAGCCAGCTTCCCATGACTGCATGAGGCTCTGGAGGGACTTTGAGACACAAGCCACAACATCATGTGTGAAGCATTTCAACTCCTCCCAATTCCAAGGGAGGGAGGTGGTCTCCCTACATCCACTCAGGCCCCCAGGTCATGCGATGTACCCAAAGTCACTGGATCGATACCATGGATACTGGATTCAACCCCAGGCTTCTCTCAGTTCTTCCTAATGTAACAAACTACAGTCCATGCATTTTTAGCAAGTCTATTGTGTGACAGGCACCAACAAACACATTCCTGCACCCCGGCTCCCCTAGAGGAAGGGGGCGGGCAACAATTGCAATACTGAGAATTCAGACATCAGCCTCAGACTATGAAAAGTATCCCAGAGCTCCATCCCAGTGTTTTCCTGACTTCTGGCACCTAGAAGCTTCTCCCGTCATAGTCTCTACCAGGGCCTCCGCAACACTCTACGCGACCGTCCCCCAGGGCTGCTCCCCTACTGTGTTCCCTCCACCTAGCCACCAGGGGGCAGCCGTGCTCCGAGGCAGGAGGCACTTTGCTCCAGCCCGGCGTGGGTGACTTCTCTGCTAAATTCTGACACAGAGAGACAGGGACAAAAAGGGACCTGGTCCTCCCAGCGAGGATGCTTTCTTTAGAGAATCAGCTCCACCCAGTCTTCATGGAGAAGAGTTTCTCCGTGCTATCCCTCCCGTCTTCTTCCCACTCTATCTTCTCATTTCTTCCTGCGCTGAATGAATTTAAAACGACTTTCTGATTTGTACACCGTAAGGTTCCCCACAGACAGCACACAGTGTCGTGGCCTCTAGTACATTCAGGGCGGTGAAAAGATTGCCGTCATTGGATTTCACAATATGTTCATCCCCCGAAGAAATCGGGTACCCATTAGCGGTCATTCCCCAACCCCTGTTCCTCCTCCTCCTGGCCTAGGAAACCACTGACCCACTTTCTGTCTCCTAGATTTGCCTGTTCTGGACATTTCATATACATAGAATTAACGAATACACGGTATAACGTTTAGAGTGCTCACCCGAGGGGTAGCGTGGATTCCCATTCCCTTTCTTTTGCTGAATCATAGCCTATCTTAGAGCTAAACCACATTTTCTATGCTTTAATCCATTGATGTACACTGGGGTTGCTTTCCGTTTTCACTGCTCTAAGCAAAGCTGCTGTGAGCATTTGTTTGCAGGGCTGTTTTTACGATACACAGACCTCACATACTTTCAAAATTCACCTTTTTTAGCTGGGTGGGGTGGTGCACACCTATAATCCCAGCACTCAGGAGGTTGAGGCAGGAGAATCTTTGAGAGTTTGAGACCAGCTTGGGCTACAAAGTGAGCTCAAGGCCAGCCTGAGCTGCATAACCAGACCCTGTCTCAAAAACAACAACAAAAAAAAAACCCTCACCTTTTAAATAAAATAATAAATATACTTTCACTCTCTCAGTGGCCCAAGCCAGTGGCCCTTAGTATCTCCTCCAAATTATGCAGCCTTCACCACTGTCCAATTTCAGAGCATTCTGTCATTCCCCCATTATGGTTTGTGTCTAGGTGTCCCCCTAAAGCCTCATGCAGCCGTGGGGCAGCTTCCAGAGTTAGCGATTAAGCCATGATGCCATGCTGGGATTTTGGGCATGCGCGCTACACCCGCCGTGGGGCGGACAGACTGAAAGCAATATGGGGAAAGACAAGAGGCTCCCTCTCTGCTGCTGCCCCTCCCTTTGCTCTTTGCTGTTTTCCACCACCATGAACAGCTGCCCTCTGCCCTGTGCTACTCTGCCTTGGAGCCAGGCGAGTACGGACTGAAACCTCCACTATGAGCTAGATAAACCTTTCCTTCTTTAATTTGGGGTGTTGGGTATTTTGTCTCAGCCACAAGGGAAAAGTAACTGAGACACACCCCCAAAACCCTAAATAGTCCTTCTCTGTCCTATCCCCTCCCCATTGCCGGGCAACCACTGATCCACTGGCTGCTCTGCCTGTTCTGGGCAATTCATGTCAAAAAAAATGACCCCACATGTGGCCTTCAGTGTCTGAGTTCTTAGGCTTTAGTGTGATGGTTCTGAGCTTCGCCCAGGTCACTTTACGTCAGCACCTCATTCCTCTTTGCTCACTCAAGTTACATCGCAGCGATAAACCACTTTTAATTCTCATGTTTGTCAGCCGACAGGAAATTTGAGTCGGCTGTTTTGAATAAGGCTGCCACGCACAATCTGGAATGAGGTTTTTGTGTGAACATTATCTTTCCACTTCTCTTGCATATTCACCAGGAATAACATTGCTAGGCATGTGTAGGTTCTCCCATTCCTCCACCTCCATGTCTCTTGGGGTGTAGTCAGGAGTGGGTGTGAGGTGGGACTTCATGGTTCATTCAGTATAGCTTTTACTGAGCACCTACTCTGGGCCAGGATCTATTCCAAGGGCTGGAGATTTGCCTGTGAAAGGGACAGCAATGGCCCCTGACCTCATGGAACCTCAAGTTCTGCGTAGATTCAGACGTTGGTGTGTTGGGCACACTCTCAAGATGAGCTCAGGAAGTGGTAAATGCTATGGAGGCTTGAGACGGTATGATGGGGTTGGGACAGTGCGTCCAGGGCCCCTTGGCAAGGTTGATGGGGCGATGGGACTTAAGATGTCAGGAGGGGTCATTGTGCTCCAGCCTGGTGGAAGGGACCCCAGGGAGAGAAAGCATCAGGAGCAGAGGCAGAGAGGTCAGGTGGGTATGGTGCCCCCTGGGAACCGGAAAGCAGCTGGATCTCGGAGAGGAGAGGAGGGGCAGGGTGGGAGGGGTAGATCCCAGAGGCCTTCAGAGACAGCCACAGAGACTCTGAACTTAACCAGTTCTGGTGGTGCCCAGCTGTGATCCCACCATTCTAGGAGACTGAGGCAGGAGGACTGCAAGCTCAAACCTAGCCTGGGCAATTTAGTGACTTAGCAAGACCCTGTCTTAAATATTAAAAAAATACCCGGGTCTGCCATGCCAGCCCCTCCCCCAGGGCATGCTGAGATGGCAATTGAGACTGGGCGTGGTGGCATGCGCCTGTAATCCCAGCTCTTGGGAGGCTGTGAACAGGCAGATCACTAGTAGTCCGATCTAGTAGTGAGATCCTGAACACCCTGTAGACCCTTCCCTAAAACACAAAATAAAAAATAAAATAAGTAAAAGCAAAAAGGGCTCTGCAAAGCTCCTAAATTTAATCCCTAGTATCAAAGGGGGGCACATTGAACTCTGAGCTAGTGAAGAGACTAAAAAAAAAATTTTTTTTTTGCTTTTTTCTCCAAGCAGATTTTATTGGTACATTTTAGGTACACATAATTGTTGTAACTCAAAAATGAGGCAGGCTCGAAAGGAAAAGAAGCGCTTTATTTTAGCTGGTACCCAGCGGCAGACACCCCGGCAAGATGCTGAGGTGCGCGCCGGGAGGATGAGGGGAGTGGGTAGTTAAGCCAATAAACCACAAAAGCGGACGTCAAGGGTTCATCTAGGGGCTACAGGTAATTGAAAAATTACCTGTTTCTAATGAACAATAACAGGTGCAGTGGTGGGTACAGTTTGTAGATGGGAACAAGGGCAAGAACAGGGCATTGGGCCGGAACCAGATTCAGGTGTGCACAAAGGACAGCGTGAGAAAGGCCCAACTGCAGGTTCTCAAGTAGAGAATGGGGCACAGTGGAAAGTTACAGCATTTAGACTGGCGCATACAGAACAAGATGGCGACGCTTTGGTCAGGTTATGACATTCCCCACTGATTTTGGTCAGAAATTTAAATCATTTAATTTCAGTTTCTTCATTTGGTAATGGTTGCCATTCACGATGTTATAAAACTATGAGTTTAATTGAATGTATGTGATCAGAAACATACTGAACCAATCTGTTGATAAGGCAGGGCCCGATAGTTATTAGGGCGAGAAGGATAATTAGTGGGCCTGCTAGAGTGGATAACAAAGTTATCACCCAAGGAGAAAAGTTAAACCATTTTTGAAACCAATTTTGCTGTGACTGTCTCCACTTCTCCCTGTCAATCAGTCTCTGTTTTATTTCTGCCATATTTTGTCTTATAATTCCGGAATGATTTGTATATAAACAACATTTTTCTCCCAAGGCCAAGCATAGTCCCCCTTCCTTTAAAAGTAGCAAATCTAGCCCTCTACGATTTTGTAACACCATTTCTGCCAGCGAGCCGAGAGATTCTTCTAATTTAGTTATAGAGTCCTGCAAGCTGGATAAATCTTTATCAACTTGTTCACTAAGCCATCTAAAGTTTTGATCTCCGACCACTAATCCTGAAATACCCAGCCCCATTGATCCAGCAACTCCGATCCCGAGTGACATCGGCACCAGCACTGGGTTTGCCCTAGCGAATCGACCCCCTGTATCTAGATGTCTGAGCCCCTCTTCTAAGGAGTACCAGTAAGCTTGGGGTAGGATGTGGACCAGGACACATAACTCCAGGATCTGAGTGAAGGGTCTATGTTGTAGGCAGGGAGTTATTCCTCCATGCAAACAGGCAAACCAAGTTCCATTTGGGGCCTCAAGTAGCTGATTAGCTGGATAGGACTGGTTATAAACAGGAAAAGTGAGGTGAGGCTGGCACAAAGGAGAATAGTAATCATCAGACAAGGCATAGCCCTGTGATATAAAACATGTCCCTGGGACGGGGAGAACATTGTCCAGGGTTAAAGGGGGAGACTGGTGATGGGAGCAGCGTAGTAAGGCTTGTGTAGTATTTACGAACTGAGACAGATTATAGACTATTGGAGTGCCAGTATATAAAGGGGGGCTGGGGGAAAGACAGAGCCAGCACTCAGTCGTGAGATTGGGATTACTTAGGTTGAGGAAGGAATAGGCGATCTCTAGAGGGAGGAGAGGATCACGGGGATCTTGAGGTTCGGGAGGTCTGTGAGACGAAGGAGAGAAAGGAGTAGGAGAAACAGGTGTCTTAGGTGAAGTGACAGGTTTTTCTGGGGTTACAGTCTGAAGCTTAGAAGCTGGAATCAAAGGATTAGGACCCACTGGGCGATTATGTGTCAGCGGATCAGACTGGTGGGGGACGTATTGAATGGTAAAGGATCTACCCGGGTCATTTCCCGATACATATAGCCGGATACTGTAATGCTTTCCCCGATAAAAGCATCCGGGGCAATCAGCTCGGGATTGAAATTGGATTATTATAGGGTTGCATCCCCATTTTCCTATGGGGCAGGTCCTAGGGGGAGTTCCCCAAGTAACCATGATATAGTTGTCCTTTTGTCCTCCCCAAGGGGATATAGACTCGCAACCCCATTGGTAGCAAAAATGTTGACTTTCTCTTTTTTGGCCACAATTGTAGGTATTCCAGCCTGTCCCAAACCCAATAGCCTGTTGGTCTTTGGGCAAAGGTTTCTGCGCTTGGGGGCAAATGTACCATTGTACATCCTGGAGCTGCTGTTGGGATCGGGTGTCTTTGCAATGCCAATGGATCGAGTCGGTTCGGAGATTACTATATCCATGAGATCCAGATGGAACGGCTGTGTTTAGATAACAGGTTGCCCCCAGAAGGAGATGACACAAATCCAAGGTTAAGTATTCACCCGTGGAGTTGGTCACTAAGACTTCACGTGCATCATAATCAGTTAGTCTATATTCGCCCCTGAGGGACTGATGGAATGATTTACTCAGCCCAGTAAGGGGCAGGGACAAAACCATAAACAGTGTTAGGAACATTTTTGGAGCTTAACCTTTAAAGGATTGGATGGGTTTTTAACAACAGTCCACTTATCTGAGTCTTCCCCTCCAGGGGAGGTGGTGGTCACACGCTTGAAATGGCTGTGATGTATCCAAGCAGTTTTTCCTGTTACCTTGATTGCAGTCGGCGTGCTGAGGACAACAGTGTAGGGTCCTTCCCAGCGCGGTTCAAGTCCCTTGGAGTCCAGACGTTTAAGGAGAACTTGGTCACCTGGTTCGGCAGCTGGTTGAGATTGAGCTGGAGAGGTAGACTCCGATGCAGGATGCTGTTGTCAGAAAATCCGATGTATGGAAATCAGCACTGGTTGGAGTGTCTGGAAGGACTTAATTAAATCTTGGTTAGCAAGCTCGGCAACCTTTTTCTCTGCCAATCAGGGTAGAAGGGGAGGTGGTCTCCCAAACATGGCCTCAAAAGGGGAGATCCCCGAGACATAAGGGGTACATCGAACACGCAAAAGGGCAAAAGGAAGGAGGCTTTTCTTGGGGCTGGTGAGATGGCTCAGTGGTCTAAAGCACCTACTTAGAACAAGCTAAGCTAAGCAAAGCACAGGGACCGCGGTTCAATCCCCCAGCACCACATGCCAGCCAGCTCCGCCCCCTGGTAGGCTGAGCTGGCCACATACACACACTAAATAAACAAATAAAATTTAAAAAAGGAAGGAGGCTTACCCGGTTCTCGCCAGTTTCAAGAGACATCTTAGTCAAAGTTGACTTAAGTGTCTGATTCATACGTTCTACCTGTCTGGAACTCTGGGGTCTGTAGGCACAATGTAGTTTCCAATCTATCTGAAGTGCCTGAGCTAATTTTTTAGTTACTTGGGCTATGAAAGCCGGGTCATTGTCAGACCCCAGGGATAAAGGTAGGCCGAATCTAGGAACAATCTCCTGTTAGAACTTTCTGACCACAGCGAGAGCAGATTCAGACTTCGTGGGGAAGGCTTCAGTCCATCCATTAAAAGGGTCAACCATAACCAGTAAGTACTTGTAGCCTCCCAAACCAGGTTTGTTGAACTCAGTGAAGTCAATTTCCCAGTGTTCACCGGGTGAGGTCCCTCGATATCTCTCCATATCTAGGGCCTTTGAGTGTTTTGGATTTACTCTCATGCATTGTTCGCATTGTATGCTTGATAGGTGAGTCAGTTTAGTTAATTTTGGGATGAAAAATCGGTCCCAAAAAAGGTCGGCCAACTTGGAGCCCCCTAAATGAGTTGCCCAATGGGCTTGTTGGATCAACTCCCTTCCGAGAGCCTCAGGTACCAAGATACGTTTGTCTGGCAGTTGATACTATTTGTCTGAGTCTCGTGGCTTGGCGTTTAATAGTGAAGCCAAATGTAAGTCTCCCTTGGTATACATTGGGTCCAAGATGATCGGAGGCATCATATATAAGATCTGAGCCTCGGTGGCCTCAAGATCTGACCCCACTGATTTTGTAGCTATTTCCTTGGCGACTTGGTCTGCCAGGCGATTTCCATGTGAAATCAGATCAGTTCCTGATGTGTGGGCCTTACAGTGCATGATGGAGACCTCTGGCAGAAGCCATATAGCAGCAAGCAGGTCTAAGATTTGAGGTGCATTTTTAATCTTTTGTCCATTTGAGGTTAATAACCCTCTTTCCTGATATATCATCCCACGTACATGTACGGTAGCAAAAGCATATCTGCTGTCGGTATAGATGCTAGCTCTCTTACCTTGGCTTAGGGTCTCTTAGGGAGAGCCTGGGTCAGAGCGATGAGTTCTGCTTTCTGTGCAGAGGTGCCAGGCTCCAAAGCTTTCACCCATAGCTGTTGGCCAGGAGACCACCGCTGCCCCTGCCACCTTTTTACCTTCATGGATGAAGCTGCTCCCGTCGGTGAAGAGGGTCAGGTCTGCGTTGGGCAGCGGGATGTCCGTAAGATCTTTTCTGAGGTTGGTCACTCCTTCGACAATGCTCACACAGTCATGTAGAGGCAAAGAGGTGTCATCGTCCGGCAGAAGAGTCGCAGGATTTAGTGAGGATGTTTCCTTGAATTGGACGGCAGTAGGATCCAACAAGAGAGCTTGGTAATGCAGGATCCGGGCATTGGTCATCCATTTGTCTGGTGGTGTCTTAATTAGAGTCTCTAGGGCATGTGGTGAAACCACTCTGATGAGTTGTCCAAAGGTTAACTTTTTTCCTTCCTGGACTAAGAGGGCCACAGCCGCTATTATCCGGAGGCAGGCTGGCCATCCGGCTGCCACATTGTCCAGTCTCTTGGGTAGGTATGCGACTGGTCTATCCCAGGGGCCTAATCACTGGGTGAGGACCCCTTTTGCTATTCCTCTTTTTTCATCCACAAACAAGGTAAAGGGTTTTTGGAGATCTGGTAGTGCAAGAGCAGGGGATTCTATTAGAGCCCCTTTTAAGACATTAAAAGCCTCTTGTTTCAGGCCCCATTCAAGGGGATCTTTTTTTTTTTTTTTAAATTACTTATTTATTACATTTATTTATTGTGTGTGTGTGTGGCCAGCTCAGCCCACCAGGGGGCGGGGCTGGCTGGCATGTGGTGCTGGGGGATCGAACCGCGGTCCCTGTGCTTTGACAAGCTTGTTTCAAGTAGGTGCTTTAGACCACTGAGCCATCTCTCCAGCCCCCATCAAGGGGATCTTGAGTAGCTCCGGAAAGAGTCTCATACAGGTGTTGAGCCACTTCAGCAAAGTGAATTATCCATAAGCGACAGTACCCCACTGCCCCGAGAAACTCTTGGACCTGTCACTTGTTCACAGGCTTAGGTATCTGCAAGATAGCCTGAACTTGAGAAAGCGAGAGAGTTCTTTTGCCCTCATGTATCTGGTAGCCCAGATAAGTCACCTGTCTGCGGCACAACTGGGCCTTTTTAGCTGACACCCGGTACCCCAGAGTTGAAAGAGTCTCTAGAAGGGCCTGAGAGGCAGTAACACAGTGTCGGTACAGCTCGGTAGCCAGAAGCAAGTCATCTACACATTGGAGCAAGGTGGCATCAGGATCATTTTCCCTGAAGGTTGAGATCTCTGGACAAGGCTTCGTCAAACAGGGTGGGAGCATTTTTGAACCCTTATGGGAGCCTAGTCCAAGTGAGCTGTTCAGAGACCCCAGTCTGGGGATCCCTCCATTCAAAGGCAAACAGGGGTTGACTCACCGGGGCGATCGGCAGGGTGAAGAAGGCATCCTTCAGGTCCAGAACAGTGTACCAAACATGGTGAGGAGGCAGCAGGCTCAGGAGAGCATAGGGGTTAGGCACAGTAGGGTGTAAGGTAATTACCCTTTTGTTTACTTCCCGTAAATCTTGGACTGATCTGTAGTCCTGGGTTCCCGGTTTTTGCACTGGCAGCAAGGGAGTATTCCAAGGCGAAGAACAGGGCTTCAGTATACCCTGATGTTTAAATCGCAAAATGTGGACGGCAATACCTTTTCGTGCTGTCAGACTGATGGGATACTGTCTGAGTTTTATTGGAGTGGCATTTGGAACCCACTCAATTACCAGGGGAACCTGGTTTTTAGCCAGACCTGGGGGATTGTGCTCGGCCCATACTTCAGGAATCTGTCGATCAAATCTCTTTTCCTCAGTCTCAAGTGTCTCTTGATAGAGGATGTGGGCTTCCCCCGCGGGGAATTGGGCCAACACCTTAATGCCGTTATCTCCCAGGGTAACTAAAGGCATCTCTGATTCAAAACTAAGGTAGGCTTTTAACTTATGG
>NW_004524668.1:4376954-4387348 GCF_000260255.1 Octodon degus
GCATGTGTGGGGCAGGGATGTGTGGGAAATGTGGGCATGTTGCTCTCAATTGTACTGTGAAATCTAGGAACACAAAGTCTCCGGCTTTGCAAACCCTTGCTCTTGCTGGGCATGGGGACAACTGAGGCAGTGCAGAACGGGGCGGGGGGGCGGTCAGGGCTGGGGCAGCAGCACAGCTGATGACTGAAGGATGGGCGAGGATGGAGGAGACAGAGGCATCTCCCTTATTTGCAAATACTCCACGTGCAGAGTCTACCCACTGCCGCCTGTGGAGTCCTGACAGATGTATCTCAGTCTTTAGCAGGGAGATCCAGGCCTCTTGTCTGACAGCAAGTTGGCAGGTTCCTGTGGCAACCATGGCCCTTGGCACTATGGGGTCAATAAATACCCCACCACCACCACCCTCAGCAGTCTGAGCATCACTCCAGCCTTGCTCTGGCTGTCAGCCTCCAGAACACAGCCCCAACCTGGGGCCTTTTTGTGGGTCCCTGTGAGCCCCTGCAGCAGCATTTCCTAAGCTTCACAAACAGTGCCCCCTCCAAAAAAAAAAAGGACAAAGATGCTCTCGGCCAGCAGCACCAATTACAGATTATTTTACTGCGTTGTTCTTTCAACATAAAACTTGGAACAAATGCCTTGGTATCTTGTACAGGCATGAAACCAAGTGAAACGCAAGCCCAGCTGCAAGCCCAGGAGCCTTACGTGAACAGCACCAGGGCAACGAGCACACGGCGCTGCTGTGGGGTCCAAGTCATCCCCTCTGGCTTCAGCGCATACTATGGGCTGACGCACTGTGGTGTAGCACGTCGTCTCTAGTTATCAGTGAAACAGAAGCACCCAGTTTTCTGTTCAGCTTTTGCTTTTCCTTTGGACCTCTGACTTGCTGTAGAGGTTGACTCAGAATGAATGAAAAATAAATAAATAATTTTTTAAAAAGAGGGCCAGGGAGATAGTCAGCAGAATAAGTGCTTTCCTAGTAAGCGCAAGGTCCTCAGTTCGATCCCTGGTACCAGAAAAAGAAAAAAAAAGATAAAATGTAGAGGTTGACTCAGTTTGCCACTTCTCCTATCTGGGTGAGGGGACTCTTCTCATGGGGTGAGCACACGGGGTTGTCATGTGGCCTTCCTTGCTTTCTCTTTTTTTTGGGGGGCAGGTATTTTTGTTTTGTTTTGGATGGAACCCAGGGCCTTGTGCATGCTAGACAGATGCTCTGACCCTGACCTACACCCCACGCCAGCACTCTGTTTTAAAGTGAACAGTATTATTTTCTTTGGAAACTCAATTTCTCCTTTTTTATTTTTAGACTGAGTCTGGTCATGTAGCTCAGGCTGGCCTTGCACCCACGGTAATCCTCCTGCCTCAGCCTCCCAAGTGCTGGGACTATAGGCATTCACCACCATGCTCAGTTCTCCTATGAGGCAAACCTTGAGCTCACATTGTAGCCCAGGCTGGTCTTGAACTCACAGCATCCTCCTGCCTTAGCCTCCCTAGTAATGGGATTACAGACCTGCACTACCATGCCCAGCTTATCAAACATTTTAAAATACATCCACACCCCGTATCAAATATGTAATGTTTTGCTATAAGCAAGAATTGTTTTTCTACTTTTGCAATTAAAATGATCTCAATCCTCAGGGTGTGCATGTTATTTTGATAGTGGTAATGGGTACTTAGAGTCATTAGAATTCTTAGCTCAGGTCTTAAGCATCTTTCAGGCCTCTTGGAACTCTCCTGGGCCCGAGGGCTGAGCTCATGGCATTAAAGAGTAAACCAGCCAAGCTGAGACCTGCCTCGGTCTTTCCTGCTTGGCCCTAGACTGTTAGAGTGGGGAAGCTGGCACCCCCCCACCCTGATCCTGGGTGCAGCCCAGCCTGGCACTGAAGTAGGAGACAGCCTGAGCCACTTCAGCAGGCACAACACACTTCTGCTGTTGTTCCTAGATCTCACTGAAATGGAAATCCCAGATGAGGAAAATCCCACGCAGCCAGCTGGGAACATGCCTGCAGCTGCGCAGAGGAATGGTCCCTAATTAGTGGCCCCAAAGTTTTAAGGTTGAACCGCAGCTCCTTGGTCCTGGGACCCTCATCCTACGCGGTGTGCTGTGGGCTCCACCCCAGCACTTTCTCTTCCCATTGCCCCCTCGTCTGGTGCCCAGGCACTGGCAGCTTTTCCATTGCCAGGCCCTTGTCTGCACTATTGTCTCTGCCAGGATGCCCTTCCTATTGTTTTGTTTGGGGATGTTCTCAGAGCTCAGAAGATTGCATAAGTTATACAAGTTCACTCTATGGAAATCAGAAAATATCCCTATGCAAAAATATTAAAATTAAGTCAGATGTGGTTGTGCACTGAGAAACTCAAGCAGGAGGATCAGAAGTTTCAAGTCCAGGGCTGGTGAGATGGCTCAGTGGTCTAAAGCACCTACTTAGAACAAGCTAAGCAAAGCACAGGGACCACGGTTCAATCCCCCAGCACCACATGCCAGCCAGCCCCGCCCCCTGGTGGGCTGAGCTGGCCACACACGCAAAATAAATGAAATTAAATAAATAAATAAAAGATCTTAAAATAAAAAAAAAAATTAAAAAAAAAAGAAGTTCAAGTCCAGCCTTTGCTACCTCCTGCCTGCCATAGACTGTTTCTCCTCTGCCTGCCACGCCCCCCTACTTGGAGCCAGATCATGATGGACTGAAACCACTCTAAACTGTGAGCCAAATAAACCTTCCCCCTCCCCCAAAGAAGTTCAGCCAGGGCCATTCAATGACTTAGTGAGATCCTGTCTCAAATTTTTAAGAAATGGATGGGGATGTCTTAGGTTAGTGCAAAGGCCCTGGGTTTGATTCACAGTATAGTCAGTCACTCAAATCAGTAATCTCATCATTCAAGAAAATTTCATGATCAATTGGCTACTTACTCTATGCTTTTTTTTTTTTCCTCTCCCCAGACTCGATCAGTCTATCCTGAGTTTGAGGATTATCCCTCTCGTTCATATAGTGGAGATCATTCAATTTCAAATGATAGGGACCAGAGAGATAGCTCAGTAGAATAAGTGCTTGCCTGGCAAGTGCAAGGGCCTGAGTTCAATCCCTGGTTCCGAAAAAAAAAAATTCAAATGATACTTCTTTCTTCTTTTGCTGGTTGGTTTTTTTTTTGTTTGTTTGTTTGTTTGTTTGGCTTTTTGGCGGAACTGCAGATTGAACTCAGGCCTTTGTGCTTGCCAGGCAAGCGCTTATTCTACTGAGCCATCTCCCCAGCCCCATTTTTTCTTTTTGATTTTTATATTTGTTTTAATGTATTTGGTACAAGGTCTCACTACGCAGCTCAGACTCAGTGATCCTCCTGCTTTCAGCCTCCCCAGAGCTGAGATTACAGGCCTGCACTACCACGCTGGGTCTCAGTGGCTGGCTCAGTGCACCCGGGGGGCGGGCAGAGGGGCTGGCACAGCATGTGGTGCTGGGAATTGAATCCCGGCTCCCACGCTTGCCTAAGCAGGTGCTGCTTAGTCCACTGAGTTATCTTACTGGCTATTTCTTTGCTGTTTCAGGTTGACATAGGTTCATATTGCCCCATGTCACCCTGGTTGTTTGCTTACATTGACATTAATAATTCTGTAGAAGAGATTGCTTTTTACCTATGCCACATTAAAATGCTCTCCAATATTTTGCTGTTGCAAACTGTGTGACAGAACCCTTGGGTACAAGTAACAACTCTATGAAGAAGTATCTTTGTTATTATAGTTTTAAATTTTTTTATTTACAGTAGTACATATTTGCAGTACATAATGATTGCTTTCATCATAGAGAATCAGCACGTGTACACAACTCATCTCAATTCTTTTTCTTTTTTTTTAATTTATTTATTTGTGTGTGTGTGTGTGTGTGTGGCCAGCTCAGCCCACCAGGGGGCGGGGCTGGCTGGCATGTGGTGCTGGGGATTGAACTGTGGTCACTGTGCTTCAAAGCTTGTTCTAAGTAGGTGCTCTAGACCACTGAGCCATCTCACCAGTCCTCATCTCAATTCTTTCATGTCCCTTTTCCTTACTCTCTCTCCCCACTCTACTTCTTGGTCTCCTCCCATTTACAAAAGACCTAGTTTCCTGTTCCTATAATCTGTCTTTCATTTTGCTGTTTATTTATATTTTGATTTTTTTTTTTTTTTTTAGAAAAAGGTCTACAGGATGTTCAGGGTCTTACTACTAGATTGGAGTAGTAGTGATCCGCCTGTGTACAGCCTCCCAAGAACTGGGATTACAGGTATGCACCACCATGCCCAGTCTCAATTGCTGTTGAAGCGCACCCCAGGGGTGGGACCAGTACAGCAGGCCTGGGGATTGAACCCCTGCAAGCAGACACTTTAATCCACTGAGTTATTTGGTCGGCCTTGTACTTTGATTTCTTACAGAAAAGAAACCAGGTGATATTTTATTTTAATCTTTTACTTATTCATTTATTTGGTACAGGGTCTTGCTATGCAGCTTGGACTCATAGTGAACCTCCTATCTCAGCCTCCTCAGCGCTGGGATTACAGGAGTGTGCCACCACGCCAGTTTCGGTGGCTGGCTTGGCATGTGGCACCAGGGATCAAACCTGGGTCCTTGCACATGCCAGACAGGTACTTAGACCTGCTGAGCTATCTCCCCAGCCCTACCACATTATATATATATTTTTTTAAACAATTTTTTAATCTTTATTTTTTTTTAAATTTTGTGTGTGTGTGTGTGTGTGTGTGTGGCCAGCTCGGCCCACCAGGGGGCGGGGCTGGCTGGCATGTGGTGCTGGGGTATTGAACTGTGGTCCCTGTGCTTTGCTGTGCTTTGCTAAACTTGTTCTAAGTAGGTGCTTTAGACCACTGAGCCATCTCACCAGCCCCCCTACCACATTATATTTAAGCTTTGCATTTGATTTATTATTTAGGATTAGGTCTTGAAGTGCATCCATTCTCCTACAAATGGCTCAAATTTATCCTTCTTTATAGCAGAGCAGTACTCCGTATTTTGTTTTTCCTTTCATTTGTTGATGGATGTATAAGCCACTTCCAATATTGAGATAGTATGAGTCCTGTTGCTATACATGTACGAATGCATGTATCATAATACGATATTTTTAATTCTCTCAGGAAGATATCTAGAAAGGGAATAGCTGGGTTGAGTGGAATTTCTATTTTTAGTTTATTGAGGAATTTCCATACTGATTTCCATAGTGGTTATACCAATTTCATTTTTGTTCCTTTGTATTGGTTTTTGCTTTGTGAGACAGGGTCCCACTGTGTTGCCCAAGCTGGCCTCAAACTCACAGCAATCCTCCTACCTCAGTCTCCCAAGTGCTAGGATTATAGGTGTGTGCCACTATGCTCAGTTCTGTTGCTGTTAGTTGTTAGTTTACATTCCCACAAACAACATAGAAGAGTTTTTTTCCCCAAAGCTTCATCAACTTTATTAGTTTATTATTGTGTGTGTGTGTGTGTGTGTGTGTGTGTGTGTGTGTGGTACCAAAGATTGAACTCAGGACCTTGAGCTTGCCAGGCAAGTGCTTACTCTACTGAGCTATCTCCCTGGCCCTTGAGCTCTTTAGGTATCCTAGGTACTAGTATTCCATCAGAGATGTAGCTGGCAACATTTTTTTCCCATTTTGTAGGGTGTCTCTTCACTCACTGGTTGTATCTTTTGCTGTGTAGAAACTCTTTTAAGAGTTTAATCCATTTTCTGATTCTTGGTGTTATTTCTTGTGCAGCTAGAGTTTTATGGTGAAAGTCCTTGCCTATGCCTGTCTTCAAGAGTTTTACCTATTTTTGTCTTCTAGCAGATTCAGTGTTTCTGTTTTAGTATTTAGATTTTTTATTCACTTTTATTTTAGTTTAGTGCATGAGGAGAAATATGAGTATAGATTTGATCTTCTACATGCAGATAACCGTGTGGCTGTATTTTTATGCATATTCCAATGTAAAACTTCTGAGTCGAATTTTTTTGTTTTGTTTTGTTTTTTATTTGGTGGAACCAGGATTGAATTCAGGCCCTTGCACTTGCCAGGGAAGCACTTACTCTACTGAGCCATCTCCCCGGCCCTCGAATGTGTTTTTAAGACCAAAGTTCCCTGAGGACTCTTGGGCCAGCTGCTCTTCCTACCTATAGAACAAGGGCCTGGACTCCCTAAATCTGAACCACTTACCTCTTTACAAGCATTTGTGTCTAGAAATCTTCCCTGTTTTATACATTCACTACTCCTGCCCTTTCTCTTGCTTTCCTTAGCCAAGTCTTGAGTCTTCAGCTTGCTTTTGTTTGTTTTGATTTGGGTTTTTTTGAGACACTTATCACTGTATGGTCCAGGCTGGCCTTGAACTCACCATCCTCCTGCCTCAGTGTTGGGATTTCAGGCATATGCCAACATACCCAGCTGGACTTGCCGGCTCTGTCTTGTAGACTCTGTTAGCTTTTACTAAATCTCTTATGGTATTTGTCATTCTTTTTATCTTTCTAGCCATTCTTGTGAGTGATTTGTCTTTCCCTCCATATGTGAATGTCTTGATATCAGGAGCTCCTTTCACTTCATTGTCATTCTTTCCTAACTTATACACTGCTCAGGACCACATCCCCAGTATGCAACACATATAGACTGCTGTGCTGATCAGATTTCCCTTGCTGGTACAAAACACCTAACCCCTGCAACTTAGAAGAAGGGCATCTTGTGGCTTCAGCCCATGTCCAGTTGGCCCCAAGGCAAGAGCATCGTGGCCAAAGGGCAGGGCAGGGCAAAACTGCCTAGCTCATGACAGCTGGGAAGACAGAGCAGCAGAGCTGCATCAGAGAGGAGGAAGGAGCTAGGGACCAGATACAGGCACAAAGACCACACTTCCATGACCCATCCAAACACAGCCAGAAGTGTGACTTCCTGATCTTTGAGCCTAGATTGTTCCCAAACCAATGAATCACAATTGAGCTTAGCATTCACATTCTACCTCTTGACAACTTGACCCTCGAACATTCCTCCTTGAAGCATTCTTAGTCTTCAAATAAAGACAATAACAAATAATTTGGCCTAACATGATAGAGCTATCCTTTATATAATCAAAGATGGAATAATTCTTTCTTTACAGCCTCTACAGTTCTAGCACTGCTCCAAAGTTCAAGGCAAAGTGTCCTCTGAGACTCAAAGCAAACTCTTAGTTGTGAGCCCCTATAAAAATAAAAAGCAAGGGCTGGGGAGAGGGCTCAGTGGAATAAGCGCTTCCCTGGCAAGCGCAAGGGCCTGAGTTCAATCCCCAGTTCTGCAAAAAATAAATAAAAAGCAAATTATATAGCCAAAGATATAATGAGATAGGGTAAATACTTTCATTCCAAAGGGATGATAGGGAGACAGAAAATAATAGGACCAAAGCAAAACTGAAACCCAGCATGGCAAACATCAAGTCATACAGCTCCATGTCCATGATCATAGTAACAGGATGTGAGCTCCAGAGGGGATGGGGTGGCCCCACCCCTGTGGCCTTGCCAACGGTGCCTCCCAGAGCTTCTCTCTGGTTCTGCTCATTGCTGCAGCTTTCCCCAGTAGACATTCCACACTCCTGGTATCTTTGACTCCCTGAAGTCTCTATTAATAATATATCATTGTGTAGCTCAAGTTGGCCTTGAACTTGCTATGGAGTCTAGGCTGGCCCTAAACTCATGGTAATCCTCCTACCTCCGCCTCCTGAGTGTTGGTGTTGGAAGCACAGGCTTGTGCCACTCTGCCTGGCTCTGCTGCACTTCTGCCTTCATTCCCACACTCACAGGTCCCCCTCCTAAGCCAACCTTTGAATTCTGGGTGAAGCCTCTATGATCCCACAGCCATTGCATTCTGGGTACCTGAAAAGCTTGCATCACAGCAACCACAGGGCCTGCTACCAGCATGGGCAGTAGCCAGTGTGGACTGCGGCTGCCGTGGCCTCTGCATGCCTCGAGGCCGAGCATGGTGAAATGAATCCCAAGCATCCAATTTTGTAGACAGTCTTTTTGAACAGGTAACTCAAGAATTCTCTCCTTCAGCCTTACATGGGTAGGGCCTTTCTGCTTCCTGAGATAGCCCAAAGGTAGCTTTCCTCTTGCTGCTGTACAAAGTACTTTAGTTTTAATGGTGCCGATCTCTTCAGCAATCACAATTCTCCGACTTACACATATTTCTTGTTTTGTTTTTGCGGAACCAGGGATTGAACTCAGGCCCTTGCGCTTGCCAGGCAAGCACTTATTCTACTGAGCCATCTCCCTGACCCTGTACACATATTTCTTTTTTTTTTTTTTCTCAAAGTTTTATTGATAAACAGATAGCAATGAGACAGTTTCAAATCAAATCGGAAGTACAGTTTCAACAAATAATACACTGCATATATTCTTCTTAGTGGTTAATTGCTGTACAAGATGCAGACTTGTGATCCTATTTACAAACACCATTAGAACAAATCATTCTATTCATTAAGAGAATGCAACTATATATCTATCCTAACCACTTTGAATACACAGATACAAAATGGACATTCAGGGGCTGGTGAGATGGCTCAGTGGTCTAAAGCACCTACTTAGAACAAGCTTAGCAAAGCAAGGGACCGCGGTTCAATCCCCCAGCACCACATGCCAGGCAGCCCCGCCCCCTGGTGGGCTGAGCTGGCCACACACACACACACACACACACACACATAAATAAAAAAATTAAAAAAAAAAGAATACAAAATGGACATTCATCGGTATACCCTGTACACATATTTCTTTACAGGGCAAGATTTAAGTTTTCAAAATTTTCTTCCGTATTTTTTGCATCCAGTTTTCACTATAAACCTGGCCAAAAAGTCAGTAGTATCCATATCATAGCCTGAAGAATGGGCTGCTGTGAAATATTCTCTGCCAGGTCATTTAACCCACAGTCTTTAAATTCAGCCTTCTGCCAAGTCTTTGGACCAAATATAGACAAACCTTTCTTTGGTCATTGTGTAAAATCCATGATCCCTAGTCCAATTCCCAGTAGGGTCTTTATTCCCAATTGAAACCTCATGAGCCTGGCCTTTACTGTTCAAACTCCTGCCATTCTGAGCTCTGACCAGAATTGCTATCAGGCTCTGCTTACAGAATTCTAGGCCTTTTGTAGCCCACATCTCTAACCTTTCCAAACTATTTGCACAAACTAGTTCCCAACATTTCTGAATGACAAGGGTCAGGTACAGTCACAGCCAAAACACTATTTCTCCAGTATCAATTTTCTATATTAGTCAGCTATATAGGTGACTATTCTGTTTAGTCACTTAAACCATGAAGTTTATTTGGCTCAGGGCTTCAAAGGGTTCAGTCCATGGCTTATTGAGCCTTGAAGCAAGAACATCATGGTGGAAAGGCATGGTGTAGCAAAGCTACTGAGTTCACGGCAGTCAGAAAGTCAAGAGGGAATCATGCCAGGGAGGAAAGGGTCAGGCACAGAGTATAAATTACAAAGTCGTGCCTCCGTGACCCAGAAGACATATGCAGAAGTGTGTTTTCCTCATCCATTTGGCAGCTCTCGTGCCATACAAGTTGACGATTAAGTTTAACCAATATAGGAGGCAGGGAGATGGCTCAGTAGAATAAGCACTTGCCTGGCAAGCACAAGGTCCTGAGTTCAATCTCTGGTTCCACCTGGCAAGCACAAGGTCCTGAGTTCAATCCCTGGTTCCAACAAAAAAAAAAAAAAAAAAAAACAGAATACTGACAAATGTTTTATAAGCCATTGCATTTATTATATTTCTATTTCATTCTACCCATTCTACATTTGTGGAGAAATCTCTGAGTCAGAGGTAGGTAGGTCCCCATCCTTGTCTTCCAGTTATCTGAATGTTGTTTTGAGCATCATCTCAGGAAGGGCAAAAAGAGAAACATGATATACTGTCTTTGGAGCCCATGATTAAAAAATGAAGGTCATTTTGGTTCGGGCCCTCCTGTTCCCTGGTGCTAAAGTTCTAAAAGGATTTGTCCCATAGGTGCTGCTATGTGGACAGCACCTTTATAGACAATGCACAATTCAGTTCCACTCGGGGCTAATTCCTTCATCAGCTTCCAGTCGACCTAAGGACATAATGTTAAAGCATCATTCATCAAAGACTGTTGATGTGGGGGGTGTTATGGTTTGTATCTAGGTGTCCCCCCAAGGCCTCGTGCAGTCATTGGGGTTCTAGAGTTTGTGATTGGGCCAGCCAAGTAGCTCAGCAGATTAAAGTGCCTGCTTAGGCAGATGCAGAAGCCAGGGTTCAATCCCGTGTCCCATCCCTGGGGCACAGAGATGGCAATTGAGACTGGGTGTGGTGGCACACACCTGTAATCCCTGCTCTTGGGAGGCTGAACACAGGCAGATCACTACAAGTCCGATCTATGTAATGAGACCCTGTACTAAAAATAAAAAAACCCAAATATA
>NW_004524668.1:4387546-4409211 GCF_000260255.1 Octodon degus
CCTTGTGCTTGCCAGGCAAATGCTTATTCTACTGAGCCATCTCCCGGCCCCTTTGGTTTTGTTTTTGGTTTTGGTTTTTTTTCTGGCAGAACTGGGGATTGAGCTCAGACCTTTGCACTTGCCAGGGAAGCACTTATTCCACTGAGCCATCTCCCTGGCCCCAATAAACTTTAAAAAATAAAAAAAAATAGAGTTTGTGATTAATTCAGGATCCAAGGTTGGGATGGATTATGGGTCTGAGTGCTGCTGGGATTATGGGTGTTAGTGCTATACCACTCTGAGGCAGACGCCCTGAAGGCAATATAAGGAAAGGAGAGAGGCTTGCCTCTGCCACTGCTGCCGCTGCTCCTGCCTTTTTGGGCTTGCTCTTTGCTGTTTGCTTTCACCATGAACTGCTGTCCTTCGCCATGTGCCAGTCTGCCTTGGAGCCAACTGAGTATGGATTAAAACTTCCACAAACTGCGAGCTAAATAAATCTTTCCTTCCTTAATTTTGAGTGTTGGGTATTTTGTCCCCGCAATGAGAGAAGAGTAACTGAGATGGGAGGGGGCTGCCAATGTAATCCTGGTATAAATTATTTAGTTGAGTTAATGCCACCCTCAGAGGAGAGCTCCTGGGTGTCCACATGCAGTCTCCAAGTGCTGTGATTAGACAGCGTCAGGCCCACAGTACAGGCTTCCTTGCATGCCTGCTCAGCTTAATTCACCGAGCACTTAGGACCCAGACATTCAGCCTAAATCTTGTGAACAGTTAGGTAATTAAAAGTCATGGTACTGCTTCATACACTGCTGACTGCAATGTAAGATAACATAGCCACTTTCGAAAAAAAAAAAGTTTGAAGTTTCCTAAGGAGTCAAACACACTTCCCAAGCAACCCAGAAATTCCATTCCTTGGGGTCCAGGTATCAGCCCCAGGGAAATGAAAATGTAATCTCTATACCAAGATTTGAATCAATATAGACAGCAGCATTCTTCTACAGGAGAATATCAGAAGGAATCCAACGGTGTACAAAGAACAGACAAGGGTCAGGGAGATGGCTCAGTAGAATAAGCGCTTGCCTGGCAAGCACAAGGGCCTGAGTTCAATCCCCAGTTCTGCCAAAAAAAAAAAAAAAATAAAAACAACTAATTTGAAAAAAAAAAAAAAAAAAAAAAAGAACAAACAAAATGCAGGCCAACCACACAGTGGAACGCACCTCAGCAGCACCAAGACACTGCTGATCCACACGGCAGCGTGGATAAGGCTGTGGGGCTCTAAGCGGTAGGAAGGAAGCCAGACACAGATGACCACAGCCTAGACTTGCACGCATGGGATATTTCTAAAAGAGATAACATTGGAGAGACAGAAGCAGATCAGCAGCTGTCTGGGCACACAGGTAAAAGCAAGGACAATGCGAGCTGTGGTGGCAAAGGTCTATAATCCTGGTACTCAGGAGGCCTGAGGCAGGAGGATGGGCTACATAGTGAGTTCAAGACCAGCCTGAACTACAGGCAAGAGACTGTCTCAAGAAAGAAAAGGGAAAAGGCAGGAACTAACTACAAACAGATAGTTTGGGTCTTCTGTTCTAAAACTGGATTGGGGTAATGGTTGCATAGCTCTGTGAATTTACTAAAAATCTCTAAGCTGTACACTTAAAATGGATGAATGCCATGCTGTACAAATTATGCCTCAATAAAGAGACAAGACAAAGGGGGCTAGCCAGATAGTTCAGCAGATTAAAGGGCCTGCTTAGGCAGACACAGAGACTGGGGTTTGATCGCTGGCATGCAGTGCCGGCCCCACCCCCAGGGCTCACTGAGATTGTGACTGAGACTAGGTATGGTGGTGCGTGACTATAATCCCAGTACTTGGGAGGCTGAAAACAGGAGGATCACTCTGAGTCCGATCTAGTGAGACCCTGTGGACCCTGTACTAAATACCTTAAAATAAATAAATAAATAAAAAGAGACACAAGACAAAACAAAACTGAGGCAATGCCTATCTCTGTGGGCTTTGTAATCTAACTGGGGGTTGGATGTGGCTCAGTGGTAAAGTATGTGCTTAGCATACCCAAGGCCCTGGGTTCCATCCCCGACACTGCTAAAGAAAAATAAAGACACAACCTAATCAGAGAGGAAGACAATAAGTGAGATTCAGTATCTAAGAAAATTAGTTCTAATCATTGCAGCAAAGGAAATGGGGTGGACATGCGATAGAGAAAAAGGGGAACCTCTGTAGAAGGGCCCCAGGAGGACCCTTTAGAAGCATCCATGGGCCGCAGAGATAGCTCAGTACAATAAGTGCTTGCCTGGCAAGCACAAGGTCCTGAGTTCAATCCCTGGTACCACAAAAAATAAATTTAAAAAATGAGTTCAATTCCTGGTTCTGCAAAAAAAAAAAAAAAAAGCAGCAGCCGCACGGGGACTGAGAACTAAAAAGGACATAGGGAGGAATGAACCAGCCCTGTGTGCCAGAGCTGCCAGGCCTGCTTTTACCCACCTCTCTGCGTCTCAGAAGTGCCAGGTCCTGCTGCAACCCACACAACACTTGGAGAGAGTAGCTGTTTGGAACGAGGTCTTCTTCTGCCTTGGGTTGGCTTTGGTCTCCTCACCGGCAAGTCGTGGCAGTAGTGCCACGCAATGCTGTGATGGGGTCATCACACACACAGTGGCTATTGTGTGGGCACCAGCCGGCCGTGGTCTGGGGCTCAGGCCATGCCGGGCAGTAGAGGTGCCTGGACAGGTGCTAGGTGAGGAGGCAGCTAACATACGAGTGACTTCACGCTGCTTGGATGGCACTGGCCCAAACAGTATGAGTCACAGGGTGGGGAGGCTGTGGGATCATCCTGCCCAGTCAGCCAGGCTCGCTGCAGGCTCCAACCAGACCTGCCCTTCCTCACCTCTCCCTGTCCAGGACCTGCTCCTCAGGGCCTGCAGTTCTTGGGGACAGACCTGGGTTCAAATCCTCCAGGGCTTTTTCCTCACCTCACTAATCCTTACTCTCCTGGCCACTGAGTAAGAAGCGGATCCCAGCCAAGAGCACATGTCTTCTGGCCCCAGATCTGCCCTTCCCATCCTGCTGGGGTGAATTGCTTCTCGCTGGGAGACGGTTCAGCATCTCGGCTCTAACCATGCAACCGGAGATTTTCATAAACTTTGAGTCTAGGGTTCAATTGACCTCAGGTGACATCAGCACCTTTTCTAAGCTCCCCAGATGACACACATGGACCACTGATATTGCAAACAGCTGATCCAACCTCCACATTTTGCAGATGAGGAGACTGAGGTCCAGAGATCCTTCATGACTTCCCCAGTGCCTCCACTTGTAGCAGCTGCAGCTGGACTCTTTGAATTCTACCCCCTGCAAAAATAATGCATGAAGCCGCGGCAAAAGGCAGGAGTTTTGAAATCAGAAGTGGCTCAAATCCAGCATTGAGGCTGTGACCTGGGGCAAGTCCCTTTACTACTCAGACCATCAGGTTCATCATTTGTTAAAACAAGGCCTGGGAGACCTAATGAGGTAGAACATGCAGAGAGGGGCTTGATGGAGACTAATGCACATCAGTGGTGTGCTGTTCTGTTTCTAGGACTGCAGGCTTGGGGTCAGGCAGGGGAGACCCACAGAACACACAGGCTGTACGAGACAGAGTGGGGACGGTGCTCAGGAGTAATGGCCCAGGGGCAGGGTATGGGTTTGGGGTGAGATCCTGTTCCCTGCCCTTCCGCTCTTGGCCTTGCTTTGCTTCCTGGCTACCATGGTTTGAGAGGTCTTCACCATTGTGCACTCCCATCACCAAGATGCTTGGCATCCTCTCAGGCCCAGAGCAAGGAACTGGGCAGCCATGGACTGATGCCTCAGAAACCGTGAGCCAAAGCTGATCCTTCGTCCTGTAAGTTGATCTTCTCGGGTATTTGGTCACAGTGATGGGAAAAGCTGACTAACAGCTCCAGTCAGAGCTGGGAGGTGGAGCTTCTTAGAGATGGTGATGCGCTGGGCTGAGAATTAATAAATATGGGAGGAGTTAGATAGGTGACAGGGAGGGAATAGGACAGCTTGAGCAAAGGCTCTGAGGCCAGAGGCAGAAGCTTAAAGAACATCTGGCCAGTCCCCACTTCCAACCTTAAATTTCAGGCTTGAGATGGGGCAGGGGTACAGGGAACAGGAGTGGTTGTATCGGAGGCTTTTCCTGGTGTGTTAGGTTTGAGACATAACTTATTGATTAACCACTTCATGCTGTATTGTCTGCATTTGTAAGCTCAATCCTCAAAGTGACCCCTTAGCGTGGGTGATAGCACTTCCCTTCCCCCCTTTTTTGGCCTTTTTTTTGGTTGTTGTTGTTGGAACCGGGGATTGAACTCAGGTCCTTGAGCTTGCCAGGGAAGCACTTATTCCACTGAGCCATCTCCCCGGCCCCAAATAGAAAGAGTTGGGACGGGGGTGCGAACCGGCGACCTCAAGGCGCGAACCGGCAACCCCTTTTTTGGCCTTTTTGAGACAGGGTTTTACTATGACGTTCAGGCTAGTCTCAAGCTCCCAGCAATCCTCCTGCCTCAGCCTCCCAAGTGCTGGGATTACAGACATGTGCCACCACACCTGGCAGCATCCCCAATTTAGAGATGAAGAGAAGTGAAAAAAATGACCCAGGCACAGCCAGCCGAGGGCAGCTGGAATCAAGGAGTCTGGCTCCTACTGGAGCTGTATCTTGTGGTTCTGCTATTTTGTGCCCCGATCTCTGGCAGAGCAGTCTTTTGGGGGGTCTGGCCCATCCACAGCCCTGGCCAAAGCCTTGTGTTTTCACTGTTGATACTGGCTGGGCAGCCCTAGGAGAGCCCCATACCCTGGGACCACTGGGCCGAACAGCCTGGTTCTGCTTCCAGGGCTCAGTGTCTTTCCCCTGCCCTGGAAGCTCCCGCCCCCAACCCAAGGACTGCAGCTGCAGCAATTAGACCCCAAGAATGGGCAAGAGTCTTGATCCTGGGATGGCCACATTTCACCTGTCTCTGAGGCCAGCTCCCCAGGGAAGCCCCAGGGAGAAGAAGGATTCAGTTCCAGGACAGAAGCCAAGCTTTTCCCCAAACCACAGCCTGGCCTGGTTCTACCAACCTCCACCTGGCTCACTCACCTATCCTTGGTGTCCCTGGCACTGCAGCCACTGGCACTTTCCTCCCACCCCTAGGTTTTGGCATAATGATTCTGCTTCCCTCTGCTGGGGACTGAACCTACAGCCCACTCCTCCCACTTAGCATCAGTTTCCCATCACAGAGAATGGCAGGGGCCCTCCTGCAGGGGGCGACGGGCAGGCTATTGACAGGGCCTGCCTTTTGGTTACATGGATCCCTACTTGATCCTGGATAGCTTAGAAAGAGGAAAAGCAGTGGCTTACCAAAAAAAATGAACAATTATTGAGAACTACATTCAGGCCAGGACTATAGCTTTGTGACAACACACCTGCCTAGCGTGTGCAAAGCCCTGGGTTCAATCCTGGTTACCGCCAGGAAAAAGAAACAAAACACAGCTATGTTTACCAATAGATTCAGATCATAAGTTCGTCTCATCCCAGCTCCTCTGTGTGCTGCCTGTGTGATTTGGGATGTGTTGCTGTACTTCTTTGAACCTCAGTTTTCTCATCTGTAGAATGGGGTGATAGTGGTGCCCACTTGATTGGGTGAGTGTAGAACGAAATAAATTACTACAAAAGAGTACTTGGCCCAGTGCCTGGCATGTTATGTGCAAATAAAACATCTTTGCAGTCATTTTGCTGATGAGAATCTCTCTCTCTCTCTCTCTCTCTCTCTCTCTCTCTCTGTCAAAATGTAATCTGGAAAAAGCTGAGTCAACCTTGGGCTGGTCTCAGTTCCCTATTGTATTAGAAACAGCAGTTCATCCTCCAAAACAAAAATAGACAGTTTAAATATTTGTCTCATTCTTTTGAGACTGTTAAAGTGTATTTCATCCATCATCTCGATAAAAGTGCCCCCCCAGTTCCCTCCTAATCTCTCTCCCTGCCCCTGCCCTCTCCCTTGATTTCTCAGGGTCTCACACAGGGCAGCAGCTCCAGTCTGCATCCTGCTCCCCAATGCCTCCCTCCTGTGACTCTGGGGTCCCTCTCCTTCCCATCCGCGTCCACTCTCTCTCCTCTGATATGAGTCTCATTCTGTCTTTGTGCCCTACGGTTGGTTTCCTCTCCCTCCACCCATTAGCTGGGACTGCAGGGTGAGGCCCAGGCAGCTACTACCTCATTTCCTTCCCCGGGGAAGGCAGGAGGAAACAGCCTCCTGATGAGTTTCCTCCCATAAAACCATCCTTCATCTGCCGATCCAGAGAACTGCAGAGCCGCTCTGAAGTCTGCTGTGGTCAAGGTCCAGGGAATGGGGCTATGGAGACGTTCATTTCTGTATTGTGTATTTTACAATCTGCATGTATTACATTTGCAATAGGAAAAAAAAAACAGGAGTCTATTTGAAAATTAAGTAAGAATAAAAAAAAAATTAAGAAAGGAAATTAAGGCAGAGGGAGGAGACAGTAAAAACAAGGGAAATGCCAGGAAATATAAATGTTTTAAGTCTATTCCAGAGATATAAATGTTTTAAGTCTATTCCACAGCTCCTGTGTATAAGTCATGCTAAGTGCCCAGCATTCAGGGGTCTGGCATAGGCTCGATAAATAGCAGCCCCTGTTGCGTTTCTTCAGTCTCTACCCCTCCCACCAGCTCAACTGCTGGACTGAATCAGAGAAGTTGGTGGCTCAAGGAGAAGCTGCAGAAGGTTCAGGTGGGACATCCGGGTAGCCAGTCTCACAGGAGACCCCAGGACAAGGGAAAGGGGGTTGTGGCTATCTTGGTGCAGAGGTGGGTGAGTCAGAAAATAACCTCATTAGGGCTGGCCAGATAGCTCAGCAGACTAAAGTGCCTGCTTAGGCTGATGCAGGGACTGAGGTTCGATCCCCAGTGTGCTGTACAGGCCCCAGCCCCAGGGCGTGCTGAGCTGAGATTGAGACTGGACGCAATGGCATGTGCCTGTAATCCCAGCTCTTGGGAGGCTGAAAACAGAAGGATCACTACGAGTCAGATCTGTAGACCCTGTACTAAATACACTAAAAAAAGAAAGAAAAAGAAAATAACCTGACTAATCTGAGAACCTCTGTCTGCCTGCCACTCTCAGTGTCCTGGCAGTAGTGTCTCACTATATAGTTCATTGTGACCATGAATTCACTACGTAGCTCAGGCGGGTCTTGTACCTTACAGAAGTCTTCTTGTCTCAGCCTCCTGAGTGCTGGGATTGTAGCCATGTGCCACCATGCCCGACCAGTATTAGTCTTAAAAAAAAAAAAAATCAGCCAATCAGGAAGGATTCTTTGGGTGCCTGCTGCTTAGTACACATTATCCTGCATCTGTTCTGCACAAGCTGACACAGCAAAGCAGAGTTAGAACAATGCCATCATCTAATGAAAGCCTGTGAACACTAGCCGTCATCACAAATTCTCAGGCCTTTCTTTCATATCCCGGGAAGTTCTGAAGCTGAGTTAACTAAAAACTACATCTAAACTAGAAGATCCGCTACCTCACCTCTGAGGGCCTCGCTTCCTGGAGTACTGGCCAATCAGAACTGTGGGGCACAGTGATTGGCTCAGGAATTGACACACAGCTCAATGGGAGCCAAGGAGGAGACTCAGTCTGGGGAGTATTGTGAAAGTAGGAGGGAAAATGAGCCCATTTGGGGTGAAGATGCTGACAGTGGGATGTGAGACAGCAGCTACGTTGTCACCATGAAGAGAAAGCCTTTCAAAAACGGAGGCCAGCAAAGAAGAAAACAATGTTGAGAGATAGATGTATTAAAACCTAGTGATGCCCCCCACCCAGATGGGGATGGAGACTGGGTGTTGTGGCACCTGCCTGTGATCCCAGTGCTTGGGAGGCTGAAAAACAGGAAGAATCACTACCAGTCCTATCTGTGTAGTGAGACCCTGTAGACTCTACTAAAAACAAAAAAACAAAAACCTAGTGATGGGCTGGGGCGATAGCTCACTGGCTTACATGCCTGCCTGGCAAGCGCAAGGTCCTGAACTCAATCCCTAGAACCAAAAACAAAACAATAAAACCTAAGGGCAAATGCTGAGCTTTTTATGGAGCCAAGCTTGAAGCTAGTTTCTCCCCAGTACTTGTGGTTACAGAGACAAGAGGGTTCTTTCTTTTTGGTCCCGGGCAGGTTAAGTTGGATTTTCTGCCTGTGTGAGCTTCGCTGCTCCCACAGCATAGCTGCTGTGCCCAGAGGTCTGCACACTGAATGAAGTGTCCCTCAACCTCCCATGAAATCTCTACGGGGCTAGCAAAGGAAACAAGTACTTCTGCTACAAATCACTCATGTGGCTGTGACCTCCAAGGGCCCCCGGGGAGCTGGAGCAAAGAGTCTGGCAGAATGGAAGAGCCTTGGCCATCACGTTGGGAGGCCTTGGCTCTGGCCCTGATTCTTCTGGCAGGCCTGGGAGCCGCTCTGGATCAAGCCACGCCCCCCCACTCCATCCTCCCTGCCCCTCCCAAACTGCCCCTTTAAGAATGGAGAGGGTTGGGCTGGAGAGATGGCTCAGTGGTCTAAAGCACCTACTTGGAACTAGCTTGGCAAAGCATCAGGGACCGCGGTTAATCCCCCAGCACCACATGCCAGCCAGCCCCGCCCCCTGGTGGGCTGAGCTGGCCACACACACACCTCTCTCTCTCTCTCTCTCTCTCTCTCTCTCTCTCGCTCTCTCTCTCTCTCTCTCTCTCTCTCTCTCTCTCATAAATAAAAAAAAAAAAAATTAAAAAAAAAAAAGAATGGAGAGGGCCCATTTCTCTTCTGTCTTCCTCAGAGAGCTAGGATCAACCCTTGCCACTGATGTCAACAATAAGACTCAGCCTGGTTCCTACCTCAGTGATAGAGCATTCCAGAAGTCTACCGTGTGGGTGAATAAAATGTGGTCCTGAGCACCAGCCTCTCTTTGTTCTTTTTGGAGCTTCTTGTTGGAGTATACCAGAGAGGAGAAGCACCCCTGGCCTGAAGAGACTGCTTGGTGATTTTTCTTCATCAGAAACACCTGTCCAGGCCCTTCAATCACAAAACAGTCTCATTAGCACGCAGAGGCTGCCGGGACTCTTCCCAGTCACTCCCTCCCCAAAGGCCACAAGAGTCTGACTTCCACAGCACAGATTTGCTTGCTTCTTTTTGGACTTTGTATATGGGGTTTGGGTGGTGAAGTGTCCACAATGTACAAGCACTGATTCAGTCTTCACATCAGTAAAGCAAGGTGGTCAGGAGTTATGAGCCCCATTTTCCAGAGGAGAAAACTGAGGTTCAGAGAGGTGAGAATCCCAGTCCAACCACATAGCTGGCACATAGAGAGCTGGGCCGTGTCACCTTGGACCTGGCAATGTCTAGCCTATGACTCCCAGGAAGTCACTTGAGGAACAGACAGGAATCTGAAACCAGGCCAGGGGCAGCCAACAGTTCTCCATGGGCAGAGAGCAAGTCTAGGCCTTCAGGTCTGGGCACCTCTGGGACATAATGCAACTCAACCCCCTTCACCATGCTTCCCCCTAGGGGTCCACACACTTTGGGATTCTTCCCAGTGAGGAATTCAGCCTGCGGCAGGGCAATGCAGAAAGCTATTTCCCTGAGCCCCTCCCTTCCCTTTAGGTTCCCATACCCAGGACCCCTTGCATCCTGGCCCTGGGCCTGCAGCATCTCTGTCCCACTTGTCCCAGGTTTCTCTGGACTAGCTCCTGAGCAGGGGCTGCAGCAGAGAAGAGTGGGTTCTCTCTTTTCTCTAATCCACTTGGTTCCAGCTAACTCAACCCTGCTTCCCTGTGAATGCTAGGCAGTCTTTCCCCAGCCTCAGACACTCTTAAACATCCTTCAAACCTTAAATGCTGAGCTTGACATGGTGGCTCATGCCTGTAATCCTAGCACTCTGGAAAGCTGAGGCAGGAGGATTGCAAATTCAAGCCTACCCTAGTTAACTGAGCAGTTTGATAAGATGCTATCTCAAAATTTTTTAAAACCTTAATAAAAGGATCAGGGCGTAGGTCAGTGTAAAGGCCCTGGGTTCACTTTGCAGTACCAGAGAAAAACTAAAACCCAAACCCCAAATCCTCCAGAATGTCTTTTTTTCTCTTGAACATACAGTCATGCCACCTACACATCAGTTTGTTTTCCTCAGCTCCTACAAATATAGAGGAGCACAACAGTCACACAAACACATACTTTCACCACAGTTTTTATCATTGGGTCTCACAATCTGGGCCACAAAGTTGTACTAAATCAAGTCCACATTCCTCTTCCACGCTGCGCATGCCCACATACAAATACACATGCAAATAACACCGTAAGACTACAGATTTCCTGGATACTTGTTTATAACTGGGACACAGAGTCTGTTTCTATCGCACTTTCACGGGTGCACTTGGAAGAGCAAATCACGCAAACATGCAGACACACGAGTTTTCTGTTCATTTCTCCTCCACTGGCACCCACACAACGTAGAGTTGCCTGCGTAGAGTTGCCTGCCGGCCTGCTGAATTAAAAATGCACACGCCTGGGCAGGCCTCACTCCTCTCTGCTTCCCTTTCAGGTCTTCCTCGCCCCTCTCTCAAGCTTGCAACACACACACACACACACACACACACACACACACACACACACAGAGCAATCCCCAAATATAGTCAGCCTTTCCTTCACACATAAACACACAGGCATGCAGAATCCATCCCCCACTCCTTTTCTGTCTCCTCCTGTCCACCCTCCTCCGCTTTTACACACACACACACACACACACACACACACACACACACACACACACTCGCACGCAGCTGCAGCGACCTGGATCATACTCCAGTGTAGGCTCCAGGCAGAAGACAAAGGTCGCACCGGACGCAGCGGAGCCTTTCCCCAGCTCTGCTTGTCCTCAAAGCGGGTTCCAGAGGGGTCTAGACTCTGCCCACAAAACCCAGAAGAGTTGGGACAATCGTCAGTCTCGGTGGTCTCCACGCGGCAGGGGCCTCAGGGGAAGCGCGCCAAGGGTTAAGGGGGGGCGGAGGCGGTGAAGGCGGGGGAGTCGGACCTCTGCAGGTGATTGGCTGCTCCGCCGAGGACCGGCCCCCAAGGCTCACCATTGGCTCACGGCGGGCCCCGCCTCCAGGGCCTGGCGCGGAGCCGCGCGCTCGCCGGCGAAGACCTAAGCGCGCCGCGGGGGCTGCAGCCGCAGCGGCAAGCAGGGAGCGGGAGCGAAGCGGAGCACACGAGCTATGGTGAGTGCCGCCTCTAGCCCACGAACTGTGTTGATCCAGCCTCAGCTATTCCCGGCAGCCGGGCCGCGGATGGCACTGGGAACGGCGCGGTTCGCGGGGGGCTGGGCGCCGGCTGCAGTCTGAAGCTTGGAGTTCGAGGCTCCAAGGCCGGACTCCGATCGCCCCGGGCGCGGCGCTGGCGCCGTCGAGGAAGCTAGATTGTGGGCAGCAGATCCAGGGATGGGAGTGAAGGGCTGGGACTGGGGTCGTCTTGGGGACAGTTGGTGCGGTCTCATTTGGGGTGTCCGGAAGTCCCTGGACCCGGCTTGAAGTGGAGACCGTGGGCAACCGGGTTGGGTCGGGCTCGCGGGTGGCGGCGATTTTGCGAGACATCAGGATCCATCCAGATCTAAAAGTCAGGTAAACCGGAGGTTTGTCTCGGCTCGTCTTGGGACGTCGTGGGTGGTTGTGCCCTGAGCTTTAGTTTGGGACACCTGGGGCTGATAATTTTGCTGTAGCATAGGGGAGGAGGGCGTTGTCAGAGAACAGGGGATGCTTGGAGGCCCTGTTTCCTCCAGTGATTTGGTCTCCCATCTCGCAGTAATAAATCCTCAGAGGAGGGGCCAAGTGTTGACCTGGATGGGCATTGGAGGCCTAAAGGGGAGCTGGAGAGCCCCCCTCTGGAGGCCCAGGAGGGAAATCTATTTGATACCAGCTGGGCTTCTGGGGCTGACGGGAGGGGAGTTGTCTCTAGGGATGAGAGAGGCCTTATGTCAGTCGCATCCCCAGGGCCTGGTGACTTCCTCTCCCTCACGCACCTGCTTCTCTCTGGGTTCTTTGCGAATGGAGAAGCCCCTGTGGTTCTCCCAGTCAGGTTCTGTGCCCTGAAAAGACCATGTGCCGTTGTTGGTGGCTGCCAGTCCCAGGGAGACAGGCACCTCCACTCCTCTCTGATGCTGCTGCCAAGCATGAGGGGCCACTGTGGGGGAGAGGGGATTGGACCACCTGTAGCATTGAAGAGCTGCCAGGGACTCCCCAGGGCCAGCCTCCTGCTCTACACAGAGCTGGAGCCCCCATTCATGTGCCACCTCTTGCCTCTCTGGAGAATTATGGCTTCATTCTACAGCCAGAGGTGCCTAGAAGGCACCTTGAACTCAAGCTACCTCCTGGGTCAAGAATCTCCCCCTAAGCTGTGTGTGTGTGTGTTACTTGCCTGAAATCCTAGCACTGTGGGAAGGTAATGCAGGAGGATTGCAAGTTCAAGCCCAGCCTGGGTGGCTTAGCAAAAGTTTGTCTCTAAAAAATGAAGGGGACAGGGGTGCTGGGGGATGTGGCTCAGTGTGAACACCCTGGGTGCAATCCCAGTAACACCCCCCACCCCAGGACTTCCCCTGGAGATCTCTGCTTGAAGAGTTTCATCCTTTAATAGTGTGTCAGCAATGGGCCAGCCCTGTGGCTCTGTCACTCACTCTGCCTCTGGCCTGACCTCAGTTACTCAGAAAGAAGCCTTTTTTATTTTTAAAAACCACCATAAAGACGTTCCCTACTTGCTTTAGTGACATGTCACAGAGCCTTATATGTAAGACTCCCAGGCCATTGGGAAGACCCCACACGTTGGCATCAAAGAGATTTGTATCGCAGTTCTAGCTTCTCACCTTCCCCCTGCAGTCTTTGGTCAGGCTGCACTATCAACCCTGAGTTCCCCTTTCCCATCAGTGAGAGTGGATCCGCCTTATCTCTTGGGGGATGGCGTGGGGTTTGGCTGAGTAACCCCACGGAGAGCAGTTTTTGTTTTACTGCTGCCTAGATTTCTTTTTTACAATCCAGAGCTCAAGTTGGGAATTTCTATCTAACTTCTAATCCATTTACTGGGCTGCTAGAAAAATTACTAAGGGAATAGTGATTCTCAGAGACTATTTCGTGTGTCATTCAACTAGACAGTTATTCAGAATTTACTATGTGCCAAACCTGTACAAAGGAAGAAAAAACTGGCATCAAGACCGTGCAAGGGCTGGAGATGTAGCTCAGTGGCCTAAGCACCTGCCTGGCACTTGGTCTACTTCCTGGCATGCATAAAGTCCCGAGTTTGATCCCTAGTACTGCGGGGAAAAAAAGACTGCTAAGGGAGCATGTATCTGTCCATAAAGTTCACACTGGTTCCAGGCTAGGTGGCATACCTTTAGGAGGAATAGGGACATCATATCCCTGTGATGGTGAGGGTTCCCTTCTGGCTGAAGAGATGAGAAAAAGCATCAGTTTGCAGGTGGCATCTGAATTGAAAAAAAAAACTGTCCAGTGGGGTAGGGGAGACTGTGTAACCTAGAGACTGGAGGTGTAAGAATATAAGAAATACTCTGAAAGGCCAGAATGGGGCTGGCCTCTCCCGTGGGCATGAGGGAGTCCAGGACCGATAGGGAAGGGAACAGGCCAGGGGGACTTCGGACGCCAGAGAGGAAAGGCAAGTTGTGGAAGTGTGTGTGTGGGTGGAGGCCGATGTCAGGCTTCCTCGCCCTTGTCATTCTGGTTTCCTCTAAACGCGGTCTGTACTCCATCATTAGCTGCCAAAGTGTTTAGTCCCTGGTTCTCCTGCTCTGTGGTTTTAAGCAAATCCATGTCCTCACCCTGCCAGTGTGGCCATGTCCCCCAGCCCTGGCTCCTAAAGGAACTCCTTTGCAGACCACACAGCCTGCGTGCTATGGACCTTGAGAATCTGCCCGATATGCCCCAGATTCTCACCCACCTGGGTGAGGACCTAACCCTTTGGCAGGGAGTCAGCACTCACCTCTTCTCTGAAGCTTCTAAGGGGACCCCCCCAGCCCCAGGCAGAGTGTGGGATGACTTGTTCTATGAGGCTTTTTATATCTCCTGCCTCCAGCTGTTCTCAAATCACCCAGCAGCAGACACAGAGAGGTAAATGAGGTCGGCCAGGGTCACACAGCAAGCCAGTACCAGAGCAAGCATAAGTGTCCTGGCAGTTGGGTGGGTGGGGGGCAGTCAGCTGGGCAGACAGGCAAGGGGAAAGGAGACCTAGCCTAGTATTCAGTCCCACTCTCTCTTTGGGGTGACTTGAGAATGAGCCTTCACATTCCGAGCTGGGCACTGAGTTTTGGCTACCAGGTCAGGGTCTACATTTGAATCTTACGTGTCAACTTACTGGGTGACCTTAGGTCTGTGCTGGGTGACCTTGGGTCTGTGCCTCTTTGCCTCCCAAATTGGGCAGATTTTCTCTACTCAGGGTATCATTATGAAGACACGGGGCATATAGATACACTAAGGAAACTACAAAGAACAAGAGAAACCATGTTGTTTGATGGTACGAGGCCAGCTGCATGCCCCAGCCACACGCTCGAGCCCACTGGGCTCCTAGGTTCCCATCCCTGGGGAGCCAGCAACTGTTCTGGTAACTGGGTCCTTCACATTTCCTTGCATGGCTACAGTTTTTGGCTAAAAAAGAAAAAGAATGGAGGTGACTTTTGCTAAGGAATAAATACCCTTTTTCAGGCAGAACTGGAGCAACCAGGGCCTGTCTGAGGAGGAACAGGATTTGAGGAGTTTTCCAGCAAGAGGGTACGCAGCTCAGAATGTTTGGGGCCTTAGCCTAGATGTGCCAGCTTGGCTGAAGCCACACTGTGGTGGTTACAGTGAGGAACCCATCGGGAAGTGGTCACAACTTTCTGCACCTCTGCTCTCTTGTTTTCTCCTGTGGTTTGCTAGGTAAGCACCCTGACACCATCAACTCTGTGGTCGTCCAAGCGTTGTTCATTTATTCACCAAACAAGTCTTCCTGGCACAACACGAGGCCCTGGGCTGTGGTCAGTGTGGATGAGACTGATCGGTCTTCCTTCCACAGTCTGATGTACAGGCAGATGCAGGCAGGAAATGATAAGTGCCGTTACTGTTGCTAAGGAGACAGGCCGGGTGCCGATGGAGGAACCTGGCCTGGGGAATCAGCAAAGGCCTGCTGAGGACGTGACGTTCAAGGTGTCACGTGGACAGAAAGAATGAGAGGTGCTGGGTGGGTGGTGCACGCCTGTAATCCCAGCACCACAGAGGAGGCTTACTGTACGTTGAGGTCAGCCTGGGCTACAAAACCAAAATAAATAAAGAATGAGTGGGACCAGGAAGGGCACTGGGGAAGGGGGAACCGTGTGTGCGGGATGGGCTTGAGCTCATCTGCAGATGCAGAGCGTGCGGGTTAGGCGGTTAGGCTGTGGCCGGAGCAGGTGTTAGGGACTTGGGGCTTGACCTTAAAGGCAGTGGGGTGCCACACAGGAGTTTAGACAGAGGGCAGTGACGTGGTCAGATCTGTGTTCTGAGACAAATCCACGGGCTGCTTTGGAGAGAATGGTAGGCAGGCAGGCCTCCAGGCTGGGAAACCAGTGGGGGGCCCTGGGAGATCCTTGGTATGCTCTGTCCCTCCACCCCTTACAACTTAGTGACTTAGTGAGATCCTGTCTCAAAATAAAATGGTTTTTTTTGAAAGGGCTGGGAATGTAGCTCAGTGTGAAGGCCCTGGGTTCCATCTCCAGTCCTTAAAAATAAATAAATGAAAAAAAAACAAAAAACTGGTCTACTGGGGGAGAAAGGACAAGTCCCCAACTAGCCTTGGAACAAGGTAGATACCATGTGCCAACCTGGGGCTGCAGCTCCGGAGCCATCATGGCGCTGCTATGCATCAGGGAAGGCTTCCTGGAAGAGGTGGCTGTGCTTGCTGGAATGCTTCCCAGGGCAGCCACAGGTGAGATGCTTCAGATCCATTCATATATTCACAGATGAAAATGAGGGTACCACCCTCTAGTCCTTGAAGAGTTAGCGTCTAAGAGGCAGAATTTAGTGAGCCACTGAGGCTGAGAGCACCCAACTCCCAGGGGACACTGGAAGTCTAGGGCCTGGGCTTCCACCCTTTCCCTGGGGTCCTAAGGACAGGAGGTGGCTAAGATGCTGTCCTGACTCATGACAAGCCCAGAAATGACTTCCTCCACCCTGCAGGGCTTGGCAGGGACGGGTCAGCATCCACCGTGCTCCTGCCTGCCTGAGCCTCACTCTAACCTGGGCCGCAGCTTTTCCTTGTTTTCAGGTTGTAAAAGCTGAGTCTTGTGGGTCCCCGGGGACTGAATGAGGCAGCAGCCACGTGCGTTGTTCCTCCAGACTCTGACTGTGGTCTCAGCTGTCACTCAGTGCAGCAGAAACTGGGAAAGCCCCTTGGGGACAGGGGTGGGCCCACTGGGCAGCAGCCAGAGGTTGTCGGCGCTTGCTGGGGCTGGGTGCTGGCCAGGCAGAGGTGCTGATTGTTTCCTTCACCTTTGCCCTTTCCTGTGAGGAAGGCCTTTGCTTCCCATTCCTGTGCCACTGCATGTTAGTGTCAGAGCTCCAACTGGAACCCGGGCCTGTGCCCCCACCCATCTGTACCCTGGGCATGTGTGATAGTCCCTCTCTGCCTGGCACAGTGCAGGCCCCCTGCAGGAGGAGGGCAGGAAGAGTGGCCCTGGCCCAGAGGCCTCCTGTAGATCAGTCCTCCCCCTGCAGGAGCTCCTTTGCCCCCTTGGCTGGAGAGCTGTGGGAGGGGCAGGGCAGCAGCCAGGGCTCGGATTACAGTATAAACACAGTCAGGGTCAATATTTACCTCTGCACTGCCTCCCTCCCGCCTGCCTGGCCAGCTGCCTGCCCAGGTGCACCAGGCCTGCGCCAAGCACTGCTCTGGTCAGTAGAAGTAAGGTCACTGGTGGCTTCCAGCCCAGATTGTACCACTGACTGTTTATGTGGCCCAGACCAAGACACTGACTCTTCCCAGACGTCATGGGCCTCAGTCTTCCATCTGTACAGAAACATGGCTGGCACGGACCCATTTGGCCAGGCCCGGCAATGCCCAGCTCCTCCTCGTTGTGACACTGCAGGAGTCTGTGGAATGGGATCCGATGGCACCTGTTTCCAAAGCTCCTTGGTGACAGTTAATGAGATAACACTTATGGCTGTCAGCCATGTCCTTGCACAGTATCATAAGAATAGGAGAAACGGTGGTGACAGTGGTTGCTATTCCAAAGAAACATTTTATGATTCTCTGAATCCAGATGCTGGATTGTGTCACTTGGGAACCGGGCCCAAGGGTGGGGACTCTAACCTCAAGCCTTCCTGGTACTCTGGGGCCACTGTCCAGGCTGGGACAGCCCAGGAGTTGAGAAAGACCCTGGGTCAACCTGGCTTCCCACCCTCAGCTGTGCAGTCTATGGAGTTGCTTCTCTTTGGGCCGAGGGCCAAGGGCTGAAATGACCTCAGAGATGTGTAACCGCAAGAGGGGAGAGGGAGGGCGGAGAGGGAGGAAGGGGCAGGAAGGACGCATTTCCTAAGCAGCTCTTTCGAAGAAGCTCTGAGTCCAGTACACGTATGAACTGCGCCCAGCCCCGGAAAGGACAGGGGGCTGTGGGTGCAGGGAGCAGGACAGGGAGGGGACTGAACTACCCAAGCAGCAGTTGTGGGTCATGGAGACCAGCAGGCTCAAGTTCAGGCCTGGCCCATCACATTTTGCTGTGTCACTTTGGACAACCCGTGAGCTCTTTCCTTCATCTCTGAGAGGGAGCGATCGGGCCTGTTTTGTATGGTGGTGGGAAGAGTTGAATCAACTTCTGTTTAAAAGAGCCTGGCTCAGTGCTGGCATATGTAGAGACCCTATCAGGACCAGCTGCTGTCATTATCCTGCCCAGGACAAGGATGACATCCCTAGGGCAGAGGTGGCACACTTTTACAAATCCAGGTATGTTTTACTGAATAAGGTACACGTATCTCAGCTTGACTTTTACAGATGGACACACCCACATGCCATATGGATCAAACGTGAGATCTTTTCATAGTCCCCACATGCCTCCCTCCATAACAGGCAGTGGCTGGCCTGCTTTCTGTCCTCTCGCTGGCCTGGTTTTGAGCTTCATCTGCAGTGACTCTCACGTGCATACTCGTTTATGCCTACTTCCTTCCAACTTAGGTCAGCACAGTTATTTCCGACGTCATCTGTGTCATTCCTCGTCCCAACCTCTGCTCCCTTTTGTCTGAGCTGTGTTATATTGGGTGGACAGACACTTAAACATCCATGCATGACAACTGTGGCTGCTGTGACATTCTTGTGTGTGTCTCTACAGAAAAAGGCGCTTATGACCCTGAGGTACATGCTTGTTGTCAGAGGGTCTTTGTGTGTCTGACCTTCATAGCAGCTGCCCCACAGTTGCCCAAAGTGATGTCCCATCTGCAGAGCTTCTTTAAGCCCTTGGCTGTAGGCTTTGGGGAATGTTTTTGAAAGAGGGGATCCAAAGGTCCTGGTCTCAGAAGGCTCCTTCAGCCCCAGCTTGGCCTCAGGCCTGGCATCTCTGGACTGCTCTAGGGCCAGCCTGGGATTTTCTTTTCCTGATGTTCTGCAGGGTGGGGAAGGGGAAAGCAATGGGTGTGAGTCCTTAGCCTGCTCCCTTCCCCTCCATGGTCCTTAGTTTCCCCTTCTGCAAAAAGGGTTGATTTAGGCTTTCCCCACTCACTGGTTTCCAGGGGTCTCCCTCATTCAGGTTTTGCTCTCACTGGCCTGCACCTCTGCATCTCCAGGACTGTGCCCAGCCCACTCATAGACCCAGCAGAAGGAGCCCTGGGAAGGTGGACCGGCTCCCCAGCCCTGGACCCTTCCCAAGAGCCTCACTGTGAACCAGTCTGCCCTGGGAAGGGCCTCCACCCCCCGGCTGTGGCAGCTACACCCTCGGAAAAGGGGCACAGAAGGCCTGGGCATCAGGCCAACTCAGGTCTGAGTCCCGCCCCTCCCAGGCTCTGTGACTCGGGGCAGTTCACTTACCTCACTGAGCTACAGTGTGGTCATCTACAGGGTCATGAGCACCAATGTGGTCCCAGCGCATGGCACGGGCAATAGATCCTTGCCCAACTACAACTCCATTCTAGGACAGGAAGCTGGGGATTGGTTAAGCAAACCAACCAACTAGGGAGATGACTTCTGAGAGAAGAAAGACAGTGCAACAGGGCAGGGGAGTGTGTGCAAGAGGAGGAGGTTACCCTAGATGAGTGGGGGTAAACCTCTGGCGTGCTGGCCACGGTGGGCTACTTGTTATCATTGAAAGCTCTATAAAGTTCACCATCACTGGCATAAATGGTGGCCAGGGCAGGAGGTGGCATCTAAACTGAGAGCTGTTTCACTTTGGGGCCGGGGAGATGGCTCAGTGGAATAAGTGCTTCCCTGGCAAGCCTAAGGGCCTGAGTTCAATCCCCGGTTATGCCAAAAAAACAAAAACAAAAAGAACTGAGAGCTGCAGGTTGGGTGGAGGCAGCCGGGCAAACGTGGGAGAGAAGAGTTTCCAGTGGCAAGAACAGCAAGTGCAAAGGGCCTGAGACAGGGACAAGGAACTTGGCATGTGCTGGGTAGCAAGAAGGCCCATGTGGTTGGACAGAGGCTTCAAGGAGTAGGAAGAGGTGGGTGTGAAGGAGCAGGCCATGAGGGCTTGGGGGGAGCTGGCATTTCATTGTAAGAGTGCTAAGAAGGCCCAGGAGGACTATAGGTAGGGTTTGTTATAGGAAGGCCCTGGCTGCTGTGTGGATGACAAACTGTAGGGGGCAGGCGAGAGGTAGGGTCAAGTGAGAGGGGAGAGGCCCTCAGGCTTGTGGTTCTCCAGGACCTGGGATCTTAGCTAATGCAAGGACAGGAGAGAGGTGGGCAGGCCTCCATCCCATGCGTTCCTGGCAACAGCACATGGTGGGCGGAAGTTGCCTTTAGAGCCAGACTTGCTTCTGATCTCCACTTAAACAGAGCCTTGGGATTTTCCCCATGTGACCATGTTCCCACCACCCCGACCACCTGGGAGCCGGAGGGCACAGGGCCTGATCCTGCCTCCCCACCCTGCTGCCGGGAAGTGAGGGGGGAGGAAGGATGGCGGCAGAGGCTGCCCAGCCCCTCTGCGCACTGGGCCACTGTGCCCATGGCCGGCCTTGAGGCAGTTTTGTGGCTTTGTGGTTCCTGGCTATCCCAGGCTGTTCCAGGCAGAAGGCCATGCTTCATCTTCCCATGCTGTGTGTGTCCAGTGGTTTCTTAGCATCCTGCTGGGCTTCTGGGAGCTGTGGCCAGGGACATGAGCGTTCACAAGGTTCCGTGGAACCAGGAGTTAGGTAGGTATCATCTATACCAACTTCCTCCTAGGGAAGTGGAGACTCAAAAAGGGACAGATTCAACCTGAGGCCACAGAGTAAGTTAGACACAGCACTTAGGCCCTGATCCCGGACTCCTAATTGAACACTCCTTTGGTTAGGATATGGGCTTGGGAGTCAGATCATGTGAGTTCTAGTCTCTTCTCTGACACTTAGAGGGGTGACCTTCAAGGAGTGACCTTCTCTGAGCCTCGCTTTTTTCCTCCATGAGACAGGATGATGGTACCTCCTTGCCCAATGTAGTAGTACCACGAAGCATGCTTGGTGGTTTAGGTTAAGTGGTAAAGCTTGTGGGGTGATGCACATAGCAGGTCCTTAGTAAATGAGCGCAGTACTGCTATGGTGATTCAGTAAGTTTCATGAAGAGTAAGGAATCAGGACAGCAGGTGGCCCTCAGGAGGAAGGGAAGTCTCCAAGGTGGCCCAGCCCACTGCAACTTCTTCATTTCATTTCCTCTTTGTAGTTGGAAGATCCTTTACCCAGACCCGTAATTACCACTTCTCCAACACACACGGGTGGACACAATGCACGTGCACACGTGCACATACACGGAGAGCTTGGAGAACTACTGGACCTTGGCCCCAATCAGGGGACATACAAACAGTGAATGCCATCCTGGGGTGGAAGCTGAGTGGCTCTCTGCCTCCCACATCGAACCCCTCCCATCACCACCAGGCCCTGTTCGCACAGAGTGGCTCAGAGCGGGGGCCGTGGGACTCACTTGAACTTCAAACCTGGATCCACCTTGTGGCAAGGTGGTAAGGGACCTTGTGGCAGGTGAGCTCTCCCTGAGCCCCAGACTTTCGTCTGTGAAGTGGAGATAAAAACTCCTGCCCTTGGCAGTTGCAGGTATTACTGGGAAGACATGCTCTGAGCAGTCCCAGCAGGCACCAACGCAAGGAAGTAGGTGGCACTAGTAACAGTTGTTGGCAAATGTCCCCAGATCTCTAGGCCCATTCTGCTCTCCAAAGCTGGTCTCAGAAACCTTCTAGATCATCTCCCTATACCTGTATCACGAATTTCTGAAGCCCCTCTGCTGCCACCCCAGACTGTCATACCTTTCCCACTCCCCCAGCCCTGGGCTAAAGCCTGCCACGCTTTCTCTTCTCCCCACACTGACAGCCTGAGAGTTCAAGCCCCAGCCCAGCTAGCCTTGGTTTGAACTCAGCTCTGTGATTCTGTGTATGGCCTCAGCCAGATTTCTTTGTTGTTGTTTTGTTGGTTTTTTTTTTTTTTTTTTTTTTTTTT
>NW_004524668.1:4409351-4411913 GCF_000260255.1 Octodon degus
TTTGCGGAACCGGGGATTGAACGCAGGTCCTTGCACTTGCCAGGAAGCACTTGTTCCACTGAACCATCTCCCCAGCCCCTAGATTTCTTAATTTTCCACCTGTATTTCTGAATAAATAAAATAGGGGGGGCCGGGGAGATAGCTCAGTGGAATAAGTGCTTCCCTGGCAAGCACAAGGGCCTGAGTTCAATCCCTGGTTCCGCCAAAAAAAAAAAAAAAATGGGGACAATGGGTAATACCACTCGGAGGTTTGTTTAAAAGGTGATACAATTCTTGTAAAGCACCAGGAGAAGTGCTTTCCCTATAGCGAATGCCTAATAAATGTCAGCTTGTTTGCACCCCGCAGTTATGCTGGACAGAGGGCTTGCTCTTCATCTCTGACTCCCACGCTTGGCCAGCATAGATCTGGAAGGAGCTTGGGCTCTCTAGGGATCTGCACCATGGCCGACGGACAGTGGCTGTCCCAGTCCAGCTGCGCGGGGCCATGGTCAATTCCGTGAGGAATCGGCAGCGTGGCCGGTGCTTCCAGCCACCCCACCGTGCATGGTGTGCTGGGTCTGTGGCAGGAGGAAGTGCTGCCCTTTGTGAGTTCACAGTCCAGGGAGGAAAGGAGGGCAGAAAGGGCTGGGTACATAGAGAGTGACCGGCCTGGGGCCAGCAAGGTGCTTCAGAGAAGGCTTCCTGGGATTGGTGACAATTGATGAGTCCTTGGGGAGCACGGTGCATGGTACAATAAGAACTGGCTGGGCTGGGGTTTTCTTTAGGAATCCTTTTGTTTTTTCCTTCACATAGTGTTTATTAGTCTTAACAATAATATATAATATATCTCTTGGGAGTTTGCCAAGCACAATGCTAAAATCTTATTCTAAAATCAAATTAATCCTCCCTTCAGCCCTATGCAACAGTCCTTAGCATTACCTGTTTTATAAGAGGAAAAACCAAAGTACAGAGAGATAGTAAGTCTCTCTCAATCAGTAAACACCAAAACAGATTTGCACCTGGGAAGTTTGGTCACAGAGTCCAGGTTCCAGACCACCATGTCACATGGATGCTGTGCAGCTGACGTGTCCCTGAAATCCTGATGGGACCTGGCCTCAGACGCCACTGTTCACCTCTCACGGGAAGAGGTTGACACAAGGTCTCTCTGGAGCTTCCTTTCAGTGTCAGCCCAGGGACGAGCAGATGTGGACCTTTTAGAAAGGGGGTCTAAAACCACAAACCGTAGAAAAATCAAGGATCTGTGTCAGAGAAAGGAATAAGGGTTAGAATAGGAATATATTTTTGAGATAGGTCTCGCTGTGCAGTTCAGGCCAGCCTTGTGCTCGCTTTTGTAACCTCCAGGCTGATCTTGAGCTCACAGTAATCTTCCTGTCTCAACCTCCTGAGTGCTGGGATTACAGATGTGTGCCACGACGCCCAGTTTCCTAAAACAGGAAATTTTTAGTGGGGAGAAGGGGACTTAGAAAGCAGCAAAAGATGGAAGTTCAACTGAACCAACATTCCCAGTGCCAAGAGACCCCAGATCTGTGGGAGAGACAGACAGGTCAGCAAGAAAGCTGCTGAACGGTATTTTGTGAATGTAAAGACAGGTGCCTTTAAAGGCCCAGAGGAATGGGCAGCTAGCCTGGCCCAGGGAGGCAATGTTTGAGTGGGGTCTTAAAGGATGAGTAGGAGTTTGCCGCCCAGGTAGAACCAGTAGTTGCAGAGCCAGAATTTACCCTGAACAGTCTGTCTGTAGGGTCTGTGATCTCAAACGCATGGCCAGTGCGGCTCTGCTGCCTTGCCTCAGAGTCTGGCCTTCAGGGATGTGGCTGTCCAGGTTCCAGTCACTCAGAGCAAAGCCTGGATCAAACAACAGCCTCTTCCCTCACAAACTCTGCACAGCCCCTTCTGCAGAGGTGGTTGGTCAGCCTTCCAAAGAAGGCTTCTGTCTCCAGATGACCAGGGCTTTTGGTGTCCTGTGGGCACATGGCTTCACTCCCAGGCAGGGGCCTCCTCCTGTTGGATCAGCTTGGATCAGGTCATTGCAACAACACCGGCAGCTCAGGTTGTTTATTGGCATTTTTAGTATGAGGCTTCGAGGGCGAGCCACCTGACCAGGGTCACACAGCAAGGCAAGTATGTAGCGGGACTGAAATTTTCACCTCAGGCTGTCCAGCTCCAAGACCTGGGTCATGTTTTTAGAACCCCAACTACTGTCACCTATGAGGGTGCCTGAGAGTCATGTGGAGGCTGGTTTAAGACACAGGGTTTTGGGGGGTTTTTTGCCATCTTTCCATGGATTCTTACCTGGAAAGAAAGTTTGGAGTAGGGTCCAGGGCCTGCGTCTCTGGCAGCTCCCCCATGTTCTGGCACGAGCAGGCCTCGAAGCACACTTTAGAAGCCCTGAGTTATTATACATCTGCTCCAAGCTCAACGCTGTCATGGGCATCTTATTTTGTCATTTTAGCCATTAGAGCACACCTGGTGGAGAAAATAGGCAAAAGGAGAGAGGCAAGGAGTCTTGAAATCTCTCTCTCTCTCTCTCTCTCTCTCTCTCTCTCTCTCTCTCTCTCTCTCTCT
>NW_004524668.1:4412369-4414083 GCF_000260255.1 Octodon degus
GCCACACACACACACACAAATAAATAAATAAAAAATTTTTAAAAAGCTGGGATTAGAACCCAGATCCTCTGGCTGCTCAGGCTTGCCCTCTTCCCGTTACAGCTGGCACCTCTTTGGCACACCGGCACCCAGAGGTTCTTGGAAGGGCAGACTAGCTCTGCCAACCGCATGGCAATACCCCAATACTGGCCTGCTGCTGGAATCAGAATTGTAGGATCAGTGCTAGAAATGTAGGACCCAGACCCCACTCTACACATATAGACCAGCTGAGAGACTTGGACTTTAGCACTGGGGAGCCACAAGTGTATGAGAGAGAGAGAGAGAGAGAGAGAGAGAGAGAGAGAGAGAGAGAGAGAGAGAGAATTTTAAAATCAAATTTTATTGTATTGCTTTATGTCAAAGGCTTTATTTTCCTCTGCACTAAGACACTCCATTTAAATCTTCCAAAGGAAGAAGAGGCAAAAATGTATTGAAACTATATAGCTGCAGGGTGAAAGGTATGAGAGAAAGCAGGGTGCTGACAGGACCCCGCCTGCCTCCTCCTAAACTCAGCACTGCAGAGTGGCCGAGGGCTTGGGGGAGGGGCAGGAACCGGGTTGGTGGGTGCCGCAGCGCAGAGGACGCAAGAGAGCACGTAGTGATTGGTCCAGGGGAAAGGACAGCCCGTTGCTTTGACAAATGGGAACCCAGAGCCCAGAGGTTGTGTGAGCAGCTGGTGCAGCCCAGATGCTGAGCCCAGGCCTGCTGCCCAGAGCCGCGCAGCGTAGCCCTGCAGAGCCCCTCTCCCCGCTGCCCCCGCAACCCCCACCCGCGCACCACAGCTTCAAGGGCCCTGAGCGCTGGGAGGCTGTGAGGACAGATGTGCTGTCTTTGAAGCAGCTAATGGGGGAGGGGCTGCACTCTGACCTCCGAATTCCTTCCATATGACCTCTATGACCCTAGAGAGATCAGGGCCCTCCCTGGGGACCCTGCCGCCCAGGCTTAGATGGAGCTCCACAGAAGGGGGGGTCCTGGCTGGAACCCCTCTCTGAGGGAAACAGGGGCCTCCTAAGGCCCTGAGATGTCCATGGCCTGGCCTGCCTGACCAGTGGAGTCTCCTCAGAAGTCAGGAGATACTCCCTCAGCCAAATCTCTGGAGGCAGTCTACTCTCCTTTGATGATTTCTTATTTTTTCTTTTTTCAGTAGGGTGTCAAACCCAGACCCTCACACTAAGCTACATCCCCAGCCCTTTTTTACTTATTTTGTGACAACTTCTCACTAAATCACTTCCTTGCCCAAGCTTGACGTGAATTTGGCGACCCTCCTGCCTCAGCCTACCAGAGTGCTGGCCCAGGTATGCGCTACAACCCTGGCTTGATTTCCACTTCCATCCCATTAACCCTCTCTGGCCAGTTACACCTCTGAGAGGTTCAGTTTAAAAGACTATCTGGCTCCAAACCTGCCCTCACACCCTCACCCACCCTCCTGGTATCCAAAGCAGCCATGACTCCCGGCAGGCACTCACGCCTGTGTCTGAGCCCAATCTCCCAAAGCAAGGAATCTTTGTGGGATTTGAGCTTCTTTTTTTTCTCAACAATCTAGAGTCTCCGGCCTCTGGGTGCTTCTCCATAGGAACTGCTCTTAAAGCGCCATACATTTGTACGCATGAGATGGGGGGGCAGTGATCCTGGGGTACATCAGCAGGTTTTTGAGACTAGCGGTTGGCTGGTGAGA
>NW_004524668.1:4415278-4419630 GCF_000260255.1 Octodon degus
AAAAAAAAAAGCATACAAAGGAAAGATCATTTTGTATTTATATATACAAAATAAGATAGATATACAGCTACTTTCACTTAATTCAATGAGAAGAAAGAGGTGTGTTAATAGTGTTTGGACAGAAAATCCTTTCTGCTTCTTATACTATGGATAACCACTAAGAAGAGAACAATGTACAATGTATTGATTATCAAAACTGTCCTATTTATCAGCTGTGAAACTGTCTCATTCATATTTATTTCTCAATTAAAAATAAATAAATGAATAAAAATTAAAAAATAAATAAATAAAGCGCAGCCAGCCTGGTCCCTCTCTAGGGATGGAGGCCCCTGTTTGCTCTGAGACTGCACACCCCAACTCACCACCGCCACAGTCACCCCGGGGCTTATATGCCTTCATCATGCTTGAGAGGCCTGACAGGTAGGCACTGAAGCCAGTGCTTGCTCCTGCTGCCCCTGTGACCTCCTGAGTCTCCCAGCCTCCCCACGGGTGATTTTGCTCAGGGAGCAGCAGCACCGCGCCTGGGAAGTCACTGCTGAAGGTGCGGAACACAGGTGGAGGAAAGACGAGCCTGCAAGGACGGGAAGATCACTGAAGGCACCAGCTGAGCCGGGTCCCAGTCCCCATCCCCTGTAACCCAGGGCCCAGGCTGAGGCCTGTTCAGGACAAGTCCCAGAAAGCACCCTCCTCCATTGGGAACTCAGCTGAAGAAATCATTTCACTGGGCAAATGGCCAGCCAGCTTGGTGCCTTTGCGCCTCAGGCTGACACCCTGATGACAGGAGCCTGGCCCTCCTCATACAGAGCACTTCCTGCTTTGCTTACCTGCTCCACAGAGCAGGAGACAGCACAGTTTACTGAACATTGACTTTGACCTGGGTCCTATGCTAAGCAACACATGCGTTGCCTCCTCTCCCACGCAAGTCAGCTCTAAAGGGGTGGGGCCTGTTGTCTCCTTTTCTGAGGCAGGGTCTTGCCACATTGCCCAGGCAAGCCTTGAACTCCTGGTCTCAAGTGAGCCTCCTGCCTCAGCTTCCCACTAGCAGGGTCTGCAGTTGTATGTCTTCACTTAACAGACGAGGAAGCAGAGGTGTGATGGGGTGAGGGTGGTGGCCAGCGGCCCACAGCTGAGAGGCCGATGGAGCCAGAATTCTCCCTGACACCAGAGCCTGTTCCCTGCAGGACCTGAAGGAGCAAGCAGCGATTGAGGGTGTTTTACACATAGCTCACTGGGAGGGGAGCAGGTGGTAGCCATTGGGGGGTGGGGTGCAGCCAGCCAGAAGCAAGTTCTGAGCTGGACGAGGAGGTGGCACTGTTCTGCCCTGGGGCACTTGTACCTTTCAGTTGTTTGCTTCTCTTCTCCATCCGGTGTGTGTGTTGGGGAGACAGCAACCCTGTCTGTCCCCTCCTGCCCTGGGCAGATACTCAAGGGAAGTGGGGGATGAGCCCCTTGCAGGGTGGAGCTAAGGAAGGGTCAGCAGGTGACCTAGAGCCAGTCTGTGTCCACAGGGACCTAAAGGTGACATCTCTACATGTCTTTTTGGCTACTAAAGAAATAGAATTCAGTCACAGAATCACGCTCTGCAATGACAACATACATCTGTTGCATAACTGTTTCCTCAGGGAACAAATTATATGTGAGCCTCGTTCCTGGCCCTCTCTGATCAGGCCACCGGGATGATTGCTTCACAGACCGGATTTTCCTTCTTTGGTGATCTGTGAATTTTCATGCTGTCCCCAAGTGGCCGGGCATGAGTCAGCCCTAAAGCTCATTCAGGAAAGTCCTGGGGAATGTCTCCTCTCGGTCAGGCTCTGTTTGAACAGCGCCCACACTGCCCTTAGGTAAGGAGAGGCGGGCACCTTCCCCAGCTGCTTGTGTCTGCATCTCCCTTTGTCCCCTATGTCCTGGGGCATGGAGCCATCTCAGCCAGAGTGGGGAGGTACATCTGGCAACCTGCAGTTCCTCCAGCCTGACTCTGCCGCTCCCAAGCCCTCTGGGGAAAGTGAGTCATTTCTGTAGCTCTGAGGGAAAGAGGGAAAGGCCAGGGTTGGAACAGCCCCATCTTGGTCCCTTCCTTGTGCTGTCTGAGCTCTGAGGAGCATTCAAGCCACCAACGAGGGGATTCTAAGAGACAGTGGGAGGGGGCAGCCAGACCTGCACAGCAAACCCCGGCTCAGACAGTCATCAGTCACCTTCCACAGACCTGCAAGGTTATGGCAGATCTCTCTCAGCCTGATGTTCATGTTCTCAGACCGGCCTCCTCCTCTGCCCATCCGGGGCCCTCAGAGGGGCAATGGATCAGATCGATCCTTGAGGTGGGGTCCAAGACACTCCTACCTGCTTCCCAAGGAGAGCCAGGGAGCCTGGGCCATCTGTGCCCTCGCACCATGTCCTTTTCATTTTTCTGGGTGACTTGGAGTAAATGATTTGACCTTTCAGGACTCACTTTTCTCAGCCATAAGAGGAAAAAAACAACCCCCCCCCCCCACGGTTGTAGAAAACAAACGAAACATCTGTAAAGCGAGGAAACATCTGTAAAGCGGAGGCCTCGTTTCCTTTGGGTCTACTGGAATGTCACCTTCTCTGGCCACCTATTGACACGTGCCCCCCCACACACACTTTCTGTTGCCCTCTCGTATTTAATTGTTCTCTTTACTACTTACACCATTGAGCATGCTTCATGTTTGCTTGATTTATCTTACTTATCCCATCTCCTAGTGTGTAAGTTCCCTGAAGGTGAGGGCCGTGGCTGTTTTGTCCCTGCTGTACTCACCCAGAACTGTTGCAGGCTCCAAAAGAATAAGCAGAAAGGGCGAAGGAGCAAGTGAATGAATGTGGTCGGTGGCGGTGTCCGGCCTGTGGCAGAGGCCAAGTGTGTTCAGGTCCCATCCCCCTTCCTCTCCAGCTGTGTTTTTCTGGACAGAACTCAGGACTTTCTCCTCCCAGCCTCTCAAAGTCAGCTTATCCACTCTTGAGGTTTTATGCTTGATTTTCATAGTTGGGTTTTTTTTGTTTGGTTGGTTGGGTTTTTTTTATTTCAGGACGCAAGCCTGCCCTAGGGAATAGAGTGGGACACTTTCATTGCAAAACCAAGCCAGTACGATTTGGAATAGAGTGCTGAATTGTTACAAATTTTTAGGATAAAGAAAAGTGAGCAGGGAATGATGGCCCATACCTGTAATTGCAGCACTCTGGGAGACTGATGTAGGAAGGTCACAAGTTCGAGCCTACTCTGGGAAATGTAGAGATTTAGATTGGGTCTCAAAGTAGAAAACAGGCTAAGGATGTAGGTCAGGGTGAAGGCCCTTGGTTCAGCCCTCAGAACTAAAAGGAAAGAGAGAAGAGGAAAAGAAAATCAAGAAAAAAAAGGAACCAGAGAGAAAAGAAAAATAAAGATGACTGTTTAGCAAGGCTCAAACATGCCAGGTACAAGTTCTGCCCTCAGAGTGCTTTGGAAAAGGGCGAGGAGCCTTGTTGTGTGGAAAGCACCCCAGCCCCAGGTTCCAGGCCACACCTCACTCCGAAGCTGCAACCAGGGATATCACAGACCCTGGGCTTCCTTGGGGGCAGCTCCATGTGCAAGGTCCCCTGAGCCCGGGCCAAGGTCTCTCTCTCTCTCTCTCTCTCTCTCTCTCTCTCTCTCTCTCTCTCTCTCTCTCTCTCTCTCTCTCCCCCCCTCTCTCCCTCTCTTTCCCTCTCTCTTCCTCTCTCCCTCTCTCCCTCTCTCCCTCTCTCTCCCTCTCTCCCTCTCTTCCTCTCTCCCTCTCTCCCTCTCTGCCTCTCTCCCTCTCTATCTCTCTCTCTCTTTCTCGGCAGTCAGTCCAAGAAACCTACAAAACAGGCCTTTAGGGCTGGTAAGGCTCAGCAGAACAGCACTTCCCTGTCAGCCAAAGGTTCCGGGTTCCATCTCCAGTACTGGTCAGGGGCAGCAGGGCATTTCACTCTGGAATCCTTTCAGCTTTACAGAAAACCTGCCAAGATGCCAGTTCCTCTAGCCCAGTGGGCGTGAAGCTTTTAGAGACTCGCTCCCCACACTGCAACCCAGAACCCACTTATTTATTGCAAAGTGCCGACCCTGTAATTAAACCTGAACACTGAGGTTTTAATTTAGGGGAAAAAACAACAACTGTTAACCAGTGTTCAACTGGTGGGGCGACCTGGCTTGGGGGCCAACAGAGAGGACTCTATGTCCGCTGTAGCTCATGTGCCATACACTCGCCACCACCGGTCTGGCCCCTCACCCAGCTCCCCTGCTGTGCCACATCTTCCTCATCTGCATTTAATTTGTCAAAAACTAAGAAGCCGACGCTGATACCTACTGGGTTTCATCTGGCTTTACACTCAAATCCTTT
>NW_004524668.1:4419730-4441007 GCF_000260255.1 Octodon degus
CACAGATTAATATTATATATACTGAAATAATGTTTGAAGGTATTCCTCTGGGTATTTCCCTATTGGTTTTTAAAATTACACATACATTTTTTTCTGCTGCTCTCTCTCATTGAATATTTTCTTTGGTTTTTATTTTTTATTTTTCATTCTTATTTTTTTATTTTTTAAAAGAATTCAAAATAGTAAAACAGAAAAATTACAGATGATATAGAAGTTCACTTAACAAAATAATATGAATTTCACAGCATATATTGTAATACATAGTGCTGTCTTCCAATTAGTTGTTCATATTGCTAAATATCTCATCTAAATTAGAAGAAGAAAGAAAAAAAGAAATATATAAAAAATTAAGAGGACAAAAAGGACAAAAAATTGAAAAAAGGAGATTAAACAAATTAAGAATTAACTGCTCCTTTCCATAGACCGGCAGAAATCCACATTATACTTGTCCAATCTATTCTGCTTGCATGCATAGATATATCTCTTTTCCTCATTACCTCTCCTGTCTCAAATCCTTTTTGCTGTTCCAGAATCCTTTCCAGGACACCCCATGACACGTGGTTGTCATGTCTCTGTAGCTTCCGGAGGCCTATGACAGTGTCTCAGACTTATCCTGCTCTCCATGTAGAATACCCTGCATTTGGATCTGTGTGTGACACCTCTTCCAGCTGCATGTTGAAGTTGTCACCAAGGTCATTGCCTCTTCCTCTGCCCTGGTTTACATTTGCCACTCTTGTCCCTGATACTGCTCTTCCTAATGAAAGCCACCTCTGTGCCCACCCCTCTACTGCCAGGCAGGCTTTGTCTTACAGTAGGTCATGGTCGATGGCATCGCTGTGTGACCTTGGACAGGTCATTTACTCTGCCTGAGCTTGGATTTACAAAATGGGGACAGTGCCACCTCCTTGGCAGAGTTGTTATGTGGACAAAATGAAGACCACAAAAGCTCTTTACCCCCTGCTATGCAGGGTTGGATGCTGGGAAATGACGGTTTTCCTTCCTCCCTCTGACCGAAAGCTGCCGAGGGTCACAAACAAGCCCCTGCCCCTGGCTGGCACTTCATGTCCTGGCTTGTGGTCCTTTCTCTTCTCTTATCTTGGGTACTTGGGCTTTGTTCCTGCTGCCCACCACTGACCTCTGCCATCTGTCCTTCCAAGTCCAGGCCCAGCCCTCCCCCACCCTGTGCTCTAATTAGAAAATCACTAGGATCCTGACAGGCTCCAATCCAAGTCCTATGAGGTCCTGAAAGCTACAGCAAAGCAGGGCAGTTGGCCTGGCTTATGCTGCACTGGGTTGAATGTGTCCTCTGTGTGTGTGTGTGTGTGTGTGTGTGTGTGTGTGTGTGTGTGTCACTGGGGGGCAAACCCAGGGCCTCCTGCATGCTAGGCCTCAGCATCATCCCATCTTTCATTTCAAGACAGGGTCTTACTACCTTGCTCAGGCCAGCCTTGAAACTTGTGAGCCTCCTTCCTCAGCCTCTGCACTTGCTGGGGTGCTGGGTGCGCGCCACCGTGCAGACCAGAAGGGCTGTTCTGACAGCACAGGAGTCCACCAGCCCGGTCTGCTCAGCTCTTCCCTCAGAGCACCACACAGCCTGCTCTGCCTGAGTGGCAGCCTCTGTGGAGCTCGGGGCCACTACCTTGCTTTAGCCACCAGCAGTCAGATGAGGGGCTGAGGTGCAGGGTGGTGTCCTTCCTCTCCCTGAGCTTGGAGATCGAAGACACTGGGACAGTCCGGGTTATAGGCTGTGTTTCTTTATAGGCAAGTGCCATTGGCATTTTTCTTTTGCAGAACTGACCCTCTCCCCCGCCCCACTGCAGGCAGTGGCCAACTGAGGGTTAAATAAATCTTAGTACCCTTTAGTCACATGACAACCGAAAATATGCCGTGTAATGTGCCCAGGGAGGCTGAGCCCCTCCCAGCATCTCACTTTTCCTTCCCTTCACTCCTCACTTTGTGTCGTTGGGCTGGCCTGTCACCTCAGCTCCAGCCTCAGTTTCTCTTCTCTGTCTCTGTCCTAGAGGTTTTGGGAGGCACGGCAGGTTAGAAGGTCACATGACCAGATGAGTGGAGAGCAAGCTGCCCATGCTCAGGGGTGTTTACTACCTGAACCCTGTTCTGCCCAATTCTGTCCTCTCTGTCCATTTTCCCAATTCTTTATCTCTGGGTTTTTCTTCCCTTCTCACCTGGCCAAGGCTGTATCCCAATTTCTGACAGCTAGGACAAAATGAAACCACTTCCGTAGTATCCCACTGGTTCTGGGGACACAGGGTGGGGTACATGGGCGGAGGGCTCCACTACAGCCCTGACTTGTGCTCCTATCTGAGCTTTGTCCCCAGCCAGGTGGGGAGAAAGGTCACTGCCCAGAGCATCCTTGGGAGTATCTGTGGCAACCATGCAGCCAGGATAGGATGCCTTGGCTTCCTGGACCACAACTCCATCCGTCCCCTAAGTGCCCACATTGTGGGGCGGGAAGTATCTGGTAGGAAGCCACAGGTGGACAGCACAGGGTCTGCCCACGTGGTTAACAAGGGGATACACTTAGGGCCCAGTGCTTGTGTGGGCTTCTGTGGCGTCACCCCTATGCACCCTATCTCCTGGCCATCTCAAAGGGAAGCTGTCCTGTGATTGCTGCCTGAGCCTCTGTTTCCTTATCTCTAAGATGGGAATCTAATGCTGCCCACATGAATCATGCGGCCTCAGTGGGGGGAGGAGGAGGGAGACAGGACCAGCCCAGCTAGAGGTGGCCAGGGACAGTCTGCTTTGTCAGGACCTGGGTCTCAGGCTGATCTGCTGCTTCTGAACAGTATGTCTAACCTTGGAGAAGTGCCCTTCCCCCAGCCTCAGTTTCCCCTCTCTAAAAGGAGAATGCACCTGTGCTCTGGACATGTGCATTTCCAGAAAGGAAGGTGCCTACTGACCATGCTGCCCCTCCTGCCTGTGGGGCAGTCATACAGAGATTGCCCAGGGAAACCCAGCCCCTCTTTGTGCAGCTCCTTATCTGGCCTTCCCTGCAGGCCTTATCATCACTTTCTGTTGTGTAAGGGCTGTTTCTATTGTGTCTTATCTCTCTCAGGAGAGACCCAGGCTTGGCCTGGGCAGCACCAGGACTGTGGCTTCCAGGCAGAGTGATCTGTGTTGGAGTCTCCAGTTCTGCCACTCACTGGCTGTGGGACCCTGGACGAGTGACTTTGCCTCTTGGAGTTTCTGTTCCCTACTCTCTAAAATGGATAATAACACCCACAGCCCAGAGTTGGCATAAGGATCAATGTGGAAAACGACTGGTAGGGCTTGTTGGGGGCAGATGGCAAGCAGACAGCTTCTTCCATGTGCTGCAAACTGGCAGGTCCTCCAGACCCAGGCCCTGGGCAGCTCCTGGTGTCCACGTGACCTGGAAGAGGGTGGGGCCCTAGAACCCGGAGAAGAAAGAGAGGGTGCGAGACATGGGACCCCTGAAGAGCTTGCCCTCTGGAACAGACACATGCATCCTTCACCTGTTGGGGCTGTGTGACCCCACAGAAGTGACTTCACCTCTCTGGGCCTCAGTACCCTACCTATGAAGATGGGGACAATGATGTACCCTGTCTCCTGGGGTTGCTGCAAGGAGTTGATGGGCCAGCCTATGGAAAGTGTTTGGCAAAGTTAGGCTAAGAATTTTCTAGTTGCTTTTAGAATGTGTTCTCAGGGCCCCCTGACTTCTGGGGCTTTTACTCGTAAAACAGGAGGAAAAGTATTTCAAGCTTATTTCTCTAACACCTTCCATGAGCCGTCATGGTGTGCTTTTAGCATATCACACGCTTCCACGGCCACAGTCCTCCCTAGGTCCAGCCCTGAAGCATCCGCACTTTATAAGTGAGGACACTGGGCCTCCAAGCACGCAGCCGGGCTTGGCCTGGCCTGCACACCCCTAGGGGTACTCACGAATCAGGCTGGTATCAGATGGACCTTGCAGGTAAGCTGCAGGGACAGGGTAGGGACGAGTGTCTGCGACCCAAGGGTCCGGGTAGGACAGAGCACCTCAGAGTGAGGCAGCCTGGGAGGTGATCGGTGCATGGTCAGCTGGAGGCAGGAGCTGTGTGACCGCGTGTGTTTATTCATCCTGTTCCAGGCAGGCAGGAGGCTCTGACCAGCCAGTGTAAACATCCGGGCTGCTTGTCAGCCCAGCGGGGACTGAGACAAGCCAGAGACCAGCAGCCTGAGCCTCCCAGCACCCAGCTTGGGTGATGGGAGAACGCTGGGAGAGGGAAGAAGGTGGCACAGAGCCAGCACCTCCTGGCACCTAGCGTGTGCCAGGCCATTTGCAGACGGCCTTACCACTTCTCCCTACAATAGCTCTATTGGAGCTGGTTTATTATTTCTATTTAGCTGATGAAGAAACAGACCCCTAGGAATTTCATAGCCCAACTGCATCGAAAGCCCATAAAATACAGTTTCCCAGGAGGATGGATCTTTGGTCTGTTTTCTGTTGCTATAACAAAATATCTGACATCAGGTACTTTATAAAGAATGGAATTTATGGCTCATGTTCTGGAGGTGGAGGTGTCCAGGATCAGAGCATCTGTTTAGAGCATGCCTGAAGCCTCATCGCACGACTCAGGGGCCATACTTCCCCCTCTTATGAAGACACTAATGCCATGCTAGGTAGGACCTCCCTCCTTATGACTACATCCAATGCTAATTACCTGCAAAAGACTCACCTCGTATTACTTAAGATCTTGGGATTAAGTTTCTAACATATGAACTCTTGGTGGGGGTACCCTCAAACAACAGCAGGGAGTGAGTTTTGCAGGAGCACAGCTCAGATAGTACTCCTTTATACCTGCAGGTGCTATGTGTCCTAGCAACCTGCTCTGTCCCTTCCCTTCCCCTCCTACTCCTCCCCCTCCCCTCCTTTCCCTTCCCCACACGCCCACCTGCTGGCTCTGGTTCTTGCTGTGGGCTTTCCCTGCTGTCCTCTGTGGCACATCATGGGGTAGGGGACTGGGATGACAATCATATCTGGCTGACCTCCTTGGAGGGCCAGCCTTACCCAGATCCATCAGTTTGTCTCTTGTCTCTCCCAGGGAGGAGGGTTTTGCTGACTGTGGTTGCCTGGGTTGCAGAATGGGCGAAATTACTAAAACCTTAGCTATCATCCCAGGTATTATACAGATGGAGAAACCGAAGCCCAGAGTGGGGAGTGGTTTTGCCCTAAAGGCTCATGAGGAAGGGCAGGGACAGACTCTGGGCTAGGCTGGCCTGTTGATTGTTTGGGCTAGGGGCAGGACAGGCAGAGATGACGTCAGTGGCTTCTCCAAGATGTATTATGACCTGAAACCCAGCTTCCCAGCTACTGCCCTCGGCTACCCTGGGGGGCTGCATCTTAGCTGTGCACCAGGGTGCAGGGAACTCAGGAATGTGCCAGTAAGCAGCTCTCATTTGATTTAGGGACCCGCCTCTGGTCTTGTCCTGTGCTCCCCCGTCACTTTATTTATTTATTTATTTATTTATTTATTTATTTATTTAGCAGAACTGGGGATTGAACTCAAGACCTTGTGCTTGCCAGGCAAGCACTCATTCTACTGAGCTATCTCCCCAGCCCCTCCCCACTACTTCTGATCCTCCGTGTTCACCTGTGTCTAACAGAGCTGCTGCCTGGGGTGTGGCAGAATGGGGAAAAGCCATTTGAGTGTAGCAGCAGCCAGCCTGGGCTCCCAGCCTGCATCCTGTGGTGCCTAGGGGAGCACCCTGAGGTGTAGACACTGCCTCTGCATGCTGGTGGGGGTGGCCTTGGGTGAAGTCAGAGAACATCAGGGTCACACCTGAGCCAGCAGCCCAATGCCTGGGCCTCACACTGTCTCCCACAGTATTAGAGCCAGGGACCTGCAGAAGTTGCCAGAGGTTTTTTTGGACTCCAGGCAGTTAGGACTCCACCAGAAAAGTGAGGAGAGGGCTGGGAGAGGCCAAGAGGAATGGGACAGGGAGGAAAGTGGCCTTTCCTGCTCACTCATCAAGGGAGGCCACTGGCTTGGAAGGGACCCAGAGGGTCAGCCACAGAGATCTGAGAAGTGAGTAGGAGTCATGAGGGCATCCATCCAGCCCAGATCCATGACCTATCTGCTCATGGAGGGACAGAGGTCGCCTAGGCCGCAATGGGACACCAGCAAAGAATCACTGCATACTGGCCTGGCCTCATGACAAGAGAACCCTTTCCACCTTCCTCGGAGGCCTGCACACTGGCCCTTCCCCTCTGTGCGCTCAGTTCAGGAGAGCCCTCAGCCTTCAGCAACAAAAACAGCACTGGAGGGGCCAGTCCCCTCGCAGCAGACCTTGTTAGCGTCCCACAACAGTCTGGATGGAGACGGGAACACACCATGTAAAACAGGCCTTCTGAAGTCCAAGTCTGCCCTCCTTCAAAGCCTGTGACTTTCTTGGTTTGTAGCAAAACATTCCACACTTGTAGAAAGCATCAAGCTCTGGAGAAACTCACTGGTAGACAAGCTGTCCAGCTTCCGGAATAAAACATTCTGAGGATGGCTGAGCACCCACAACCTTGGTGATTCCCTGCCTCCCTCTCCCAGGGAAGCTGCTTCTGCAAAGGTCTAGGTTTGGATAACAAACCTGCTCCTTACCAGCTATGTGAATTTTGCTAAATCTTTCAACCTCTCTGAGCCTTAGCACCTCTGTTTATTGAGTGTGGATTCAGAATCTCTTGAACATTATTGGTAGATTTAGAGTTCATAAATGTAATGATCATTATACTGTACCTGGATAGAAGTTATTCATTTTAGGGCAGGGAAACAGTGTACCCTTTTTTTTTTTTTTTTTTTTTTTTTTTGGGTGTGTGTGTTTGATACAAGGTCTCATTGTGCAGCAGCTTGGACTTGTAGTGATCTTGCTGTTTTCAGCCTCCCCCGCCCTGGGATTACAGGTGTGTGCCACCATGTCAGGTCTTCGTGGCCAGCTCATTGTGCCTGGGGGCAGGGCCAACACAGCATGCAGTGCCAAGGATCGAACCCAGATCCTCGTGCTTAGCTAAGCAGGTGTTTAGTCCACAGAGCTATCTCGCCAGCCCTATCCTATTCTACCTGAATATCTAGGTGCATGGACACAGGGGATTTAGATACAGAGGAAGGATTTTATAGACAAGATGGCGATTAATGTAGATTCAGAAGGGCAAATCGGAGTTCTCCAAGCCAAGGAGAGACCAGGAGTCGAACTGGGACAAGGAGAGTCCTGGGCAGTGCTGCTCACACGCACATGCACACACAAACACAAGCCATTGAGACTGGATAGAGGTCCTGTGATGCTGGCTCAGCCAGGCATTGTACGGAATCATGCTGTTCTCTGGGGGTCGGAGACAGAGGACGGAATGAAATCTGCAGACCAGGCATTTGGGACATCTTCCTAGAAGGGAGACAGGCAGTAAATGAGAAGGCCTGGGGCTTCCTGACTCTTGATTTCTGGGCTGCGTTGAGTCAGGAGAGGGGCCTCCCATTCTGGCAGGGGCTAGAAGACAGGCCTCCTGGACTCTGGCATGAACCCTGCTGTGTCCCTGTCACCAGGACTTGGACTGATCCCTCCCATGGAACAGAAGAAAATTTGTTCCTAATTGTTAATTGTGCAATTGCAAATTGGCTGCTGAGCTGGGCTGAGCAGAGCCAAGCAAGGCCCAGAGCGGAAGGAGGAGCCTGCCGGATAGCTAGAGCCATAATTTGGGGGGCCCAGGAGGGGGTTTAGGAATGTCGCTGTGTGAGTGGCCCAGGCAGGGATGGCCACTTGGCCTAGCCAAGTCCCCCACTCTGTTCAGCAGGATCCCCTGGTGCCTGAGAGTTGGGAGACCTGGATTCAGATTCGGTCTCATCCTTTCTCCAGCTCTGTGACTCTGGGTTGGTTATTTCACCTCTCTGGGCTTCTGCTACCTCCCTCCCTAATGTGTGGGTGCTGAGTTGGTTAAATTTGAAAAACACATGTAAAGGACCCAGAGTGAAGTCATCGCTGCAGAAGTGGTTATGTTGCTGCCGCTACCGTTTGTATCATTGCTATCAGCAGCAGGAGCATAGCTGTCATTGCCACTGCATCCATAACCTGTCATTCCGGTTGAACACCAGGCATGTCCCAGATGCCCCTGAGCAGAGACATTCCTGTGCTACCACATTAGCATCCAGTGACATGGCTGGCATCTTAGCACACCTCTCTGAGTTACCCGGATTCCCCATATGCCCTTTCCTGGGTTATCGATCGTCCTCGTGCCTACCAGGCTGAGGTATGCTCGGGGAGGTGCAGCAGCGTGCCGTGTTCACACAGCTGTAAATTACAGGGAGTCAAGGCAAAGTCGCTCCGCTCCAGAGTCTTTGCTCTTTCTGCTCCAATAGTGGAGGAACGATTTGTTCCCTTGGAATCTGAGGCTGGTGCCCAATCCCCGGGTCTGTTCAGTGCCAAGACTGCAGCTGGGCCCCTGTGTCTTCTCAGGCCAGGATGGTCCTCATTCCTCCACTGTCAGCGGGAGTTCCCGCCCGCAGCATTTCCTCCTGGGTGCCCTCCATCCTCCCCAGGCAAGTCTGACACAAGTGGGGGATGGTGCTGACCTGATGGGGTAGGTTTCCTTATTCAGACATTCCTGGTCACCAAGGCAACGGCAGGCAGCTCTATGGTGTCTGGATTGGTGGAGGAGCCACTCTGGCTGGCTGGGCCTGGATGTGGAGACTGGGTTTCCCATGAGGCCTTAGCCCTGTGGCATGTGCAGACAGGCACTTGATGCCAAGATGGCATTTCAGCATCGAGGAGGAAATAATGGGAAGAAGGGGCAGAGTGACACAGCAGGGTGAAGTCACACAGACCTGACAATCGGATCAAGTCCCTCCCTCTCTGAGTTGTGCACTTATTGTCTGTAAAATGAGGGTCAGTGACAGTATTTACCTTACAGATAAGTGACAGAATCAAATTGACGCACCTTTTTCAGTCTCCGTGATAGCTACGGAACTGGTGAGATTATCATCTATTACTGACGAAGGAACTGGGGCCCAGGGAGGTCGAGTCACTTGCCCGAGTCAGACAGGAAGCAGGAAGCAGAGCTGGGGTTTGAACATGGGCTGCTGGTTCCTGTGGGCACCATACACCTACCTGCTACACTGTCCTTCCTCTTGGTGACACGCGTGACAATATGGGAGAAGAGTGTGGTTTCAGCTGGGGCTGCCTTTTCCTTCCCCGGAAGCCTGTGCTGGGGCTGGAGCCTGGTACGCACCCGCTGAGTTTGTGAACAGGCTGGCAGAGAACATTCCTGCATGCACTGGGGAGGCATGGCGGGTGTGACCAGCCTGCCTCGGAGACAGTCCCTTCCCCGTCCCTCCTGTGTGCCAGGCACTCTGCCTCCCTCTGCTTGTCTTGTTGGCACAACCCTATGGCCTGGATCATATTTGTGTCTTAAGAAGTGTGCTTTGAATGCAGGTCCAGCTCTTTCCATGGGGCACTGGTGGGGGTTAGAGCTATTTCCTGTTTCCCAAAGGGTGGGTGACAGTGTCCTGGTCAGTGTGGTTTTATTGGGATGATGCTTATACACAGACTCTTTTATTAGTCTGAAAGAGTACAGACTAAGGTCTTCACACTGATGATGGGGAACCAAGGTGACCAGGGTCTGGGGCCTTAATGACTCCCTAGGCCAGTGGCCGAGACAGTCCCTGTGCCCAAGGGCCTGAGCCATCACTGGCAGCCCTGGAAGGCAGGGTATGAGCAACCCAGAACAAGGGGAGCTGGGAGGCACTTGTCACTCGCTTCCCCTTCTTCCCTGCTACCCATGGAGCCCTTCCTTGGGGAGCTGCTCTTCCACTCCAGGAGGCATTAGTTGGCTGCCAGTCGTAGTATCCAGCGCCACCTCTGCTATGTCACCAGCGAGGGTGCTTACCCAGGTCAGGCTGGTGAGAGTTCTGCCCTGGGCCCTTATAATTCAGCCCAGGAGAAGATTGTTTTCTCTAGTGCTTCAGGCCGCCACAAGGTAAGGCACAGATCTCTGAACTCCTAGACTCTCCTACCTGAGGCCTGATCCCTGCCCCCACCCCCCTTTCTGGTAATGGGAGCCAAGATGTTTGCTTTGTTACCAAATCATCGGAGCTGAGTTTCTGTCCTTCCTTCCTGCATAAGGAGGCTTCCCAGAGGAGGTGGCTTCCAACTAGATGTTGGCAGAACAAAAAGCAGTGGCAAGGTGGCGTCTGGCAAAGGGAGCCGGTGGGAAGAACATGATCAAGACCTACAGGAGGGAGTGGCGGATGGTGGTATCTGCACAGATTCTGAAGGGCTCTTGTCCCATGGGACAGAGCACAGACATGTGACTCACTCATTCACTCACCTGCTCATCCAGCCAACCAGCAGAGCGCCCACTTCATACCAGGCACTGTGCCCGGCGCTTTGTGAAGAGCTAGTAATATCCTTCCAGCAACCCAGCTGGGTAGATACCGTTATTTCACCACTTCCCAAGTGAAAAAGCAAGAGGCACAGAAAGCCTCTGGAACTCACTTAAGCTCTGGTAACTGATAGAGTTAAGACTGAAACCAAGCAGCCTGGGTCCAGGGTTTCGGGCGTCCTCTACCTGCAGCCAGAGGTCTTTCTGTGTCATGCACCAGTGGGGACAACACTGCCATCAGTGCCCACGCCTCAGGTATGGCCTCAGAATCCTGCAGACTGGGTGATGAAGAAGGGAGAGACTCTCTGTGGAGTCTCCCAGGGGATGCGGGTGCGGTCCCGGCCCCATGCCAGCGAGAGCTAGCGCCAGGTTCCTGCCAGGCCGGCACCCTGCCATTCTGCAAGCTGTGATAATCCCCAGAATCAGTAAGTGATGGGCTCTGGCTGGGTCCCACTAAGCCCTCGGCAGGAGGCCGGTGACTTTAAGAAGCTCTGGCTGGTAGCCCAGGTCCTGAGGCCTGTTCAGCTGCTGCTGGCTGCCCAGGGAAGCCCCAGGCAGGCAGGAAGGGAAGAGAGGCCCACAGCAGTGGCATTCCTAGATGGAACCTGGGGGCCTTCTGCATGCCCCTCAACCCCTACCCAGGCTTGGGCCTTTCACCTGTCATCCACAAAGGTTTGGAAGATGAATCCTGCTTGCTTTTCTTTTTTTCCCTTTGGTTTTTTTGAGACAGGGTCTTGCTGTGTAGTGCCACCTGGCCTTGAAATCACTATGTAGCCCACACTGACCTCAACCCTCCTGCCTCAGCCTCCTGAGTGCTGGGATGATTGGCATGCACCACCATGCCCAGAGAGTCCTGTTTTTTGAAGATGTTGAAGCTCAGCCAGGGCAAGTGACTTTCCCAGGGTCACAGCAGCCATTCAGCCAGGCCCTGTCTGGGAGTCTGGATGGCCTCACAGTCCCTGCCTCTGTGGCCCTGTCTCTGATCTAAAGGGTTTCTGCATCATGTTCCCGAGTTCCTCATGCTTCCTAAGCCATGCCTCCTCCCAAGCGCCCATCCTCTTAGACCCGGTTCCAGGGAAGGGATTTCTTCCTTGAGGGAGTGCTTCTCCATTAGTGGGGAGGATCTAGGAGCCCCTTTGAGTTCAATGCAGGGTGCCACGGGGGCTGGGGCTGGGGGTGAAAGCCTTCTCTGGTCTTTGGGTGGCCAGGTTTGCCAGGTATGTGGGACAAGAAGCCAGCAAGGGAAGCCCCAGTAAGTGCTTATTAAATGAAACCTGTGAAGGAGTCACGCAGACCATGGAAGTGCTGTTCAGGCTCAACCTCAAAGGCAGGCCTGTTTTGAGCTATGATAAAGGGCTCAGGTGGAGGACTGAAGGTGAAGAAACATAAGCCTCTCTAGCGGAAGCCTGGCCTCATCACTGTTCCAGGCCCAGAGCAGGCTCCCAGAAGTGACCCCATTCTAGCTAGACCTTTTAGGCCTCCCCAGAATAGGGGTGCTAGGAAAATGGTGAGTCAGGCTCCTTTCTTCTGTCCTAGCTCAGATTTCTACCCACAAGGATGCTCCCAGAGGGGCTCAATTCTTGTGGGCGGGGCCCAGAGGCCCTGATAGGTGGAGCCTCTGTCCCGTTTGTGCCTGGCTGCCAGCTGCAAAGGCCTGTTTCCCAATTAGAGCCCACTACCAGGAACAGCATCCAAGCAGCCGCAACCCAGGGGCCTGCTCCCTGACTGGCAAAACAGGGTTTCCTCTTTCCAGCCCTTGTTATTCCTCAGGCTCTCTAGGGACTCACCAGGCCCAGTGGGGACAGGTGACCATAATGTACAGCACCTTAGCCATAAAGTCTCATTTGAACCTCCTAACATGGTGCAAGGAACCCACTGCTGCCCTCCTCAAGGAGAGAGAAAACTGAAGCACCAAGAGGTGACAGGAGGACTCCCTCAGTGTCACACAGCTGAACATGTCTGACATCATAGTCTACCTATGTGTTTACCACCCGGTGACCCCAACTGCACCTTCGGAGGGGCTGTCAGGAGCAGGAGTAGATGCAGGGGAGTGTGCTGCCAGGCCTCTGGGGTCATGGGGCCCACACACAGAAGGAGGGGCAGAGTCTGGGTGCAGGAGATAGGGACCTCTAGGCTGGCCTGTTCTCCTTGAGCCCAAGAGTTGGCATGGTGGCAGTCCTGAGCCTTTGTGGCCAGGTTGGGGGGGGGGGGCTGCAGAGGGGGCACCAGGCTGGGAGTCCAGAGGCCTGGATTCTCATCTTGGCTGCACCCGGATTCAACTGACATGGAGGTACTGCTCTCTCAGGCCCCCTGTTAGCTCATCCATAGAAGGTGTGGGGCCTGAAAGGCCAGAGAGGGTCACTGCATCCAACCTCCCCGCCCTTTTTCCTCCTCCTTAAACACCACTCTTGCGCCTACCTCCAGGGCTTTGCTCTTGCTGAGGGCCTGAAGCGCCCTTCTGATTGACACCTGGTCATGCTGGTTTCACTTGACATGGTGCAGACTCCCAGAGCCCTTCCCTGACTCCTTCACGACACCCCACCCTGTGCTGGCCTGTTTTCATAACTTTAACCCCCTTTTGGCAATGAGGCCAGCAGTGTTCTGTGAGGGTCAGGGATTCTGGGGTCCAATTGCCTCGTTTAGACCTCAAGCCTTATCTTAGCCCTGCTGAATGAAACACGTAACTTCTCTTTGCCTCAGTGCCTCATCTACAAAGCAGATAAAAATTAATGCGTATTATTCTTCTTAGAAGGACTAAGAAATTAATTCATGCTGGCATAGTGATCCTGGTTTATAATCCCAGCACTCAGGAGGCTGAGGCAGAAGGGTTGCAAGTTTGAGGCCAGCCTGGGCTGCATAGCAAGACGCTGTCAAGAAAGGAGGGGCTGGTGAGATAGCTTGGTGGCACAAGCGCCTGCCTGACAAGCACAAGGTCCCGAGTTCGATCCCTGGTACCACATGCCCTGCTGGTCCTGAAACCCTGGGTACACTGTTGCTGCCCTGGTGGTGCACTCCTGTAATCCCACTGCTGGGGAGGCTGAGACAAGAAGATCACTACAAGTCCAAGCTGTGTAGCAATATGCTGTATCAAAAAAAAAAAAAAAAAAGAAGAAGAAGAAGAAAGGAAAGAAAGAATGAAGAAAAAGCACTTAGTATATGATATTTGGCATACAGTAAGCACTAGCAAATGGATATACTATTATTATTAGCAACTTTGTTTATATCTCTCTCGCTTCCCTATTACAACGCATGCTCCTGAGAGCAAGAACTTTTTCTTGTCCAGTGGTGTCTTCCTGACCAGGAGTTTCTTTCCCAGCACACAGCAGGTGCGTGTTTGTTGAATGAATGAATGAATGAATGAATGAATGAATGAATGAATGAATGAATGAATGAATGACTAGGCATTTGCTGACCTTTGTGGCTTCCAAGAGTCTCTGAAGAGCTAGATGTGGAAAAGGATGTCTGCTAAGAAGAGAAAGCTGAGTCTTGACCGTGGGCCGCAGTCCCATCTGTTCTCAGCAGCCCTGTGAGGGCCCCTGGGAGCAGAGGTGGCGCCCTGTACCACCACCATGACCACAGTGCTGCTTGTGGGTATCTGACGCTGTTTCCCAGCTCCGGTTCCAGCCACCAGGCATGGGGGCTAGCATAGATTTTTCCCTGTGCTCAGCAGCTCTCCCTCCGAAGCCCGCAGCCTGGAGTGCAGCCTGGTCTATCTTTACCACCCCTGGCATTTTCAGTAGCAGCTCTCAGGCCCCTGCCACCCCTTTGTCCACAATCTGGGCCTTTTCTTGGCTCCTGGTGCTATGAGCACTTGCAGACATCACTGCAGGTTCCAGTCCTGAGAGGGAAGGGAGGCCGTTATGTCATGCCCTGTACGGGGGGGGGGGGGGTGCTGAGGCTCAGAGTACAAATTAGCTGGAGGCCTCACCAATGGCATTCAAGCCCAGATTTTATTGTATGTTCCTCTACCCTTATCCCCTCACTCAACCTGTAGTTTGTGGGCACCGGCTCGGTGCCAGGCCCCTGCCCAGGGACCCAGCTTCAATCAGACCACGCAGAGGCCCAGCTCTGGAGACTGTGTACCCTGGCATTGTCCCACGGAACTTTCGGTGACGATCTCAGTGTTCGGTGTCTGCACTGTCTGGTAGCCACGTGTGGCCAGCACAACGAAAAAACTGCATTTTTCACTAAGGCATTGAAATAGCCACAGGCAGTTAATGGCTTGTGGGTTGGACACCGTGGGTCTGTGCAGCTCTCTGCCAGCCAGTCAATGAACCACTTGTGGCCTTAAATGGCAGGTTTTAAACTCCAGTGTGGACTGGTGGCATGCAGGGGAGTGGCTGGTTCCCAAGGGCATCATCAGTTCTGTCTTTGTCACAGTTGTCAACTTATTAAAGTCGCGGCATTTTCTTCACATTCAACGGAATCAATCTGTTTTCCTCGCAACTTGAGAACCTCCTAACCCACTGTTCCCTTCCCGCTTGTTTTTTCTTTCCTTGTGGAAGTGTAACCTACATAGAGCAAAATGGAGAGGCCAGAAGTGAATGGTTGGATGAGTTTTGACAAATGCAGACGCCCACGTGACCACAGTGGAATCAAGACAGAGGACATTTCCAGAACATTCCTGTCCCCCCTCCTGCTCCTTTCCAGTACATCCGGTCCTCGGAGGCAACCACTGTTCTGACGTCTGTCACCACAGATTAATTCGGCCCATTCTGAAATTTCACATAACTCATTTTCTCACTTGTGACAGAGACAAGGCTATGAGAAATAGGTCCCTTTTCTCTGTGTGTGACACGGAAGAGCACCAGCATGATGAAAAACAGTGCTGACCCTGGACCTCAGTGAGGAGGAGGCAAGAAGGCTGGGCTGTGGTGTCGTGGAGACTCACTCCCTGTCCCCAGGGTGGCTTTCCCTCAGCTGCCACATGAAAAATCTGGGTCCAGGATCAGCCAGTCTTCTTTGGGTTTTGTTTCTTAAAGAGAGTTGGAAATAGTGATTTTTGCCTAAAATCTCCACAATATAGGCCTTTAAAATTACTTACGTATCTGTGGCCCAGAGGCTGGTTTGCAAGTTCTGCTTGGGGCCAGTCCCGTGTAAGAGTCCAGGGCTTTGCGGGCTAGTTCAGTTGCTTAAAGGGCCGGACCGTGGTTCGATTCCCAGCTCCAGAAGCTATGCCAGACCTGCCCTTAAGGCAGGCTGAAGTAGCAAAAACAAAACAAACTCCTTTCCACAGTAAGAGCCAAGTCTGTCTCCCTTTATTCCAGATCCTTCCTATCCTAAGGGCTCCCTTGTGAAGTCTTCTAATCTTTCTAGCAGTTTACTAATAATCCATTTCACACATGAGTAAACTGAGCCACACAGGGGGATCCAGTGGTTGGCCCAGGGTTACAGACTGAGTCCTTGGCACAGCCGGGATTTGCACGCAGTGGGTCTAGTTCCTCACCTCTGCAGGCCTCTCCTAGGGGGGTTCTACCACTTGGGGTGCAGCTTTGCCAGCCACAAGGGTGCTGTCTCTCTGAACATGCAAAGAGAGAGTGTCTCAGCCCTGCACCCCCTGGACTGCCCTGGCATGGCCTGTTTTCATGTCTGGCACCTTGGCTGGAATCATGACTTAGGTAGTAATGGGAAAACAGCCAGTGGGGTACGGGCATTGATGCTTAGTGAGCAGCAGGGCTTTTTGGGAGGCAGAAGTAGCAGAATGCTGCAGGAGGTGGGAACCCAGCCCAGGAGGGGCCAGCAGAAGGGAGAAGGGAACAGAAGAACCAGCCCAGTGCCAGGAGAGGCTGCTGCCCCGGGGTGCCAGGGGCTGGGCATCCCACTCTCTGGGGACTTGCCCAGACAGGCCTGCTACCTGGACAGAGGCAGGGAAGATAAGCATAGGCGGGCAGAAGTTGCGGCTTGTCCGTCTTCCCCTGGGCAGGCCCTGGGAGCGCACAGCTGGGTTCATGCCCAGACTCCTTGCTTCTGCTCCAGTGCCCTTTACAGTACAGTATGTGCCATCGGGCTGCACCCTTAGAACCAGGGCTTGTGGGAAGGAGTCTGTGGCTTTCTGGAGCCTGATGGGGATGGCAAGGAGGGGCTGGCAGGCACATCCAGACTTTCCCCTGGCCTGTTGCCTCCTTTCTGTGAGTTCCTGGGCTGATATGCAGTATGTGCTAAATAAGCATTGCCATAGTTTCTGGGTTTTGCCTCTTTGTCCCTCACCTCCATTTTTAAGATTTGTACCTCTACGACCGGCGAGATAGCTCAGCGAGCTAAGCACCTGCTTAGGCAAGCACAGGGACCAGGGTTCAGTCCCCTGAACCACATGCCGCACTGGCCCCGCCTCCTGGGTGCGCTGAGCCAGCCACCAAGACTGGGTGTGGTGGCACATGCCTGTAATCCCAGTGCTGGGGAGGCTGGAAACAGGAGGGATCACTGCGAGTCAGAGCTATGTAGTGAGAACCTATACCAAATACATTAAAAAAAAAAAAAAAAAAAAAAAAAAAAAGATTTATACTGTTACCACAACCTGTGTAAGAAAGCTGAGTTCAGAGAGGGAGGGAAGGGTGCCTGGTCCTGCAGGCCGAGAAAGGTTGGTGAGTTTTAAGAAGTGATATGTACAGCGCTCAGCAGCAGCCTGGGGTAGGGGCCAGAGGAGGATGAGGTGGCAGGACCTGTCAGAGGTTCCCACAAGGAGGTGGCGTGGAGCTGCAGTCAAGAGTATGTCCCAGGCAAGACCTACTGCCAGTTTGGTCTCTTCTCTCTGAAGAAGCCCCCGCCTGGCAGAACACCAAGCCTCACAGGGTGCTACCCAGGGCTTTCACTTTCACAGAGTCAAGAGAAGACGCCCAGCTCTTGAACTCTGTCTTGCTGGCACAAGGGCACCAGGGAGCAGATGCACCCTTCAAACCTAGACACAGTGAACACTTCACTGAGCGCTTGCTATGTGCCCCACACCATGCCACGTTCCACAGAAGGAAACAGGCCCAGTGGTGGCCCTGGGCCCCACTGAGCAGGGTGTGATGGAGCAGGGACTTGAACCCGTTTGGCTTGGAGCCAAAGTCTGCTTTATTGGTTTGGTTTTTTTTTTTTTTTTTTTTTTTTTTTTTTTTGTGGTACCAGGGAGTCAATTATGGAAAATGGCACACCTTGGGACTCTAAAACAAAGACTGTATTCTTAAGTGGGAAGGATAATGCTAAGAAAAAAAAAAAAAAAGGAATGATTGATGTGGGGCTTCCCCTGGCTCCAAGTCTGTTGCTCTGACTGGCTCAGGGAGACAGTTATCCAGCTTGACTGGGGGCAGCCAGTGGGCCTCAGAGTGTGAACTCGCTCTCCGTGGCTGGGTGTGGTGGATGAGCTGCATCCCAGGCCCAGCCACGGCTTTCCGCGCCTTCCCCACCTGCCACTCCCAGCTTTACTCAGAGAGAGATGTGCTTGAGTTTTTTCAGAGTCTGTTTCTCAGATCCCCAGAAGAAACCAGGTTCCAAGTCAGAATATGAGGACACTGAGGGGACAAGAGGTGGCTCTGCTGGTATTGCCTTTGTATCTTTGAATTTTTAAGATAAATGGCTCTTGGTGATTAGCAGCCTATATACTCATCAACTCTTCTTGGTTTTTTTGGGGGGCACTTACCCCACTCTGAGGGCAGGGCTGGCATGGCATGGGGTCCTGGGGATCAAACCATAGTCTCCTGCGCCTGCCTGAGCTTGCCTAAGCCGGCGCTTTAGACTGCTGAGCTTTCTCCCTGGCCCCACTAATCAGCTCTTCTCATCCAGCAGGTTCCTTCCTAGTGTCCAGATGGAAAAAAAAAAAAAAAAAAAAAAAAAACATGGCAAAGCCTATTCTTTTCCCATAAATGGAAATAGTGTCCAGGCACTGTTCCAAGTTGTTTTTCTCATTGGTTCTTCCTCAGCCTATCAAGAAATATTGTTAGCTCCATCTTGCGGATGAGAACATTGAGGCTCAGATTGTGAAGTGGCCACCCAAGGATTAGAACCGAGGGAGCCTCTGCCAAGGCCACACTCTTGCCCAGCCACTGGCCTGACATTCACCTGCTCTTTGTGTTCCAAAGGGCAACATTCTGTGGTCACACCCAGAGTAAGGCGGTGTCGGAACTGTGCTGTGCACCTCCTGAGTCCAGGCCTGGTGCTGCTCACCCGATCCTGCTCAGCAGGATTAGAGAGACAGAGAAGCCTGTGTAAATTGAATCCATCACTTACTGGCTGTGTGACTTTGGACAAGCGAATGGCCCTCTCTGAGCCTGAAGACGGGAAGTAGTTTCCACATCCCATGAGAGTTGGACAGGATCATCCGTGCACATGAGTTTCACGACCCGAGGTTCTTGGTCAGTCCCATCTACTACTACTTCCAAGCTGCTGTCTACCAACCTGGGTAACACAAATATTAATTATACTCATTTTACCTGGTTGCAAATGAGCTGTTTCCTGGGTGAGCCTGCTTACTGGGCAGGTAAGTAATCACCATTGTAGATATCATTAAATGAGACAGATTAGCTTTGTCCTATATTTTATGTGATTAGACCAGCAAATGGTTCAGTTGATTTCTACGGCTTGGAGCTCACAGAGCCTGGAAAATCACAGGGTGTCGGAACATGAGGAGGTGCAGGGGCATCTGCAGGTGGCCCGGGGTCAGGGCCTGTTGTGGCTTTTGGGTCTGCCTTGAACTCAAGATCAGAGCAGACAATTATACCCCTTTAATGGGGGTGGGGCTGATAGATGCAGTGATAAGATGCACAGCTGGGGTGGAGTGCGGTGGAAGGAGGCGGTGGCCGCCATCTTATTTGTGGTTAGCAAATCCAGGCTCTGGGGATGGAAACCCCTGGGTTGAAGTCCAGGCTGTGTGCCTTACCAAGTGTGCAGCTGGGCAAACGCCTAGCCTGCAGGTGCCTTATGCTCTGCCTGAGGAGATGTCAAGGAGTTCACGTGGGCCAACACACCCAGGCCCAGGCCTGGTGTGTGCAGTGGGTTTTCTCTGTCCCTTCCTCCTGACTTAAAGAGATGGTTCTTCGTGGTTGTCACTCCATGCACACTGATGTTTCCTGAGGGCCACTTCTCTGCTGGGCATGGACTGAGGACCTTAGGGATCTTACTTAGTTTACTGTGTACAGAGACCCTCTGGGCTGGGTGTCTTGTGCATCTCCATAGAAAGAGGAGGAAACCAGAGCGGAGGGAGGAAATGGAGTGACTTTATAAAGGTCACACAGCAGCACTTAGCTACCAGTCGCTGTGGGAAGGAGTTGCTGGAAGAGTGCAGGCCTGAGGGAGTGGAAGGTACGTCTGAGCAGAGTCCGTAGCCAGGGAGGAAAGGCGAGCGGGATGGGGCAGAGTTCTCGCGCAAGAGCTTGGCATATCTGGAGAACCAGCCAAGTTCCCTTGACCGTGGTCACAGAGTGCGGGAAGGGTGGCAAGAGGTGACGCTGGAGAAGAGCCAGGGGCTGGATCGGAGGGTCAGTGAGAAGGAAGTGGCAAGTGGTGCCGGGCTTGCCCGTCATCTTTGTTCCGCCAGGGAGTGACTGGGTCATAGCAACTACTTTAGGAAGTTCTGTCTGGAGTCTGAGAGATACTTGGAGCCCCAAGGGCTAAGCCTGGCCTCACCCCAGGAGGCTTCCCAAGGAGGCAGAGCCAAGGGGGCTGGATGAGGGGAAGAGATGATTGATGAAGGTGGTCAGGCAGGTGGAGAGTGGGTGGCAGGTCACAGCATGGCATCTGATAGAGAGGCCTAAGAGGTGACCAGCCAGGTGTGGGTCTGAGCATGGGGTGGCACCGAGGCAGTGGTTGGCAACACTAAGATGCTCAGCACTTCCCAGGCCCCCCGGGCAATGAGTCACCCAGAGACAAGTGGGTGAGTGTTTCCTGGCTACCTGCATGTGTAGGCGTCTCCTGGCTCCCACTGCCAGTATACGAGTGGAGCTCAGCCCAGGACTCTGGGCCAGACCGGGGTGATAGTCTCAGAGCTGACAGGGCTGCTGTGCCTCCACAGAAGCCATCAGGAGCCTGGTCCTCAACCTCCCCCATGTCCTTGCACCCTTAACTTTTGAGCATCTCCCTGAGACACCTTTAGGCCTCCAGCTCCACCCCTACCAGTGACAGCCCTCCCTGGCTCCCACGGCCAGAATGGGGCAGCCCTCGGCCACCACAAGAGGTTGGCCTAGAGAGCTGGCTGGGACCAGGCCGCAGCACAGGGAACGAGAGAAAACGGCCCTGGGGAAACCAGGAAGCTCTGGAGTCCCATTCTGCTAGTCCACACACTCTGTCTCCTTTGTGGGAGCCTCAGAGTGTTGCAGCCATAAAATGGGCTTATTCCACGAAGGAGTTTGTAAGTTATAAATGAGTGTATAAAAGAGCCTGGGATCTTGTACAGCAATTAACCACTAAGAAGAATATATGCAGTGTATTATTTGTTGAAAAATTAAAAAAAAAAAGAGCCTGGGAACTGGAGACTTCGCTGTTTGAGGGAATGATCAGGGTTTGTTTGTTTGTTTTTTTTCTTTTTTCTTCAGGAGGGGGTGATATTAGGGATCAAACCCAAGGCCTTGCAGCCTTGCACATGCTAGATGAGCTACATCCCCAGCTCTTTTTGTTTTGAGACAGGGCCTCACTAATTTTCTCAGGCTGGACTCAAACTTGTAATCCTCCTGCCTCAGCTTCCCAGATACCTGGGAGGTATGTGCCACCACACCTGGCTATTTTTGAACAGATGTTTTTATTTTAGACCAGTTTGAGATAAAACTACTGTGAAGACAGTTGAAAGAGTTCCCTTCCTCCTCATCCCCAGTTTCAATGTCTTACGTGGTACATCTGACACGATTAGTGAACAATTATCAATATGTTATTTTATTTATTTATTTATTTATTTATTTATTTATGTGTGTGGCCAGCTCAGCCCACCAGGGGGCG
>NW_004524668.1:4441107-4450611 GCF_000260255.1 Octodon degus
GTGCTTTGCTAAGCTTGTTCTAAGTAGGTGCTTTAGACCACTGAGCCATCTCACCAGCCCCATCAATATGTTATTACTAACTACAGCACATACTTTGCTCAGATTTCTCTAGCTGGTCCTGCACATCTGTATGTCCTTTTCGGTTCCGGGGTCCCATTAGGACTCTCCTTGTTTTTGGTGGCCTTGCAGTTGCACGAATACTAGTCAGGTGTTCGTAGACTGTCCCTTCACTGGGGTGTGTCTCTGTTGCTTCCATGACTAGACTCAGGGAAGGTGCTTTCGGGAGAGCTCAGAGGTGAAGTGTCACATGTCATCCAAGGGACAGGCTGCCAACAGTAGTGTTGGACTCACTGCTGTTGGCATTAACCTTGGTCACCTAGACAGCCTGTCATTTTGCCCTGTCATTTAGCAGCAGGGGTAGGACATGGGCAAATACTGGCTGCACAGAGGCCAGATTGGAAAATATGGACAAGAACAGAGCCGGTAGGCAGGGGGCAGAAGAAGATAAAGCAGCAGGCTTTAGGAGGGAGGCAGGGCCGTGTGTGCCATTCTATCTTCACAATGAAAAACTTCCATTTCACAGACAAGAAAACTGAGGCCCGAGAGGGACAACCATATGCCTACGGTCACATCACATGAGCCCGGCAACCTGGACTGGGCGGGCCCAGCTCTGCGCTTTTACCACTTCAGTCTTCCCCCTGTTGGGTCAGTGCCTTGAAGCTATGTTCCCAGTGGAGTTAGGGAAAGATGGTTCCTGATGCAGGTTATTTCTAATTCATTTTATTCCTGTAGGATTCAGGATGGGCCGTGACTTAAGATACATTCAACAAAAACATTATGCTAGCTAGAAGTGGAACGTTAGGATCAGAGAAAGCAGAATGGAAATGAAGACAAATGAGATAGATGAGTTTCTGATTTGGGGTTTGATCATCCCAGCAGCCAAGGAAAAAAATGAAACTGGCCGACTCCCAAAGAAGCAGATTTCTTCCTTCAAAGATTTGTGGTAAATTTAAAGAAATGAATCAAGGAGTGGGGGGTGTGGCTCAGTGGTAGAGCGCATGCCTACCACTTCCTAGGTCCTGGGTTCAATCCCTAACACAGGAAGGAAGGGAGGGGTAGGAAAAGAAGGAGGGAGGGAAGGAGGAAAGGTAGGAACCTTGTCTTAGCGCTGACCATCATCCAGCCCTAGGTGGTCTGTGGAATGTTCAACACCTGCAGGGCTAAGTCAGGGTCCAGGTGTGCGTATGAGATTATGTGAGATTATGTGGAGGATGAGCCTAAATAGGCAGGTCCTGGCCCCTTGGGGAATCCTCGAATGTCAAGGATCTTAAATTTTGTCTAGAGGTGGTGGGGATCAACCAAAAGCTTGTGTTTTATAAGTAAGGACAGTACAAACAGTGACAACTGGCACTCAGTGGACGCATGCTGTGGGCCCAGCTCTGTTCTATAATAACTCATTTAAGTATCACAACAGTTCTGGGAGGGAGGTGGTACTTTAAATCATTCCTGTTTTACAGGTGAAACACTGAGGCACAGAAAGACTGAGTTGCTTGCGCAAGGTCACAAGTTGGGAAGTGGCACAGTGGGAACCAACCACTGCCGTATTGATGTGGCCACTGACTATAAGTACCAGCTGACGGGTCTCATGAGTGTGTGTCGGATGTTGTGGAAGGGCTTCACGGGGCCCAGCCAGCCGCCTGCAGCAGGAACGAGAGCTAATGGACCCTTGGCCATGAGGCCAGCGGCCTGCAGAGGTGCCGCTTGTGAACAGTTTGGAGGTGTGGCCGTTGACAGTGACACCCCTGCAGCCAGTCTTTGATGTCTCTGACGAGTCCCAAAGCTCCCTGAGGGTCCCTTGCCTTGAGCAACCCAACCACAAGAGCCTTCTGGGTGACTGTGCCACCACGCCACGAAGCCTTTGTCATCAGAAACACACAAGCGTTTGTATTTCTCATTTCCGGTCACCCCAGTCTCGTTTTTCGGCAGGGTGCGGTTTCCAGAGCAATCACCACACCCTCATCTTCACTTTCTCTGTACCGCCCGCGGGGGCGTAGGGACTGCGCACAGAAATCTGCAGGGACTGTGGTTTCTGCTTCTCCTTCTTGGTCACCGCAAGCTCTTCTTATGAGCACTAGGTCCAGGTTCAACTTAGATTTCCTCCAGCAGCGGAGGTTCCCACGAAGCGCTGCTTCTCCTTTCCCAAAGCTTCTGCCACAGCTGCCCATGAGGCAGTTAGGGACAGGAGGTGTGGCTGCCCAGTGCCTTGGCCTTCCCAGGCCACCTGAGAAGCAGCTGCCTTCCACAGAGAGCTTCAGACCTGAGTCCAAGACCTGGGGTTTGAGGCCCAGCTGTGTGGCCCAGGCTCTGGCAACAGCATGGTGAAGTCAATATGGGTGGGGTTTGGAGGCAGGTAGGGGAGAGTCATATCTGGTGGGGGACAGGAAGGGCAAGGGCTACCTCCACCCACCCCTCAGTCACCTACTCCTTACGACCCTGGCCTCTGCCAAAGGTGAGGTCCTGGGAAGGAAGGAGGGACACATCAGGTGAGATGGCACACAGTGGGTGTCAGGTCTGTTCTGGCCCCCTTCCTTCCCTCTTTCATTCCCTGTCCAGTGGAAATACCTACTGAGGCTGGGCCTAGGTGGATATGGGGATCCCACATGTGGAAGGCCTAGGGCAGGGCTGCCATTGTTGTGACATCATTCATCACTCCTCCACTGGGACCCAGGTGCTCCCCACTTTGGGCCAGCTGAGACATTCTCACCTCTGGGGCAGCCCCAGGAAGGGACCTTGGGATCAGGACCTCCTCTGTGCATTGAGAAACAGCTCACTGATTCCTGTCATCGGGAGGTGGGTGAGCTTCCTGCATTGTCTAGCCAGTGGGTAGACATGGGTGGGGGGCAGCTGGCCTGTGGGCTCCCACCTCTGCTCAGAAGCGTGGAGGACCCCGCTCTGTCCTCAGGACTCTCCTGTCTGGAGTGCTGTGTGCAGTGTGGGAGGAGGGCTGGGTGGCTGTGGCAGGGTGACAGAGCTGGGGAATGCACATGCATCTGGGGAGGGTGCTTAGGGTCTCTTCCCAGAAGGGGTGCTTTTCTAAACTAGACAGAAGGAGGAGCAGTCATTACCACACAGGCTAGTCACTTCCTGGAGCCCCAGTTTCATTTTCCATAAAAAGGGTCAACAACACCTGCTTCTGAGAACCAGTTGAGAGGATGGGATGAGGGAGTGGGTGGGTGCCAAGGGACTGGGGCCATTTCACGCCTTCTCAGTGCTCGGGGGAGATGCATTTCAAGGGCTTTTCCCCCTGGTGACTGATACCTGTTTGTATAACCAGTGTCGTGGTTTAGAAAAATCCCAGCTAGAACCCAGAAAGAATGAAGTGGCTTTAGAGTCCTTTCTTGGGGAAGGTGATAATAGGACCTCCTTCATCCAGTGAAACAAATTTTTAAAAATTAAGATTCTTCTTGGATCCTACACCCTGCCTGGCCCAGGGTCCCTTGAACACATTTCCTTTGTTCTTAAGCTTTACAAAGATAGACTGAGGAGAATTCACTAGAATTTAAAGACCACACACACACACACACACACACACACACACACACTCATCCACTATTATTTGACAACCATTTTTTGAGAACCTGTTGTGTGCCACCTGATGGGGACGCTATTGGACAGACTAGATTGGAGCCCCCACCTTGGTGAAGCTTGTAATTCTGGGGAAGGAGCGGGGAGGTAGACCATAAAGACATTCAAAGCAACAATAAAAACTAACCAACCACAAAAATACCATAAAGGAAAATAAACAGGCTGCTGTTAGGGAGAATTTAGGGGGCTCCTTAGGTTGACTGGGACATTAGAGGAGGTGGTATTCAGCTGAGACCTGCAGCAGACACTGTCCTAGAAGAAGCAGAAGTGACAAAAGAATGTTTCAAATGGGAGTAGCAGCTGCAAAGGTCTTAGGGGAAGGGGCAACTTAGGGTATCTGAGGAAATGAGTGAAAGCCCAAGAAGACATTTGGGACCTGGGTGAGAGAGTGGGGAGCAGCGGGGAGCAGCAGGGGCTGAGAGTCAGGAGTGGGTGGAGACAGTGGGGGCCTGCTCATGGGTCAGGATGTTATTCCGGGAACAGCCTAGGGGTGGCAAGATGGGAACTGGGTTTTAGTACACGAGATGCAGAAGCAAGCGGTGGAGCTGGGTTTTTAAAGAGTGGCTCTGGCTGTAGGGTGGGTGTGGCGGGGCTGGCTGGCATGTGGTGCTGGGGGATTGAACCGCAGTCCCTGTGTTTTGCTAAGCTTGTTCTAAGTAGGTGCTTTAGACCACTGAGCCATCTCCCCAGCCCCCCCAGAAGGGCACTTTGGAAAGCTGAAAAAGAGTGTAGATGTGGGGATTCCAGCCTTTACTAGAAGAGTGCTTTGGGGGAAAGTGCTGAGTAAGGCCTTTCAGGGTGGAAGGGAGCGTGGGGGAGCTGAGTCCCTAGCCCAGCATTTGACGCCAGAGGGAGCCTACTCTTTCAGCTAGCCTCACAGGAGAGGCCTTTTGAGGACTGGACTGGCTCAAAACTATCTACTGCTAAGACGGAAGGTGGGAGCCCAGGATCACTCTGCTGTTGTGATTTTTGAGTTATTTTGTTTGGGTACTAGGAATCGAACTCAGGACTTTGCACTTGCCAGGCAGGTGCTTACACAGCTGAGCTATCTGCCCAGCCCTTGTCATTTAATTTCACAATATATTCATAACTTTTAATTGATGCATAATGTTTTCTTCCTTCTTCCTTTCCTCTTTCTCTTATTTGCTTGCTTGCTTTCTTCTTTCTTTCCCTTTTTTTCTTTTCCTTCCTTCCTTCTTTCCTTCCTTCCTTCCTTCCTTCCTTCCTTCCTTCCTTCCTTCATCATTACCAGGGATTGAACCAAAGGCCCTCACACTGAGCTATATCCCCAGCCTTCATATTTTCACTGTTGAGACAGGGCCTTTCCAACTTGCCCAAGCAAGGCTCCAACTCCCCATCCTTCTGCTTCAACCTCCTGAGTAGCTGGGATTACCACCCTGAGCCACCACACCCCTCAGGTTTACTGGTTCCTGACCTATGCCAAAGCAGAGAGCGTTTTTGTTTGTTTTGTTTTCTGTTTGTTTTGTAGCACTGGGGATGACCTACACCCCTAGCTCAGCCCAAACTGATGATGTGTTGTCCTGAGTGCCACAACCTTTGAGGAGTGTAGCAAGCCCTGGATTACTCTTTAGCCACCCAAATGCACACACCAGTGTCCCTGCTCTGTCAGGGGAGTTCCCTGGAACTTTCTGATATTTATTCATGAACTCTGGCATAAGAACCCCTGAGCTAGAGGAACAGAAATTGTGGGCTCTGGGAACACTTGTCCTTTTTTGTTCCACCTTCTGCCCCCCAGCCTCTGAACACCTCTCCCCCAACCCTCCTACGGGCTGGTGATGCACAAACCTCTCCACTGCTAGGCTGGCTGACTTGATTTGGTGTCTGCCACTGGGAACCCCATTATGGAAAGGGACTTCAGATTTCTCAAGAGAGGTGTCTGTGAAGCCCCTTCCTGCCTCCTGGGGTGTTCAGGTGGAGGTCCCGGTCTCCCGGCCCCTGGAATAGGAGGGGGTCACCTAGCTCCCCAGGACTCTCTGGCCTTGTGGATTCTTCCTGGGAACACACGAGGTGTACACCGATCAGGCCCCGCCCGCGAAGGTGGCGCGTCGCACCCGGCCCGCCCCTGCCAGCCCGCGCAGCGACAGTGGCTGCGGCAGGGACTGTGCATCGCAGGGCACAACATGCGGGGCTTGTGGCCGCCGCCCCCGCTGGCCGCTGTGCTGTCGGCGCTGGGGGTGAGGCGAGGTGTCCCCGGCAGGCGGGAGGGCGGGAAGGGGCGGCCATGGGGCCGGTCTCGGTCTCGGGTGTCCTGGCCGGGGCGGGGCGCGGCAACGCCGGGCCGCTTCCCGATTCGGGCGCGCAGGCCATGGAGGCACTCAGAGAGTCCGTGTTGCATTTGGCCTTGCAGATGTCGACCTACAAGAGGGCCACGCTGGACGAGGAGGACCTGGTGGATTCCCTCTCCGAGGGCGAAGTGTACCCCAACGGCCTGCAGGTAGGAGCCCCCGCCCACCCGCTAGGTCCAGTCCAGCTGGGCCCAGGCATGCGCGCTGGCACCGTCCCGCCTCCAGCCTGCCGGGGGTGGGGGACCCCCGCACCTCCGCAGTCCTGTGCCCAGAGGAGTAGCCCTAACTCAACACTAGTCCCCTGGAAGCACGAGGCTCCCCCACCCCATCCTCACTAGCCCCACCCCGTCCCCCAAAGCCACCAGGCCACCTGTTTCACTGCTATGGCCCAGGTCTCAGAGTTGAAACACCCTCCAGACCTGCGCTGGTCCCGAGGCTTTGTTACAGAAGACAGCGTGCCACACAGGGAGCCCAGGGCCACACAACCCATCGCTGACAGCCTAAAATTGCCACACCTTAGCATGGAAAGTCCTATGTCCCAGGACCCCTTGCTCAGCCCTGGATGCCTGGGACAGTTAGTCACTGTCTGGTGGACATTACTCCTATCTCCCCTACAGACCTGAATTTCCTTGGAGTGGAGACTGGCTTCTGCCAGGCACACCCTGTCCCCTTCCAGCCCACCCAGGAAGCCCAGTTCCTTCCCTCCAGTGCCACACCAAGGGACACAGAGATAGACCACTTTGGCCTTGCAGCCCTCAGTGACCAGGTTGCTCGGTCCCTTCTCTCTGCACGGCTGCCCTGGAATGTTTGTGTCCAGGCGTTCCAGCGTAGAGAGCAGAACAGGGACACCTCAGTCCAGGAGGATTTGTACCAAGTGGACCAAAGGAGGTGCTGAGAATCCTGGGCCAGCCGGTGAGCTGATGGCTAATTCCAGGTCATCCCTGGGGCGAGTTTAGGAAGAGTGAAAACTTGGCTATCCAGACCAACACTGAATGGGCACACCCCTTATGGCTGGAATTATACCAACAATCAATGAGGGAACCTCTTCCAAGCTAGTTAATAAGCCCAGGGTATCTGAATTTGTGAGCCCAAGAACTTCATATGCTGGGAGATGGCACCGCTACCTCCACTTTCAGGACCACTACCAAGGACTGTGGAGTTACTTCCCCTCTCACAGATAAGGAAACTGAGGCTGTATGAGGGGAGACAACTTGCCTAAGGTCAGTCACAGCACTAGAAATCTGGGAGCGGCACACCCCATCTGTCTAGACTCTTCCCTGTGGGCTCTTCTTAAGAGACTAAATCCAGCAGGAAATTGTTTTTCTGTGGCAGGCACTTTTCCCTTCACAAATCAAAACAGAATATAATCAGCAATCTTTTCATTCTCATCTTCCACAGAAGTTTCTAAATATATCAGCACAAAAGCATCTCAGAATTCACAACAAAATAATATGCCTTTTTGTTGTAATAGCAGCCCACTTGAGTTTATAGACAGGACATGCGTCCACGTGAGACCCCTGGCAGAGAGCAGGGTGGGGGGCAACAGGGACCCAGTTTGACTCTGACTCCACTCATGACCTTGGGCAAGCTGCTAAATCTCTTTCAGTCATAATTACCTTGTCTGTAAGGTGGGTTAGAGAAGGTCGTATGCTGGCCTGCTGAGAGGTAAGGGCTCGAGTGCCCACGGTGATGCTGGGGCACAGAGGGAGGCTAGGGACATCCTGTGATCACATCACTCTGTTGTATGCGTTGAAGTTCAGTTTTGGTGTCCCTATGGGAAACTGTCCTACGGGGTATATTTTCTGCCTTCCATGCAAGAAAAAAAACAAAAACATTACCCAAGGATTTGAGATTTTTTAACACTGTAGAAAATGCTTATGGGGGCCAGGGAGATGGCTCAGTAGAATAAGTGCTTGCCTGGCAAGTGCAAGGGCCTGAGTTCAATCCCCGGTTCCACTAAATCAGAGAGAGAGAGAGAGACAGAGACAGAGAGAGAGAGAGAGAGAGAGAGAGAGAGAGAGAGAGAGAGAGAGAGAGAGAAAGATTCCTTAGGGCTGGCCAAATAGCTCAGCGGATTAAAGCACCTGCAAGCAGGTGCAGGGGTCAAGGCTTCGATCCCCTGGCCTGCTGTGCCAGCCCCACCCCCAGGGCACGCTGAGACAGCAATTGAGACTGGGCATGGTGGTGTGCGCCCGTAATCCCAGTTCTTAGGAGGCTATAAACAGATGGACACTACTAGTCTGATCTAGTAGTGAGACCCTGAATACCTTGTAGACCCTTTCCTAAAAAATAAAAAAATGCTTATGAAGTAGCACTGGATGAAAAATTCAGGCTGCAATACTGTATTCACAGTAAACTTAATTATATTAAAATTTGTGTGTGTGTGTGTGTGTGTGTGTGTGTGTGTGTGTGTGTGTGTCTGGAGGTATAACTCAATGGTAGAGAGCTTACTTAGTATCATGCACAAGGCCCTGGGTTTAATCCCTAGTCCTTAAAAAAAAAATTCTTGGGGCTGGAGAGATAGCTCAGTAGAATAAGTGCTTGCCTGGCAAGCACAAGGGCCTGAGTTCAATCCTATCCCTGGTTCTGCAAAAAAAAAAAAAAAAAAAAAAAATTCTTTGGACACAGGACTCACGCCCAGCCCGCATGCCTTCCCCAGAGCAAACTCCACTGGCTGGTGCTGCTGTGCTGTCAGGACCCAGCTGCCTCAATTAGGAGGCAATTTTCTATTAATGTCACATTTTTAGTCTTTTTTTCATATAAAAGCTTTATAATACTCATTTGCAAAAGAAACAAGACACAAATTTAAAAAAAAAATTAAGTGGCTGGGGCTGGGGAGACGGCTCAGCAGTCTAAGCGCCTGCTTCCCAAGCAGAAGGACCAGAGTTCAGTTCCTGGTACTGCATGCTGTGCCAGCCCTAGAACTGTGCCGGCCCCAAAACCTTGCGTGGTGGTGCGTGCCTATAATCCCAGCGCTGGGGAGGCTGAGACAGAAAGATCACTACAAGTCTGAACTGCTTAGTGAGACCCTGTATCAAATAAATAAAATACATAAAGATTAAAACAAAAAAGGTGGCTGGGCACAGTGGCACATTTCTATAATCCCAGCATTCTGGGAACCTGAGCCTGGATTGCATGTTTGAGCCTAACCCTGGCATGCTAACAACTTAGCAAGATCCTGTCTCAGAATTTAAAATACAAAATGGAGTAAGAATGTAGCTTATTGCTGGGGAGATGGCTCAGTAGAATAAGCGCTTGCCTGGCAAGAGCAAGGGCCTGAGTTCAATCCCCGGTCCCACAAAAAAAAAAAAGAATGTAACTCAGTTTGAAGGGTCATGGGTTAAATCCCAGAACTATTAATGAAAAAAAAAAAAAAGGAAGGAAGGAAGAAGAAAGCAAGGAAAAGAGAGAGAGAGAATAATCCTACCACTTAGAGATAATTGGTTCTGGTTTCTTGTGTAGGCGTAATTTTTTTTTTTAAAGCCTGGGAATCAAACCCAGGGCCTTGTGAGTGATGCTAAGTAAGCTTTTTACCATTGAGCTATACCTCTGG
>NW_004524668.1:4450754-4451303 GCF_000260255.1 Octodon degus
ATCCCCCAGCACCACATGCCAGCCAGCCCCGCCCCCTGGTGAGCTGAGCTGGCCACACACACACACACACACACACACACACACACACAAATAAATAAATTTAAAAATAATATACATTAATTAATAATACATTATATATTAATTAAGTTCACTTTAAATACAGTACTGTAGCCTGAATTTTTCATCCAATGCTACTTCATAAGCATTTTCTATGTTGTTAAACATTTCTGAAATGTAATACATTGTACTAACAATGTATAAAAAATATTGGTTCAAGCTGGTATAGTTCGGCAGCTTAGGCCCAATTGCTATCACACTTTGACCATATTTTAGCCTTTCAGATTATTTCCTGAAGGCGGGTAGCTAGAAACACAATTGTACACTCAATTTTAGTCTTTTTAAAACAGATCCTGGCTGGAGAGATGGCTCAGTGGTCTAAAGCACCTACTTGGAACAAGCTTAGTAAAGCACAGGGACTGCGGTTCAATCCCCCAGCACCACATGCCAGCCAGCCCTGCCCCCTGGTGGGCTGAGCTGGCCACACACACA
>NW_004524668.1:4451533-4490765 GCF_000260255.1 Octodon degus
CTGGCATGTGGTGCTGGGGGATTGAACCGCGGTCCCTGGGCTTTGCTAAGCTTGTTCTAAGTAGGTGCTTTAGACCACTGAGCCATCTCACCAGCCCTCCTCAATGTTTTAAGGTTTGAGTTTTTCTTGAAAAAAAACTACACCCCAAATTTTCTTTTCTTGATTGGTAGCTATACAAATAAGCTCCTCAATGTTTCAAGATTTGTTTAAGTTTTTCTTTGAAAAAAACAGGGTCTTGCTATGTACCCCAGGCTGGCCTCGAACTTCTGCCTCAGCTTCTCAGGTACTGGGCTTTAAAGCCTTCACCACCACACCAGGCCTGAGGTTTCGGGGTTTTTGAAGCTGATTGACTCTAAGAAAACTGAAGTTATCAGCATGAATATATAATAAGTGGAAAATTCCATCTCTCGGCTTAACCTGGCTGTCTTGATCGATGTTGAATTTGGCTGGGGTGAACTACTATCCATGCCGTATCTCTGAGCATTTTTCTTTTCCTTTGGCCCATTTTAGACACAAACGACCTGCAGTCCACTAAAATGAGTCATTTGGACCAAGGACAGAATTTAAAGCCACACAGCCCTAACTTGTGCCCCAGTTTTGTCTCTCATGGGCTGTGATTCCTGAAAGCGACTCACAGCTTTCTTTATAAAATGGGTTACCGCTGTTAACTCATTTCTCAAGGCGGATCCAAAGAGCCAGAGGAGATGATATAGTGCTCGGAAAATGGATTTGGTTGTTACCAGAATCCTTATGGAAACTCACCATGTGTGATAGCTGAGTAAGTCCTACATGGAATAGGTCTCCCTGTTCAGCCCTGCCAAAGCCACCACCTGACCCCCAAGCTGAGCACCGATCTTCAGGGGCTCGAAAGGAAATAATTAAGATAACACCTGCAGCCTGCTTGGGAGCACACAGCCCAGACTTTGAGACTTACCCAATTTCTTTTCAAAGTCGGTATTTGTGTTAAGAAAAATGAAGGCTGGGGAGATAGCTGGGCGGTCTAGGCACCTGCCTCGGAAGCGCAAGGACCCAGTTCATTCCCCAGTACCTCATGCCATGCCAGCCCCAGACCACCACCACGACCACTGCCCCACCCCAGGTAGCTGTGCCAGCCCTGAAAGTGGGCATGATGGTGCACACCTGTAATCCCAGCTCTGGAGAGGCTGAGACAGGAGGATCACTAAGAGTCTGAACTGCATAGTGAGACCCTGTATCAAATAAATAAAAATAAATTTAAAACAAAAAGGAAAGCTGAGGTGCTTAAGTGCTTAGTCTGTGAGCCTCTGCCTGTCTGTCTCTCTTTCACCTTGCACAGGGCTGTCTCTGGAGGCTGATTTCAAAGACAGACCCACTTGGTTATTACCAAGAGTCCTTTCCACACTGTCCACTAGTTACAGTATTATAGTCTCACCTGGGACTTCATCCTGGCTTCCTCATTTTAGATAGGAGAAACTGAGGCTGTGAGGCTGCCCAGGTTCACGCAGTGGAGTCATGGCTGCCCTCTGACCTCTCAGGTTTTTGGCCTTTCTCTCTTGTGCTGTAGTTAGCTACATGTCTCTCTGAAGCAAAGAAACACTTCCCCTAGACACCAGACTGATTCCTCTTGAGATTCGCTTCCTTTACATCCGCTTACTTACAATGGTGAATCCTTGAAGCTGTTACCAGTCATGTGAGGAAAGTTAGGCGTGGGGACAGGTGGCAGGTAAGGGGTCATGCTGAGATGGGGACCAAGAGGACATCATAGTTGTGCTCTGAGCTGACCTCTATGGCCTCCACCAGAATCCACCTCATGGAAACTTTACTGGAAAATCAACTTCCCAGAGCTGACACCGTCACAGAGGCCCTACCAGTCTGCGCTGTCATGGTCTGCCTCTTCCAAAAGGCTGACCCTGAGGCGGGTGGCCTGGTCCCCTTGCCAACCCTTCCAGCGCTGGGCTTCTGAGCTGCAAAAGGTGGGCTCCCTGCCAGCCCTTGGCAGAGGACTCCTGTTTGCAGCGCTATGCAGCCCCAGGTTACCAGGGGACCTGGTGGTGGCCCACGACAAGCCTTTGCCTTCTCTCCCAACCCAACCCTGAAAACCAGGCTTAGCCCAGCTCCTCACCTCTGCTGCTGCCAGCTTAGCTCCTGGGGCCTGGGCAGGTGCCCTATCCTCACCTGCAGAACTTGTTCTTGCTTTAAGCCTAGGTAAGCTCTGTAACTGAATCTTTATCCCTACTTAGGGCTTTGTTCCCTTGACTGTGGAAACCCTGGGAACTCCTGGGCCCGGCAGCTTGACTCTTTCTTTTTGGGTCTATGTCTCTGTCTGTCTGTCTGTCTGTCTGTCTGTCTGTCTGTCTGTCTCCCTTGTTTCTCTGGCTCTACCTCCTGACTCAGTCTCCCCCTCCACCATTCTCACTGGAGGTCCCTCCTGTCTCTCTTGGTCTCATTCCCTTTCTGCCTCTATGACTCCCAGCAGGCTGTGTCCACACAGACCCCCAACTCCACCTTCCAGGCATCAGCCCTGCTCCTTGGCCGACAGCCACATCCCACTTAGCTCTCTTGAGATGGATGGGCTGCCCGCCACTAATCCTCCTGCCTTCTAAGTGGCCACAGCCAGGTGTCCCATGGTTGACACGGAAAGTGAGAAACCACTCATGAGGCCCTTTTGCTGTGACCTCGTCCCATTAGGTCCTCTCCTGGTCCTGCGAAGGAGGAGAACAGGACACTCAGAGGAAAGGGATACAGCTGAGACCAGATGACCATAAGAAGCACAGTGGTGCTGACCCAGCCCCATCCCCAGCCACATCCATGGCACCAGGAAGTGAGCCTTCTCTCCTAAAGCCTCCTGATCTGAACCCAGTGCCCCCAGGTGACTTCTGTCCCTGGGAGCTGCTGCCACATTCACTCCACACTTAGGAGACAGTGTTTGTCCGGAACCCAGCAGGGCAAGTTGAGCAAAGAACATGGCAGAGGTTAAAAATCTTGTTTCCAAATCCCATTTGCCATTCTTGCCTGGAACTGTGAATTGTTAATTCAATTCTGGCTTAATTCTAATTTAATTTGCAGCAAACGCCATCTGTTTAGATTCAGCACTTTGCTTGACGTGGAACAATGCGGCTCAGCTTGACTGCTCCTCTGAGGAAGGAGCGCCTGGTTGGGAGGAGGCTGCCGGCCTGGGAAAGCAGAGAGAGCCGGGCTGGCTCCTCTTTTCTGCCCCTCACCTCCCCCCACACACTTCCTATGTCTCTTCTGGACCCAGTGCTCCTCTTAGAGATGCAGCAAAGATGGAATTATACCACATAGCAAAACAGAATGCCTGGGCGCAGAGCGAACCCTGGGATGTGTATTAGCTGTCCCTAGAACTTTCTCTTTCCACCCTCCTGGCCCCTTTCCTCTCACTTCTGTTGGAATCTGCCCCCTCTCCCTTTCACTTCAGATACCTTTTAGTCCTGGCTCCAACTTGTTTGTACCACCTCTGAGGTCTCCCTGCTTTTCCTGACAGTTACTCCTTTGCCTCCCTAAAGCTGAGGCCAGGCAGAGGGGGCCTCTGAAGTCACTGCCTCTGCTAGCTGAGGCCTGATCATGGGGCATGAGAGACTGTGACACATCAAGGGCAGGATGCCAGGCAGAGGGGCACAAATGTGAGTGTCCCCAGGTGAGCCAGAATCTGCTTGCAGTCCTAGGGCCACTCTGACTACTGGCATCCCAGGGAAACTGAGATTTTTTGGGTCTGCAAAAGCACTGTGTAAACCTCTGAGTGCTGAAGTCCCGTGAGCGTTGTCCTCTCTGCGTCTCTTTCTGCACCAGAAGCATAATGAACAAGGGTAGCACACTCCGAAATCTTTACCTCTCTCGTTTTTTAGAAACAATTTGTAAGGGATTTTATCAAGTGGCCCACCTCCCTCAGCCTGACCCACTGAGAAAATGTCACCAACTCTCAAGTTCTGTTTCTCACTTTTAGAGCCCAGGTTTTCTTCCACAGAAAGGGTTCGTGTCCCCCTTTGTCTGATGCAGGAGTCCCAGGAATTTCCTGCCCAGACTGAAGCCTCAGATCCCCGCAGCTGTCCTCAGAACTTTCTTTCCCAGCATTGCTCATGGTAACCCTTCCTGTGGTGACTATCTCAGATCCCCAAGTGCCACTGTGGGACTGCCCAGGGTCTCCAACCCAGCTCTGGGGGAGTCCCTCCTCAGCTTGGGGATCTTTGTGGGTCAGAGGCTGGGTTCCCTGGCATGCCGTGAAAGCCTCCTTAGGAGTTGCCCCTCCAATGCTTACTCCTTCCCCTTGCCCTTCTCAAAGGGAAAAGCTGATCATTTCTTCCCAGTCCTCAGGAGGAAGTCCTGGCTTACAGCACCCTTTGGGCTCTGGGTCTTGTTCCCTTTGCCAACTCCTTCACATTCTTTAAGACCCAGCCCAGATATCACCTCCTTCCCAGACTGACCCCCCCCCCCGCCCCACCCTTCCCTGTTCTTGTCTTTATCTTCCTCCCTGTTGGGCTGTGGAGTCCAAGGGGTCCACCTTCCCCTCCATATTTCCACAAGGCCTTGAGGTGTGCTCAGGTGTTTGTACAGAGAGGCAGCATCCAAACCAAGCCATCTTCAGGAGAACCCTCCTGTCCTGTATCCTGGAAATTGCAAGAAACACCTCTTAGAAGAGAGGAGAACCAGAGCTGGCTTTGGGTGTGAGGGGCCTGTGCTGTTGGCACTCCTTGAACCCGGAGGGCCACCACACCCTCCGTTTCCTCTCATTGTGCCTCCTTTCCTGTTTAGCTAGACTGGGAGGCTGGGGACATTATCCCTGCCTCTGAGGACCTGCCTGAATGGAGCTGTTTCATTTCTCCTTTGTCTCCCCCAACTGCTGAGACCCATATCTCTGACTCGCAAGTGGGTTCTAGAATTTCCAGACTCCGGTCCGAATCCCAGTTCTGTCCACTTAGCTGTGTGAGGAGCAGCCATGGTCGCATCCCTCTGTGCCTCAGTTTCCTTATTGGTAAACAGGGAATGAATAAAGGCATTTGTGCCTGGGACTGCAAGGGCTCAATGAGCTAGGGTGTCCCTTCCTCTCGGCAGCACCAGCTTTGGGCATCTCATTCTTGTCCCCAGCCCTGTGCATGTGGGAGCTCTGGGGAGAGCCCAGCTGGACACTGCTGGATGTCTCAAGTCCAAACATCCTGTGCTTTTTTTGAATTCTTTACTGGAGAAAAGGGAAACAGGGGAAAGCTGCAGTTTTTTTTTTTCCTCTACCGGTATCGGGTAACAGAAAACACAAACCCGGCTGGGTTGAACTGGAAACAAATCTCAGCTACCGAAAAGGGTGGTGGGTGGTGGCTCCTTCCCTGGATTAGGGCTGAGTCCGTGGGAACTGGACCACCCCTAAGACAGGAGGGCAGCCCCATGCCTCCCGAGGGTTTGGGCCTACACCAGAGCGCCTTCCTGCTAGGGAGGGGGCGCCTTGGGCTCACGTCCTCCCCACCCCTCCTGCCTCCCTCCCTGCAGGTAAACTTCCGCAGCCCCCGGAGCAGCCAGAGGTGCTGGGCCACAAGGACCCAAGTGGAGAAGCGGCTGATAGTTCTGGTGGCTCTTCTGGCAGCAGGACTGGTGGCCTGCCTGACAGCACTGGGCATCCAGTACCGGACAAGTAGGTACCTCCGCATTCCATGTGGGCTGGGTTCCCTTCTGCCCTGCGCTCTGTCCATGTGTACGAAGCGCTTCTCTGCTTGAGCTCGAAGTGGCCTCCACAGAAAGCCTAGCGGCTCCAACTGGGCCCAGGGTCTGAAGGAGTGTGAAGATTTTGGAGTGAGAGGGATGGGAGTCCACACCCTCACTTGGTAACAAAGAGGCTGTATGACCTTAGACACACAGACTGTGAACCTGTTTTCCTAGAACCTGTCTTCTCTACTTTAAATGGAGGAAAACAGTACCCAATCTGGGGATAGCTCTGGGGACATCCTAGTGCCTCGAATAATTCTGGGTACTGTGGTCAAGCTGTGAGGCTTGTTAGGAGTAGGCTGACACAGTCTGCCATCGATAGTCCCACTGGACTAGCAGTAGCAGCTTCTGCTCATGAGTGGTTGCCAAGGACCAAATGCTACCTGTCCTTACAGGTGCCCCCTCATTTCCTCCTCCTAACACCCTCAGGACTGGTGAGGTGGGTTTACCCTTGGTCCTTCTCCATATGAGAGACTGAGGCATGAGACCAAGTGACTTGTCTGGGGGTACATAATGGGGGATGGAGTGGGGCAGCTGGAGTTTGCCCAGAGGCTGTGGGGCTGGTATGAGGGGGGGCCACATCCCCTGGGAATCCCAGGGCATGCATAGTAGTACCCCAGAAAAGCTATCCTTTGACCCAGCACATTATGTCTCTGTTTCTTTCCCATCTTCTATGGCAACAGAATGGGCCCTTCTGTCATCCTGCTGCCAGGAGCCCAACTCTGGTTCTGCAGGTCCAGCCCAGTAGGCCTGGCCAACCACCTCACTGTCCACTTAGTGCTTATAGAACTAGAAAGGGTGTGTCCAGGTTAAAATCTACAGGGGAGTCCAGCCAATCCCAGAGTCCCTCCCTCCTGTAGCCCAGCAATTCACAATTCCAATGGTCTCCTTGATGGAGCAGCCACAAAGACTTTGCTCAGGGTCACCCCAGAAGCATGATCACTGGCCCCACCAGACAGACTGACTGTGTTTGCCTTCTCTACAGCAAAGGTGCCACCTATGAGGTGGCCATGCTAGACTAGGATGAGGAATGGCCCCAGGGACCTTGAGTGAGGACAAGGACTTCAGCTGGGCCATCCTTCCACCTCTCCCACGTGGGCCACGTAGTCATTCATTCTATAAACATTTAATGACTTTCCATCAGTCATTAGGCTAAGTACCTACTTAGTACTTAAGAAATAATCGCTTGATTATTTAACTATGTGGTGCTGTATGGGTGGTTTACCAGATGTGCCTAGCCCAGCAGGTGCTTAATGCGCATCTGCTTAATTAAGCACTAGTTTCCAGGCCTTTAGCCATGTATATTAGCACAGTGTCTGCACACCGTAGGTGTCCCAATAGTAAGTTGAATGAGTGATCAGTAAGACAGAGGAATTGAGCTGGGAACAGCCTTTCTGTGCTATAAGTGTATGTGTACATGACTGCAAGTGTGTGTTTGTGTATATTGTGTGTGCGTGTGTTTGTGTATATTGTGTGTGTGCAGCATGAGGACAATCAGTGGAGCACAGGCTGATTGTCCTCATGCTGCGCTGTCTTCCTGCCCCATCCTAAATCAGCCTCAGTTCAGAGCATCCCACCTGTGTATGTGGGCCCTGGCCAGTACCGTCTGCCCAGCTCTTGGCCCAAGACATGGAAGGCAGGGTGGACTATTGTCACCCTGAAACTGCCCCTCAAAGCTCCCAAGATGTTTCTTCACAAGAACCATAAAGGAGCCCAAGGGGACAGTTCCTTGTGATCAGATCCAATGCTTGTCCACTCATATTGCCAACGCCTGCTTCTGCCTTTGTCTCACTTCCAGAGCCTCAGAGAGGTTTTCCCCAGCCTGGACCTGGGAGAGGATTGTCCCTCTTCCCCTGTAGTAGAATTGAGCTGAGGGCCAGTGACCCCTGGACCACCAGAGAAAGCAGTGGCCGCCCCAGATACTGAGAGCAACCTCATTACTCAGAAGCGGTGCTGACATTGGCCATACTTGAGCCAACATCAGACCCGTCAAAACAAAGCCTCTGATGATTCTAGAAGCCCCACTTCTCGGTGATGTCTGGGCAGTTCAGCACATCTTGACCTTCCTTCCTGCTGTACCCTGCTTTCCAGAACCTTGAAGCTGCTTTGTAAATGGTAGCAGTAAAACCAACAAATTCTCAGGAAATATTTTAAAGCATCTTAGGTGCTGTCTTAGTTACTTTTCTCTTATTGGTGGGACAAAATACCTAACATCCAAAATTAAGGAAGGAAAAGTTATCTAGCTCACAGTTTGTGGAGGTTTCAGTCTAATCAGCTGGCTTCAAGGCAGGGTGGCATGGCACAGGGGCACCAGTCTAAGGTGGCAGAAGACAGCAAAAGCAACAAGATCCAAAAGGGGAAAGCAAGCTTCTTTTCCTCCTGTATTTTATTATGCAGGTGGGTGTAGCACTTGCACCATCTCTGTGCCCTCCTCTTGCACAAGATAAGGATGTTTACAGAGTGAGGACCCTGGACCCCTGCTGAGTTGCTTAGTTAAACTTCTAAACTTCTCAAGGTAGGCAAAGCGCTGTCCAGATGAGTGAGTTCGATCAGGGATTGACTCCTTCCTTCCCAACTGCTCATGCACTTCCTAAAGGGAAGAAAAGCTTCCTGCCTCTGCAGGTGGTGACCAAGTGCTGGGTGAAATGCTTTCGCTCAGTCTGTCACTTATTTATTCCACCAACATGTGTTGAACAGCTGCTAGAAGCAAAGCAAGTGCTGACCGAAAGACATAGACAAGCAAGTTTTTCTAAGCAGGAAGGGAGCTGGGAGCTGCTCATGACCTTGCATAGTCCATGCTAGGAGAGCAGATGCCAGGCATCCCAGGGCCCTAGGGTGGAAAGAGATCCCAGCAAGGTTTACCTCAGGGGCAGGAGGCTTAGCTCAGGAACCAGAAGCCATCAAGTATCTTTGGCTTAAGATCTATAGACTGTTAAGTGGCTAAATAACCAAGAAGTCATTGCCTAAGCACTCTGGAGGAACCAGGCATAGCAGAAGAGGTACTTAGCAAAGGATTTAGATCTCTGAGACCAACTTCTATATACCAACTCCTCATTTTTAAACTCAAGTCTGTCTACCTTACAGTCAGTCCACTGGCTATTTCTACCAGCCAAAATTTTGTCAGGCTTGACTTCCTGTGGTTTGGTATGTAAAAACAATAGGTATTCTTTCTCCTTCCCAAACATGGAGTTGTATCATAATAGTGAATAAGTTGTTTTGGTGCAGAAATTCTACCCCAGCCTGTGAAGATTCCAGCCATCCCATGCTGTAGACTGAAGCAATAACTCTGACAGAGATGATCTGATTTAGAAATACTGAAAACGGGGATGGTGAGATGGCTCAGTGGTCTAAAGCACCTACTTAGAACAAGCTTAGCAAAGCACAGGGACCACGGGTCAATCCCCCAGCACCACATGCCAGCCAGCCCCGTCCCTTGGTGGGCTGAGCTGGCCACACACACACACACACACACACACACACAAATAAATAAATAAATAAAATTTAAAAAAATACTAAAAACGGCAGCAACACCCCCACCATCGAAGTCACCCTGAGCGCACTGTTCTTGTGTGGCTCCCAAACCCTTTATCCTCCTGAAGGATTTTGTGTGCATTCATGGATGTTGGTAAAACCACAAGTGAACCGCTCCTGGCCTGCACTGGCACCAGTGTGGTGTTTCTGACTTAGGTGAGAGTGACCCCAGTCACCCCAACATTCTTTCTTGTTCCCTGAAGCTTAGCCTGGGACCCTCCTTTTTTTTTTTTCTGGAACCGAGGATTGAACTCAGGCCCTTATGCTTACCAGGGAAGCATTTATTCCACTGAGCCATCTCCCCACCCCCCTCGATCCTGAATCCTGAGGAAACTGAGCCCTGTGCCCAGCCATGAAATCATTCCATCATTACTGTGAAATCAATTCTCCTGTTCTGGTTTCTAGATAGAGAAACCGAGGCTCAGAGAGGTGAGGCCACTTGCAGGAGACTCCATGGGCAGAAGCAGAGAGGTGAGATATGATCCGAGGTCTAATAGTCTGGGAGCCATCCACCTCGTGTGGTAGGAAGTCTGATCTTGCCTATCTGGTTGCACCAGCCCTTGGCATGGCTGGCAAAGAGGTGAGGAGGAAGCAAGAAAAAGCAGTCCTGGAGTTGCCGCACCAGGACAGGCCAGGGCTTGGCTCTCAGCTTGCCCACGGTGACCTCGTTCCCGTTCCTCTGTAAGAGCTTCTGTTTCCTTGTCTATACACTGGGATGTCGCATCTCTATCTGATGTGTATAATGAGGGTTGGATAAGACAATGAGCGTGTGTGAAGCTCCTGTTCAGGACCTGGGCCCTGCTGTCACCTGAACATCTTGTGTCACCTAGCACAAGGCTGACTCTGGGTCCTTAAGCTAAGCAGAGTCTGGGTCATCTTGCTGCCTCTGCTGGACCCTGCTGGGGGGCTGCCACACTTCAGGCCTTTTGTAGAGCCCCCCCCCCCCAACCCTGAGGCAGGACTCTGCTCCCCGCACACACAGACTTTCAGCCAACCAGTCTTTTAAGTTTTTGTGATTTAGTGTGTCTTGGGTTCATTTAGTTGGGAGCTTTCTTTGGAGGACTCGCTGAGGTAACTGACTCTTCCACCTGTGCTCGGTGTTTTCCTCAGCTCCCTGCCCCCATTCCCAATGGTCAGCCCTCCCTCCAGTGTCTGGCACCATCTTGGCAGTATCACTCGCTTGATGCCCAGTCAATGTTCAGTTTATTTGGTACTATGGATGGCAGTTTCTCCTATGGTTGTATTTTTTTGCGGAACCGGGGATTGAACTCAGGCCCTTGTGCTTGCCAGGGAAGTGCTTATTCCACTGAGCCATCTCCCTGGCCCCGCCTCCTATGGTTGTATTTTCTTTTTTCTTGTATGATGTGTTTATACAAGTCTTTAAGAAAAAGTCTTACTTTCATGTCCCCCATGTGTTCTCTGTCTCTCTCTCTCTCTCTCTCTCTCTCTCTCTCTCTCTCTCTCTCACACACACACACACACACACACACACACATACCCACACACATAGTGAAGAACCTGTTAGACATTCGGAATTTTATTTTGCTGAATAGATGGATGCATGAATGTTTGCTGAGCATCGGGGAACAATAGTAAGTGAACTTCTGTAGAGAGAATGGTTAAGAGAAAAACATCGCACTCCACTTCCAGGTACTTTGAAGCTACAAGAAGCATATTAGGCAGCTAAATGGAAGTCTTATTTTATAAGCCAGGAGATTATAAATCTCTTGAAATCATTTCTCATTAGATACAATGGCTGCTCCAATCTATCTGGTCAGGACTAGGCTGAGGTCTATGTCCCCTGGGCCCCAAGCCACTTGCACTGTCCACCCCCAGCCTCTTCCCCGCCTGCCCTTCAATGCCTTTGTCCTTGACCCCTCTAGGAACACCCCCGGTATGCCTGAGTGAGGCCTGTGTGTCCGTGACCAGCTCCATCCTGAACTCCATGGACCCCACAGTGGACCCCTGTCAAGACTTCTTCAGCTATGCCTGTGGGGGCTGGATCAAGGCCAACCCTGTGCCTGATGGCCATTCACGCTGGGGGACTTTCAGCAACCTCTGGGAACACAACCAAGCCATCATCAAGCACCTGCTTGGTAAGCACCAAGAGGGAGACTGAGGGATGGGCCCCTGAGAGGTGCTGCATACTGTACCTGCTAGCCAGGCTCGGTCGGAGCAAGTGGAGACAGGACGCCAAGACTGAAGGCTTTGGAGTAGGTGAAGGGAGGTGGAGTGGCTGCCTGTCACTCACTGTGGGATGCTGCTGTGTAAGGTTTTTATCTCCAAGCTTCACTCTTTTCATCTGTGAGATGAAACAAATAACACCCAGAGTGCAGGGCTAGGGAGATAGCTCAGTAGAATAAGCGCTTACCTGGCAAGCGCAAGGTCTTGAGTTCAATCCCCGGTTCCGCAAAAAAAAAAAAAAAAAAAAAAAAAAAAAAAAAAAAAAAAAACAAGACCCAGACTACAGACTTCAGAGCCCTGGAAAGCACACATATAAAATGTCAGCATAATATGACACATGGCCAGGGCACAAGTGCTAGTGCTTGTGGGTTTTTGTTTTTTTTTTTTTTTTCTTTTGTGGCTTCAAGATGCAGGTTAGTTCTTGACCGGCACCAACTAAGTTTTAAAGGTAGTGAGTGAAAAGAATCAAGGCTGGATGCACTAGATCAGATTTTAAGGTCATGGTCCAGTGAAAGTTGTAACAGCAGTTTATCAGAGAGTGAATTATTTCATGGAGGTGGGCAGTGTCTGTGGCCTGCTGATAACCAGGCCTGCAGGATAAGCCATCGGGCCAAAGTCCTTTGGATTAGGTGTTAGCTCTACCCTTGGGTTAGAGTTCCATACGTGTCTCATTTGCAGCCCTATTCCTAGTTAATATTTGGTGACTAGAGTTTTCCTCTAGAAGGGAATCCCATTCAAATAAGAGAACTTAACAATAAAAGGGGCTACAGATGAATGTCCATTTTGTATCTGTGTATTCAAAGTGGTTAGGATAGATATATAGTTACATTCTCTTAATGAATAGAGGGATTTGTTCTAATGGTGTTTGTAAATAGGATATCATGTCCGCATCTTGTACAGCAATTAACCACTAGGAAGGATGTATGCAATGTGTTAATTATTGAAACTGTCCTACCAATTTGGTTTGAAACTGTCTCATTGCTATTTGTTTCTCAATAAAATTATGGAAAAAATAAATTTACAAAAGACAGAAAAAAAAAAAAAGGGGGAATCCCAGAACCACAGAGGTCCCAGCTCAAAGCCCTGGGCAGCTCGACCTTGGTCATCTCCCCCTCCTGTACCTTGCTTATTCTGGAATCCATGCAGGGAGAGACCAGGTCATGAAGAGCCATTTTGTTCATCCCTCAACTACAGAACTCAAGATTTGACAGATACTTCCATTTTTTAAAAATCTTCAAGAGACTTAGTAGTAGGTAATATAGAAAGAGCTACCCACAAAGGAACGCATCTTCTCAATGGGACAGAAACCTTGGGAGCTAGGAGATGATTCAAAATTGACAGTTTTGACTTTAAGGCAGCTGCATCTCTTAGAGAAAAGTAGGGCCACACAAATAGGTGGCCAGAGACTGGGCCTTTCTTTCCTACCCAGCCCCTGTCTGGGCTTATTTTTCCATAAATAAGTGAGAAGCACGCATTAATGGAGAAATCCATTCAAAGTGCTCCCTTGGTGTGTGGAACAGGCTGTGGTGGTTGCTGTTTGTACCAGTGTCATTCTTATTGGCCACCGTGGAAGGTCACCACAACCTTTGCCTAACACTTTGTAGTTTACAGAGCTCTCCTGTAGCATCATCCCGTTTGATCCTGTAGGGTGAGAGTTGTTCGCTTCATCTAACAGATAAGGAAACTCAGGATAGGCCCGTGGTTGGCAGAGCTGGGACTTGTGTGATTCCTGGTCGTGCGCCCTTTCCGTGCCGCATTGTCTAACAGGTGGATACAGCTTCCTTCCCATCTTGTTGAAAAGAGCAGCAGGGAGCACAGAGCTCTGAGGTCTTACAGGAAAGAGAAGGAGGTTGATGTTGTCGAGTGTCTTCCACGTGCTGGGTGCTGTGCTAGACTCTCTCTACTGCAAAACTTAGCAACCACCGTTCCCACTTTATAGATGAAGAAACTGAGCCACAGAGAGGTTAATAACTTTGCCACGAATGCACCATCCATACAGGGTGGGAGGGGGCTGTGCCTCGGTCGGCACAGAGAGAGAGCATGGGGAATGAGGGGGGACCAGCTGTCTGACCTCCAGGTTGGACCCAGAACCACGCCTGTGCATTGTGCCCACAGATCCTGGTCCCACTGGTTCTATAACTGGTTCTTATCTGGCAGAACTTGGGTCTGTGCTGAGACTGAGCCATCCCACAGCATCCCCCTCTAAGTGCTGATTTGCACATGGTGGTTCAGAGCACTTCACTCAGCTGGGCTCCTGCTAAGTGCTGGGCAGAGCCTCACTGTGCTTCTGGGTGGTATTAAGTGAGTTCCAACCAGACTTCCCCTAGAGAGCTGTGCGACTGTAGAGATTGCTCAGCCTCTCTGGGCATCAATTCTTTACCTATAAAGTGGGATCTAACTCAGATCACTGATAAAGGTGCTGTAAGGATTAACTGAGTGGTCCACATGAAGAATAATTATTGCTGGTTTTCTCATAGAAGCAGTGGTGCAGACTGAGCTCTCAGGGAAGGTGGTACAGCGTGTATTTATGACAGGCTGGGTCTATTTGTGTTGTTTTATTTAATTTTCATGGTACACCCATGATGCCCCAGTATATGCCCATTTTACAGATGAACTCACAAAGACCAAAGAAATGTATTTCTCAGAAAGTGGTGGAGCTGAGATCAGACCCCAAGTGATGAGGCCTTAAAACTTGCATTCTTTCTCTTCTGGCTCTTCCTAATTGCTGCACCAGGGGCTGGGGAGATAGCTCAGCTGTCTAAGTGCCTGCCTCGCAAGCGCAAGGACCTGAGTTTAATCTCCAGTACCACATCCCATGCTGGCTCCAGAACTTGGTATGGTGACACACACCTGTAATCCCAGTGCTGGGGAGGCTGAGACAGAAGGATCACTAGGAGTCCAAGCTGCGTGGTGAGACCCTGTAACCAAATAAATACATTTGAAAAAAATAACTAATTGCTACACCAAGCAAAGCCCCCCAGGTGGCATTGCTGAGAAGCCAGCTTGGGAACTCCTTTTCAGGGGCTGCTTAGCTAAGCTCTCTGGCTCAAGCCTGATGAGATCAGTAGTTGTCACGCTGACCAGGGGCCTCCCCAGAGGACACAGCCTGAAGTCCTCACCCCCCAGGCTCACTGCTGACCCCTCACCTGCGGGCCTCCTCTCGGGCCAGCAGCAGGTGAGCAGGTGACAATGTAGGGCTGCAGCTTGAGCATTCTTAGGCTGAAGGCCAAGCTGGTTTCAGCTTCCCCGAGACAAAGGGGTCAGCCAGCGGGCCTGAGAAGAAGCCAGCTAATGTGCCCTGGAACAGCAGGGAGCCTAGGTTCCTTCCTTCTCTGTAGAGAAGGGACATTCAGAGGGCCAGGCAGGACAGCTGTTGCCATCTACTTGGCATGTGACCTTGGACAAGCCACACATTTCATTGATGAGGGAATTCATCCGGGCTCTCTCAGAGGAAATCCAGACAGATCTGGAGCAGGCAGGCTGAAGTAGGACAAGTGCCCTGGTGGCTTGTCCTTGCTGCCTGCTGACTGGAGGCGGGTGACCTCAGCTCTGTGGAACACAGATGTCTCCCCCAGCAGCTTGTGTAGGCTGTCCTTGTAAGCTTTGGGGAGACAAGACTGTGAGCTCACGTCATCCAGGAAGCAGGCAGCTAGGTGAATTACCCGTTAGACTTGGCCTTGCCTCCGGCTTTCCAGCTGCACTTAGCCCAGATCATGCCACAGCGAGAGTGCCTGCCCAGCCCCACCCCAGCCCTGCAAGACCTTTCTCCAACCTACTTACTTCTCTGTTCTGTCTTCTGCGGCCACCAAAGGGCCTCCTGGGCTCAAGTTCTACCACGCCTGTGTGTACTCAGTGTTGCTTTCCAGTGTATATAGTATAAAATGAATGCATACCTAAAAATACAATGCATGCTTGTCACAACAATTGTGTTTGGTACAGGGTCTCACTACGTAACTAGGACTCATAGTGATCCTTCTGTTTTTAGCCTCCCCAGCACTGAGATTACAGGCACAAACCATCAGCCCAGTCTCTGTTGCTGGCTCAGCCTCCTGGGGACAGGGCCAGAGTGGCATGTGGTGCCAGGGATCAAGCCCCTGTCCCTGGGCTTGCCCAAGCAGGTACTTAGTCCCCTGAGCTATCTCACTGTTCCTTGTCATAACAAATGAAGCAACACAGATTCCGTAAGGAAAAGGTAACTGTCTCTATCCCGGACACCGGTCTCCCTAAGAAATAACACATACACACTACTGCATCAGCATGAAATTATCCACGTCAGTAATTTGACAATGAGCCAGGACACCATGTGTCATCTCTTGAGTTTTATTTTGCTATGTTTTCCCAATATTTACCATCTGGCTGAGTTTTCTCTTCCTGCCTTCTTGGGACAGGCTCTACCCTTTAAACACTTCTGTCAGCTGTCATGTCTGCAGCAGCAGGCATTCCTTTCATATAGGGAAGGGCTAAATGGATCCATTGATTCTAGGTAGAGAAGGGATGTCCAAGGCTTCTCAGGGCAGCTGAACCACCCCAGGTCTGTCTCTGGTTTCCAAGTAAATGTGCAGGAGGGGCCAGGAAAGCAGAAAGACTTGGCCTCCAGTCCTGGCCTCAGCCACTTACTCATGTGACCTTGAACAAGTTCTCCAGCCTCATGCCTACAAGTTGGCAGCATTGCTGTGCATGCAGCCAGCCACAGCCAGAGGAGACCCTCTTTTTCAGTGAGGCTTAAGAATGCCTGAGCTTAAATCCCAGCATGCACCTATTAGCTCTGCCTCCAAGACAGGTTCCTTCACCTCCCTAGGCCTCATTTTTCTCCTCTCTGAAATGGGCTGATAAATGCCATCTTTGCCTTAGGGTCTCCACATGAGACAAGACTGGAGCCCAGGACTTGTGCTGTAGGAGGCACCAGGAGCTGGTGATAGTGGCATCTTTATTTTTTTTCTTCTGAAAAACAAGGCGCCTCCTTTATCAGCTCCTCATTTTCCCTTCAGAGGATGGGGTTCTCAAAGCCAGTGGCTGTCTGAATTGAGTCGGTGGTTTTATCTAAAACAAACACAGGTCCTGCCATTATATGGAGTCGGGGCCAGACAGCCTCAGTGCAGCAAGGGAGGCCACAGAATTCCTGGTCGTGCTGTCCCTACGGCTCACCTCAGCCACTCAGGATGTGGAGAAGCGCGTTCCAATAAAAACTCCCAGAGGAAGCAGTGGGCCGATTAAATGGTGTGCTGTCTTCACTCTCTGGGACTTTGGAGAGTGACTGAGACAGTTTCTGGAACTCAAGGGTCCCTGGAGGAAGTACACAGGCAGTTAGGACCACTGTTATCTGCCCCTCCCAGATCATTTTCATACCCACCTCCAAAGTGTGCCTCCAGGCGTGGTTCTCCTGGGTGTCGAAAAGAGATCTCCCAGTGTCGGAAACTGAACTTTAGGCTGGAACCATCCTCACTCATCCTGTTTCCTAGACCTGACCCACCTTTCCCTGGCCTCCACAGCTCCTTGCCCCGTAGAAGCAGGAAGGGGTGCCACTTTCCACACAGCTTTTCCCCGTCCCAAACGCTTCCTGCCCCTTCTCAGTCACCATCTCTGCCCCCTCGGCCCTCACCCACCCAGGATATTGTGGTAGCTCCCTCCCTGTGACTTATTCCTTGCTTTGGCTCTTGTCCCCCTGGATCCTGCAAGGTCATAGGTGCCCCTGAGTGAGGAAGGAGAGAAGGCTGGAGAGTGTGCTGTGGGTTGTCTCCATGGCCTCCGGGAAGCAGAGGGAAGGACTTCTACCTGCTGCCAGGGCTCTTGCCTCAGCTAGTGCTACCCATGTGGTATAGGCGAGATGCTCCTGGAGGGGCAGGAATGCTGGCCTGCAAGCCACATCCCACCAGTCCCTCCCTCATTTCCTCTTCATGCAAATTTCAGAGGACACCAGCCTCATCTCCCTGTGCTATGATGTGCCAGACACTGCTCATTAACTCTGGACCCTGCTCTCTGCTCTCCCAGCCAGTGTTGCTGGGGGCCTACTATGCACCATCTGGGACTAGTTCTGGGGACACAGAATGTAGGGTGAGGCAGGCCAGGTCCAGCCCCAACTCCATTTCCACACTGACCTCCCCCCTCAAGCCGGGCTCCCTGGGCCAACTTCCCAGTCCTCCCTGCCATCCTCTCTGCTGGCTTTGTTGATTTCTCTTCAATAGTCTCCTGTGTACCTAGATCATCAGCTCGCTCGCTCTCTGTCTCTCTTTCTCTCTCTGTTTCTCTCTGTCTCTGTCTCTCTCTCTCTCTCTCTCTCTCTCTCTCTCTCTCTCTCTCTCCCTCAGCACTGAGCTGCAAGCCACATGCAGACAAGCCCATGTGCCCCCACACCCAGCCTGGCAGCTGCCAAACACTAACTTGACACACAGCTCTGTGAAAGCTGGCAAATCCGACACCGGGCTGTGGGGAGCACTTTGAACTTGTTAGAGGGCAGCCTTGCAACGAACAGAGGGGGCTGCACTTGAAGGGTGGGCTTCACTTGAAGGGTGGTCTCCCTCCAGATGCCAGAAGAGGCCAGGAGCCCTTGAGATATAACTCAGAACTCTCTGTGGTCACCACAACCAGGCTGTGCCACAGAAGCCTTTCTCTGTACCTCTTATCTAGGTGGCCTTGGGGCCCTGAGGGAGGGAGATGCCAGGCCCGCCCTTGAGCCTGTACACAGAGTGCCTTCCCATACCCTGGCCCTGGTATTTCAGGGTCATGGCCAGAGCCAGATGTGGACAATGAGACACAGCTTCCAGGGCATGGTAAACCATGACCATTCTCCCTTCTAAGAGCTCAGCTGCTGTGTTGCCATAGAAGTGAGGCCCCTGGAGTGGGAGCTCTCATGTACACCCCCAAGATCTACTTCCTGAGTCTTATGGGCCAGCTCTCCCCATTTCCAGTCTCACCCTGACGAGGACATGGAGAGCACATGGGTATTGCCAGTGCTCTGCAGCAGGACAGCCTGTCATTGAGGCCCCCAGCCCCAGGTCTCTGGCCCCTGGGTTTCCCTTCACACCTGCCCCTGTCCTGGGCTGTCTCTTTGACATCAGAAACATTGGAGTTTGGGATGCTGTGACCAGTGACAGCCATGGCGCTCTTATGCATAAGAACCAGGGGACAGGGAGCTCTCTGGGGTGAGGACTGGGAAATCTGAGTGAAGACTGGATAGGAAGTGACTCGGGTCCTTGGCATTAAGTGGCGTCAACAAGTTTCTTCAAACAGCATGCCCTTTTATGTCCCCTTCCTTGGCCCCATTCTGTCCTGCTCCCCCAAGCAGTGGCCTCCTTCCTACCCAGTGAACACCTTTCCATCTTTGAGACACTGCTCAACAGAACATCTTCTGGAGGCCCTGACCTCTTCCCCCGACAAGCAAGCAGAGAGACTTTGCTCTATGTTGGACACTTTTGCCTTGTTCAAAGCACTTTTGTGTCTTGTGGCTTTGCCTTTGCAGGTCTGTGTCCACTGTTGGATTCTGAGCTCTTGGGGGCAGGGAGCAAGTTTTATTTTTAATCATAAAATTCAGTACCCAGGGGCTGGGGAGATGGCTCAGTGGAATAAGCGCTTCCCTGGCAAGCGCAAGGGCGTGAGTTCAATCCCCGGTTCCCCAAAAATAAAAAACAAAAAGCTCAGTGCCCAGCCCGGTGCCAGGCACCCACCAAGAGTCCAGAATGCTGAGCACCTTCTGAAGCAGACATCTTAGGAGAGGCTTTAGGCCACTGAGAAAGCCTAGAAGCCAAGCCAGGTTTTTAACAGGGTTGAATGCAGGAGCCTTCGGGGGACAGGGATATTGTCCCTTTTGTCTCCAGAGCTTGTACCCTGCCTGGCCCAGAGTATCTGGGATCTGTCCAGTGGATAAATGGATGAGAAGAGAATCTGAACCGGGGAAAAGTGGCAGAAGCCGTGAGGCGCTCCCCAGAGAGGGCCTAGGGAATCGAGTGTGGTCTGAGGCGGGCACAGGAGCCCCAGCACATAGTAGGTGCTTTGAGGACCACAGCACCAGGACATAGTTCCCTTCACCCACTAGATGAGAATTTCCCATGGATGATCTGTGAATGCCATGGTGAAAAGCCGCTAGCCTGGCTGGGGTTGGGTGGAAGAGGGAGTGGAAAACAGCCCTTTGAGTCATCTGTCAGCCTGGCGACCATGACTGGCCCCTGGGAGAAAGAAATGGAAAGGCCATTCATAAGAAACCTTTTAAGCTTCCTCCAACTCCAGTTATTTTCTTTTTTACAATGCCAGGGGTTAGACCCAGGGCCTTGTGCTTGCAAATGCTGTACCACTGAGCTATATTCTGCTATGACTTATCATTCTAGAAAATTCTACAGCCAGTGTGAGCGAGGCAGAGAGGAAGGCCCAAGTGTACTACAGAGCATGTATGAACGAAAGCAGGATTGAGGAGCTCAAGGCCAAACCCCTAATGGAGCTGATTGAGAAGGTAGGTCCCTGGGGCAGGCTTGGCAGCTCCTCCTGCCCACCCCCTCTGGCTCTGCCCCAGCTCTGCCCTCACGCCTCCAGCCACCCCACCCCATAAGAGTGAGGAGCCCGTCTGTCTGCTGCATGTGCACGGCTGCCCTGCCTGTGTGGGTGGGGCTGTGTTTGGGCGTCATGTGTCAGCATCTGTTGGGAGGGCTGTCTCTGTGTGTCTGTGTCAGGTACAGGGACCATGGTCACAGGAGTACTTCCTCTTTGGTGTTTCTTTCTTCCACATACAGCAAAGGGTCTTTGTATGTGTGGAGAGGTGTGTGTTGCTCCCAACAGACCAACAGAGCCATGGACTGGGCCATACTCCATGTTGCAGTGAGGGGGCCCCTGTCACTCAAGGCCTCTCTTTAATGCCACGACAGGGGGAAGACTCCTTCTCCTGGGCACATCTCCATCAGGCCTGGGCAGGCTCTGAGGAGGGCTGCCAGGCTGCCTGGCACAGCAGAGGTGGCCGTGTGTGTTTGCTGGCCACCCTGTGCTCCCTTGAGGACTCCACTTCCTAGCTTGTCCCCAGGAAGGTCTTACAGCAGAATTGGTGGCCACAGGCACTGAGACTGACCCGGTCCCTCCTGTCTGGTACAGGCCACTTGTGCCAGTGTGTGCCAAGCCAGGGAGGATCAAGGAAGTTACTAAAAAAAAATCCCAACTTGGAGAAGGACTAAAGTAGACCATAGTTAAACCTTTTTCAAAATATGGTTCCCCCCCTCCAATAAGCACAATTGAAATTGTGTCTTAGAGTAATTACATTCACATGATTCAAATTTTAAAAAGTAGTATAAGAGGCACAATCTCTTCCATCCCCATCCCAGCGTCGAAAGAGCAGTGCCACAGATTCATAGCCTCCCCCATGAGGCTCCGGCTCAGGTCAGAAACCCCCAGTGAATACTGTCCCTGTCATTTGCCCTGTACTCAAGAGACCAGGCAGCTACTCTGGAGTCACAGAGCCAAGGTAGTTGCACGGACAGAATTTGCGTGCAGGCCTAGAAACCACCTTCTCCCCTCCCTGCCTGCTATTCCTCCCCACAGCTCGGAGGCTGGAATATCACAGGACCCTGGGCCAAGGACAACTTCCAGGATACCCTGCAGGTGGTCACTGCCCACTACCGCACCTCCCCCTTCTTCTCCGTCTATGTCAGTGCCGACTCCAAGAACTCCAACAGCAACGTGATCCAGGTGAGTGGCCCGGAGCCCAGAAGAGCACAGGGCATGATCTCTTTCTCTACAAGTTCAGCAAGCACCAGCTGGGGTATGGGCAGCACTGGGCTCAGTGCGGGGTCTGGTCTTTATGATGGCCCCTGTGATAAGGTTTTGTCAGGCAAGAAACTCTGAGGACTCAGGCCGCCGAGCTGTCCATGACCTGCTCTAGGCCCCAGGAATGGTGGGAGACATCAGTTCCCAGCTATAATGGCAGCCACCTTGGCTCCTCACCTTAGCCTCTGGCTCTGTTTAGAACAGTAATGGGGTGGGGGGCATACCTGTCCTCCAGCAGTCTAGGAAGCTGAGGCAGGAGAAGTTCAAATTCAGCCCCAACCTGGGCAATTTAACCTTTTGTGAGACCCTGTCTGAAAATAAAAAGTAAAAAAGAGCTAGGGTGGGTAGCTCAGTGCAAAGGCCACAGTGGCACTTCCCCTCCCCTGCCACACACGCACGGTGTTGAATCCATCCGTCCCTGCAGGGCCTACCCCTGCCTGAAGATCAGCACAGAGAGGGAAGCTCCTAAACTGAGTCTTAAGGCTGCTTGCCTAGCCCATGTTTGTCAGGCACCTGCTGTGTAACCTTAGCTCAACTTGTTGCCTTTTTTGAGACAGGGTCTCACTATGCAGCTCAGGCTGGCCTTGAACCAAGCTGGTCTCAAACTCACAACAATCCTCCTGCCTCAGTCTCCCCAGTAGTGGGATTACAGGAGTGCACCGCCACGCCTCGAAGGTCAACCTTTCTGAGGTTCAATTTCCTGACCAGCCAAATGAACTATAATAGCACTGAGGTGTGTCAAGAGGAGGCCACAAAACTCCAACAGTAACTAACAGAATTGACCCTTTCCTGGGCCGATGAGATAGCTCAGTGGATTAAGTGCCTACTTAGGCAAGCGCAGGGACCAGGGTTCAATCCTGGGCACCACATGCCATGCTGGCCCCAACCCTCAGCCACTGAGCCAGCTACCAAGTCCAGGCATGGTAGTGCACATCTATGATCCCAGTGCTGGGGAGTCTGAAAACAGGAGGATCACTATGAGTCTAAGCTGCGCAGTGAGATCCTGTACCAAATACATTAAAAATATATATATATTTTGACCCTCTTTTGTCTGCCCAGAAGTCCATGGACTCCTTTACCAACTCTATCTCTCTGAAACTTCAGTTCAGCTCTGAAGGTTAGGTGTTATTTCATTTATTTTTGAGAAGAGGAATATGCACATCAGAAAGATTAATCCACTTGACCTTGGTCAGACAGCCTGTGGTGAGCTCCTAACCATTTGGGTGGTGTTTGGCAAAATAGGTTGGCTCTGCCAAGGCCAGGAGGTGCTTCAAGAAGAGGTGGGCTCTGTCCAGCCCCTTAGAGGGGCCCAGAAGCCCAGTAGCTAACTGTGTACAAGCAGGAGGGCACCTGCCCCTTCCCAGGGTGGGCCCATCAGTGACTTCAACTACCAGCTTGTTTTGCTGGGAGCCAGGATGGCCTTCTGGTGCCATGTGTCAGTGCCTCCCAGGCAGGCAGAGGGTGTGTGATAGACACCTGCATGGGGACCCCCAAAGGACCCTCTCTCACTGCCACTGTCCTCTCCAGGTGGACCAATCTGGCCTGGGCTTGCCTTCCAGGGACTATTACTTGAACAAAACCGAAAACGAAAAGGTGAGTATGCTCTGCAGAGTACTGGCTTGGACCCCACCCACCCTCCTGTGAGTCTCCCCTCGGTGACCACCCCCAGAACACCTCAGGCAGCACAGAAGTATCTTTCCTGATGAGTGACGGGCAAGGGAGGGATGCCCAAAATTGGCTGGGTCATATTCAGGCATCGTGGGCATAAGAGATAGGAGATAGATATAATTTGTCCCCATTCTACAGAGAGGCCACAGTAATAGCCACCACCCTTGGGGGGTGCTAGACCTTTGTGTACAACACCTGTAATCTTCCCAGTAATGCTGTAGTTGCTGAACTTCTCTGAATTTCACTTGCCTCGTCTGTCATGGGCTATTACTTTTACCTCGCCTTTTACGGAGGAGGAAATAAGACTCAGAGATGCCGAGTGAGCTATTGAAGGTCCCACAGCCAGTAAGTGGTGAGACTGTACCTCCTGACACCCAGGGAGCTCTGGCCAAAGGCCCACTCACTGTTCACTCTTTGCTCCAGCCTTCTGTCTTGAGCAGGCTGCTACCGAGTGCCTGGTGTTGGCCAGATAATGACAAAAAGATCAGCCTGGTCCTTTGAGGTCCAGTAGGGAAGACAGATTGCATTGCTGGCCACAACTAGATGAATAGCCACCACTGTGAACAGGGCAGGGACAGCCGAGAAATGTAATATTGGCCCTGATTCAGGTCTGGGGATGTGGTCTGAGAGCATTTTAGAAAAGGTACATCCCAAAAACAGAAAGATGGCCGAGGGTAAGCTCAGAAAGATGGGGCCCGGATGGAAGTGACTGGCCCACCTGGGGAACCTGTGGCAATGCAGAGGTGTTTCAGCTCTACCCTTAAGGCAGTGAGTGGGCAGCCAGCAAGCAGATGGAGCCCCCAAACCACTGTCAAGGCTGGGGATGTGGCTCAGTGATAGAGCCCTTGCCTGGGTTGTACAAGGCCCTGTCCCATCCTGGCATCTTCCCAAAAGCACATTGAGGCTGTGTTTCCAGCAGGCCGCTGGGGTGAAGTCCAGCCCCTGGCCCTGAGCCCTGGGCTGCAGTCAGGCCTGTGCCTCTGTTCCTCCCCTGGCCCAGTAGGCATCAAGTGGCAGCCACTGACCATCTTGGTGTGCTCGGTCCTTCAGGTGCTGACTGGATACCTGAACTACATGGTCCAGCTGGGGAAGCTACTGGGCGGGGGGGATGAGGATGCCATCCGGCCCCAAATGCAGCAGATCCTGGACTTTGAGACAGCACTGGCCAACATCACCATCCCCCAGGAGAAGCGTCGGGACGAGGAGCTCATCTACCACAAAATGACGGCTGCCGAGCTGCAGGTACCTTGCACCCTGCTGCCCCAGAGGCTGGGCCTGCTGCTTCACTTCAGATGGGACCCTGAGCTGGGGGTTTGTACCTGCTTGTCAGAATCCTGTGAACACCTTGCGTTGTGCCCAGTCACAGATGCCACACTGAGTCTCAGAGAGGCCAGGTTACCTACTGAAGGCCACATGGCACGGACTCCAAAGCTAGGCTCTTGCCCTGCACTGGGCTGCTGTCTGTGACAGCATTGTGTGGAGATTCTATAGTTGTAATTGCTCACATGAGAAGCTCCTGGTCACAGGAAGAACTAAACAAACCCAAGCTGTCCTTGCCTCTACCTTTTCTGAGCTAGGAGGCTAAGTGACATGGTCAGGGCCCAGGCATTACCAAGGGACAGAGGAGTGGCCTTAGAAGGTAGGCTCATAGGCTAGCTTATTGAAGCTCAGCCCTTAACCTGTCCCTTGGGACCTCCCTGAGGTTTGCCTCAATAGGAGACCTGCCTTTTCCCTAACAGTGGACATGTAAGGCTGCCCCCTGGTGGCTGCTTGGGCCTTGAGCGTCCTGAGGTGACTGCCTGTGGGGTCATTCTTCCCCATGCCTCCTGCCACTATCCAGCCTCGGGATTCTGGTGGCCATCAGCAGGGTAGTGTCTTCTGGCACCCTTGTTTTTGTCATCAGGGAGACTGCTCAGCTAGGGCAGGAGAAATACCCCTCCTGGGCTGAGTTGCTGCCAACCTGTCTTCTTGCTTCTCTCCCTTCTGTCCTGCCCAGGAAGAGTGCCAGGTCCTACCCTTTTCACCTCCTCCATTTGACAAATGTTAACAGCCAGAGATTACCTTGAGCCTTGCTCTCCTGTGCTTCCAGGCTAGTAGGGGACAGTAGGAAGCAGTCACAGTCTTCCTCCAAGTGCTTTGGGCGAGAGCAGCAGGGCCCTGGGGCCAAAAGGGGTGAAATCAAGGGAAGGTAATGACAGGTACATGTTGGCCAGGCTGACGGTGTCCCAGGAGATGCAGTGTCTAGAGGCCTAGAATGAGGCAAGAGAGCCTGACTTCCTGCAGGTGCCAGCTCCCCTAGGGAGCCAGGGTACCAGGGCGAGTGGCGCTGAGCAGGTTGTTATGGAGATCAGTAGCTGCTATTGAGTACCATCTGGCACTGTTTTTCCACTCTGAGGCCAGGAGGTCCATAGAGATGCTATATTTGTGCGGTGTAATTTGGTTTGCTGCAGCTGCGAGGATCTCAGCCTGAGAGGTCTCCCCATGGCCTCACAATGACTATGATGCTGACATTCATGTCCAAAGGGGTGGAGGTGGCACAGTAGCCCCGAACATAGAGCCCATCATGGCTACCAGGTTCCAGTACCTGGCATCTTCTCCCATTGCTTCTGGGATCCACTTCTATGGGGCCAGCAGAGCGGCAGCCTACATGTGCCAACCTGGGCACAGAGTCGGAAGATGGCTCCAGCCTGTTGTGCATCAAGCTGTGCGACCTTGGACTGGTCGTATACTTACTTCACCCCTTTGGGCCTCGGCCGCCTTCCTGACAAAATCAACCTTTGCTCTTGCAGACACCCCCGCTTTGTGTCAGAACATAGAGACTGGGAGATAGCTGCCCTCACAAGGGACAGTGGTTCTTCACTGTCATAGGGTCTTTTAGGGACAACTGGGAAGCTCTGGAATATCACCAAAGCAGATAGGCTTCAGCACATTTAAAAAACTGTGTCCAACACCTAAAGAGGTCTTGGCCCCCTGAAGCCTGGCATAAGAACCTCAGCCCCTTAAGCATGGTGGTGCATTCCTGTAATTCCACCACTCTGGGAGGCTGAAACCAAGAGATCTCAAGTTTGAGCCCCATCTGGGAAACTTAATGAATTCATGAGCTTTTGTCTCAAATAAAATAATAATAATAATGATAATTATAATAAGGGCCAGTGTATAGGCCTTGGGATCAATTATTTTTAACTTATTTATTTATTTTATTTGGTACAGGGTCTCACTATGCAGGTTGGACTCACAGTGATCCTCCTGTTTTCAGCCTCCCCAGCACTGGGATTACAGGCGTGCGCCACCAAGTGTAGACTTGGTCCCCAGCTCAGCATGCCCAGGGGTGGGGCCAGTGTGGCCTGTGGTGCCAGGGATTGAACTTGGGATCAATTAAAAAAAAAAAAAAAACTACCCAGGCACGGTGGCACATGCCTGTGACCCCAGCACTCTGTTTGTTTTTTTTTGTTTTTGGCGGAACTGGGGATTGAACTCAGGACCTTGCACTTGCCAAGGAAGCAGTTGTTCCACTGAGCCATCTCCCCAGCCCCAACCCTAGCACTCTGAAAGGCAACAATAGGAAGAGAGCAAGTCCAAGCCCAACCTGGGCCACTAGTGACTTAGCAAGACCCTGTCACAAAATTGAAAAAAAGAAAATTGGAAAGGGATTGAAGATATAGTTCAATTCAAAGCCCTTCAGTCTCTTTTACTGAAAAGCAAAACAAAACCAACACCAAGCTCTGCCTTGCCTGGCCTACTTACAGAGTAGCAAAAGACCAAGATGAGGCAAAGGATAGGGGGTCGCTTTGTAAACTGACCTGGCCAATGGAAGCTTAACACTATTGTCGTTATCATTCCTTCATAATCTCTGGGCTGGGGATATAGTTCAGTGGCACAGCACCTGCCCAGCAAGCACAAGGTCCTGAGTTCGATTCCCCGTACCAAAAGAAAAAAAAAAAACCTTCACAATCTGCAATGAGGACCAGGTTCAAAATTAATTTGATCATTGTACCTTGGAACGGAGAAGGTCTTACCCACTGGGAGCTGGAGGTTTGGTTTTCTTCCCATCCTCAGGAAGACCCAAGGAAGGGCAGCCAGGCTGACAGTGAGGGCCAGGCTTACCTTGCTGGGGTGCAGATTGGCTCTGGTGCCATTCTGGACCTGCCCATTCCTTCCTGCACCACCACACATGGCCAGAACTTGAGTTTTAGACTCATAGTCTCCAGTTACCCATGACACAGGAAAGTCACCTTACCTCATCTGCAGGTACAGCCTCTCCTAAGGTGGGGGTGGGGCTGAGGGCGCCTCCCTCCCAAGGGCCTCTGGGTGTCACCAATAAGCCATGGGTTGATCTGATGTTAGAGACTGGCCTGGCATCGTTGCCTTTCCCATAGATGCTTCTCTCACTTCCTTTCTCTGCCCTCCTTGGGGGATCAGAGAACACAATTTGAAATTGTTCGGGCGCAGGGCTGCTGTAGGACACCATGCCTATAAAGCCTAGCATTGATGATTGCTTGCTGCAGACAGGCGCCCACCCAAGTGACTGACGTGTGCAGGCATCTTTGCTAACCCGCAGAGTATGTAACCCTTTTCTTTACAGAAAGATGCACATTCTGTAAAATTGCACGCTGAGAATAACAGCATGGGGGAGTGTACAGAACATGGGGAACGGAGGCTGGGGCCAACCTTCAGAAGTCGTAGGGCTCTGCTTAAGAATGTTTGCTTTGTGCAATAAGCCACTGACCAGATAGATACTATAAGATGGCATTTATATGAGGTTCCCAGAGTAATCAAATTCAAAAAGACTGAGACAGAAAATAAAAAGGTCATTTGCCAGGGACCTGGGGAGGGGGTGAGTGTCAAGATTCAGTTTTGTTTCAGTTCTGCGGCACGGGGGATGGACACAGCGCTTTGCACATGCTGGGCAAGTGCTCTGCCACTGAGCTGTACCCCAGCTCCTTTTTATTTCGTTTGAGACAGGATTACTGTCCAGGCTGGAACTTGTGACCCTCCATCCTCAGCGTCCCAAGTAGCACAGCTTTAGCTAACTCCCGCCAGCCTCCAGGCCTGCGGTGTGTGCAGGGGCTGAGCTTGGGCTTCTCCCTCCTCCTGCAGGTGATCTTTGATTCCACTTTTCTAGCCCCTGGGCCTGGGGCCATCACCTACAGGCCACGTAGTTTATACTTTGTGCTGTTTTTCTACCTGAATGCCCTGGTGCTATAGAACCCTATACCTATACCTATACCTATACCTGTACCATACCTATACCTATACCTATACCTATACCTATACCATACCTATACCTATACCTATACCATACCTATACCTATACCTTACCTATACCTATACCTATACTTATACCTATACCTATACCTACATTAAATAGAACCAACAGCACTGGCTGCTGTGACCCTCCCGGCTGGGTTCTGTTCCCAGGGGGCTCCCCATTTCTAGATGAGGTGCTGAGGGATGGAGAGGTTTGTTACACTTACTCAGGGTTGCACAGCAGTAAGCAGGGAGGCTGAAATCGGGCGGTCTAGCTCTGGATCCCTAACTGTGAGAGGCCTGCTGGAGCCTCGTTCTCTCTGTACGTGAATCACACAGGCAGGGCATGGTGAGGAGGGGAAGGTGCTGTCTCTTCCCTTATGCTAGCCTAGCTCCACATCAAGTTTGAAACCCTGATGTCTGACTCCTTATGCTGCTGCCCCCAGCATCCCTGGCATTTAGGCAGCTTCTACCTCTACCTGCCACCACCCTGCCCTCCTCATCCAAATACAGAAGGCACAATGACTCCAGCACCTCCTTGTCCCCTTCCCTCACAGACCTTGGCACCTGCCATCCACTGGCTGCCCTTTCTGAACACCATCTTCTATCCTGTGGAGATCAATGAGACTGAGCCAATTGTGGTCTACGACAAAGAGTACCTTGAGCAGGTCTCCACCCTCATCAACAACACCGACAGATGGTAAGGGGACAGACATGGGGAAGGCCCGAGCAGGCCGCCCTCCACTCAGGCCAGGGACAGTGGTGATAAACTGAATCCAGAAAATGGGCTCTGGATGGGCTTTTATGAGGGATGGAAGGGTATCCTAGTTACAAGATCAAGTTCAAACCCTGGCTCCCCTCCTAGCAGCACTATAGCCTTAGGCAAGTTTCTTATCGTTTTTCGGGGTCATTTCCTCATCCAGAAAGTTAGGCTATAAATAGCACCTACCATTAGGGCAGCTGTGAGGATTAAGTGAAATAACCCAGGGAAAGGATAGTAACTCAGTGCTAGACTCCAAATAGGACTCATAAATGCTATTATTTTTGATTAGTATTTGTGATGTTTTTTTAAAAAAAATTGAGAGACAGTCTCACTGTGTAGGTCAGGCTGGTCTTGAACTCATTATGAAGCCCAGGCTGGCCTCAAACTTGTGGTGATCCTCCTGCCTCATCCGCCAGCATGCTGGGATTACTACAGGCCTTTGCTACCATACCCAGCATAATTTTTTTTTTTTTTAATTTTAAAGACTTAACACAAATGCTGAAAATCACAGCAAGTAGGAAAAAACATTTAAATTACTCACTTCTACTGTCATATGGGATATGTATGTTTTGGGGTGTGCGTCTATAGAAGAAGAAGGTGGGGTAGTTTCTAAAATGTGGTTCTTTTCTCCCACCATTGTGACTAGATGTGGCCACAGCCTAGACATGGCCTGCTTTGCCTTTGATTTTACCACAAGCATGCTCCCTGTGTCAACCCAAACACTCTATAAAAATCTTTTTTTGCGGTCACATAGTATTCCAGCAAGTATAAATACAATCATTTTCTTCCTCCTCACCGTGTTGTCAGACATTAGAGTTGCTTCCAGTTGAGGAAGCTGGGTGTTCACTGTAGTGACCATCATTGGTGCTGATGTCACTTCTTTGTAAACTCAACAGCAGCCACAGCCAGGATCCTGTGCCTTGGGTTGGGCAATGGGAGCTGCCATTCATGGAGACTTTGGCCCCGTTGGCTGGAGCTTCCCTTCCTAACCCTTTCTGGCCTGCTGGACTGGCCGTCACTTAGCTGTGGCATGGAGCCCCTCCCCACCTTCCCTATATGTAGTGCACACCATCCGAATGAGTCCCCGAGCCCACGAGCAGCAGCTTCAGGGCTCCAGACACAAAGTAGTTCGTGATAGCATCTATCGATCACCAGTAGTAACCAAGTGACTGCATTAGACATCAAGGGTCATCCTGTTGTGTTGTGTGCAGTGCTGGGGACAAAACCCAGGGCTGTGAGCCTGCTGAGGGCATGCCCAGCCCAGGGCTTTCTATGGTAGAAGACTGTCTTCACTCCTGAGGGGCTCACATCGGTGTGCTCCCTGAGAGACTGTGACCAGCCCAAGCCCAGGCAGGCTGCAGCAGAGCCCAGGAGACACCTAGGGGCTGGTGAGGGAAGTGCTGCACAGGGTGCCTCCAAGCCAGTGGCTCCTGTGTCCCCTCTCCCCAGCCTGCTGAACAACTACATGATCTGGAACCTGGTGCGGAAAACAAGCTCGTTCCTTGACCAGCGCTTTCAGGATGCCGACGAGAAGTTCATGGAAGTCATGTATGGTACCAGGAAGGTGAGCATGGCACACGTATGCACGTGCTGAGCTCCTACTGTGTGCTGGACCCTGGGATGGGGATTTGGTAGGCGTGTATATGACTATTTATTTATTTATTTATTTTTAGCAGAACTGGGGATTGAACTCAGGCCCTTGCGCTTGCCAGGCAAGCGCTTATTCTACTGAGCCATCTCCCGGGCCCCAAGGGAACTTTTTTTTTTTTTTTTTTTTTTAATTTTATTTATTTATGTGTGTGTATGTGTGTGTGTGTGTGTGTGTGTGTGTGTGTGTGGCCAGCTCAGCCTACCAGGGGGTGGGGCTGGCTGGCATGTGGTGCTGGGGGATTGAACCGTGGTCCCTGTGCTTTGCTGAGGTTGTTCTAAGTAGGTGCTTTAGACCACTGAGCCATCTCACCAGCCCGGGAACTTTTTATAGACAGAGTCTGACCAAGTTGCAAGATGATGGTCACAGAGACCCTTCTGTGTCCGGAGAACTCACCCGCGTATCTCTTACCCTCCTGCATTCAGAGGAAGGAACTAAGGCTCCAGGAGGGAAAGCAACTTGCTCGTAAGTGGAGAGCGCTCTCTCGCCTGGCACCTCTGTGCCCCTGGCCTATGCGCTGTGCACTGTCTGTATCTCTCAGCCTTAGCTCCATAAGAAAGACAGCAAAAGCTGAGTCTCCTGTGACCTCCAGGGACCAAGACAGGAAGGAGAAAGGAATTATTGTTCCATGAAGACAGCTTCAGATATGCAAAATGAGAAAGTCTAGGAATTAGTTGTACAATGTTCACGGTGTGTCTCGCTGTGTAGCCCAGGCTGGCCTGGAACTTGTGGCAGTCTCTTTCCTCAGCCTCCTGATTATAGACAGGCACCACCCTGCTTGCCCTGTGAACATACTTACACTGCTGAAAAAATGGTTCAAAAATGGTTAAGGTGGGTCTGGGAGTGTGGCTCAGTGGTAGAGCACATGTTTACCATGTGAGGCCCTGGGTATAATCGCCAGCACCACAAAAGAAAGAAAAAAGAGGTTAAGGTAAGAACCTTTATGTTATGTGGATTGTAACCCAGTTTTTAAAAATGAACCCGCTAGGGCTGGGGAGATAGCTCAGCAGCATAAATGTCAGCCTAGAAAGTGTAAGGTCTTGAGTTCAATCCCCAGTACCAAAAAAAAAAAAAAAAAAAAGAACTTACTAAGAGTGAGCTTCCTAGGGCCCGGTTCAGAGTACATGATGCCACCATACCTTGACTTGCAGAGAGGTGGGACCCGGGGCAGCGGCAAGGGCAACAGGGGTTTTGCCTCCCTGGCCAAGGTGTGGAGGGTGCTCTTCACTAGCTGCTCAGTCCAAATCTCCCCACTCCTCCTTCAGGCTGCCTCTGGGTGCAGGCCAGCTCAGGCCTGTGTGTGATGTTGGGGGGTCCTCATACCATTCTGAACCTTAGTTTTCTTGTCTGCGATTTTGGAATAGCTCTTGACCTCATCTTACAGGACCCTTGGGATTGGCCTCTGCTCAGGAAAATGGCCGTCCTGTGTCCGGCAGCAGCAGAGTGCGGCCTTCCTTATGGTCGGGACAGAGCTGGACTTAGGGAAATAGCGTGGAATGTGGGGTCAGAGATTCTAGTGTGAAGTACTTCTCACCACACAACCCTGGGCAAAGCACTCGAGTGAGGCAACGGCTCAGGCTTCTCATCTGTCCCAAAGGCTAAAGCACCCTGCCCTGGAGATTTGTCATCAGCCATTATCTGCATGTGACTTGCAAGTTCGGCAGAGAGGAGGGGCCCTGCTCTAAACCCTTCCCCTGCCCTTGCTTAGTGGCCCCTGTGTTACACTGCAAAGGAGGACGGAAGATACTGGCTGGCTGCTCCTTGTCTTCCCGGAGGTGGCTTCCAGGTCACCTTGAGATGATGGTTTACACACACACACATACACACACTCACTCACTCACTCACACACACACATTCTACTCCTTTCAGAGATTTTTCTCAGAGCCACTTATTGCTTGAGTGACCCCTTTGGGCAAGTAATGTAACCTGTCTGTACCCTAGTTTGTTCATCTTTAAAAAAGATCAAAGAGGATCCCCACCAGTGTGACTCTTAGGAGCACCTGATGGAATGGAGCCAGCATGTGGTAACACTCAGATCTTCCCCATGACTGCTGTTGGTGTGGTAACGGGTGGTGACCTGTCTTCCTCTCCTGCTGGGTGCTTGGGCATTCTGATAGAATGCTCAGGACAAGCCTGTTGTCTCTTTAGCTTCAGTTTTCCAGGAGCGGGGCCCCATCGCAGCACAGTGGAACTGCCCAGAGAACTAATGCGTGGGGGAATCGGTGGGTCTAGACAGACCCCCCAAAGACAGCTGATGAGAACCACAGTTTGGTCATCATGGCCTGGATGCCCCCATGGAACCTCAGGTTTAGAGTCCCAGCCATGACTCTAGCCAGATCCTATGCAGATGTGTCCAGCAGTGGGCTTCCCAGCTGTGGAAGGGCAGGCAGGAAGAGGAGGAAGAGGCCTGCTAGGGACACATAGTTGGGAAAACTGGAAAGAACTTGGGGAACTACACATAGAGAAGCCTACCCTGCCCATCTCTTTTCTAGAAAACTTTTTTTCAGTAAGACATAATTTACTTACAATAAAATATACAGCTTTGAACTGTATAAGCATACAATGAGTTTTGACGATTGAAGTCATCTACATAACCATTCCCCGAGGAAGACTGAGTACATGGCCTACTTACCTAACATCCTCTAAGCAGAAAGTTCTCTTGTGCCCCCTTCCTACCAGTCCCCTCGCCCCTGGGATGTGATGGAGGTGGGTGTAGACAGAAACATCCTCTGTACCTGGCTGCTTGCGCTCAGCATAAGTGTGTGGAATTTACCCAAGCTGTTGTATTTGTGAGTAGTTCATTCCTTTCTGTTACTAAGTAGAATGTTGCTGTATAAAAATATCACATTGTGTTTATCCGTTTGTCTGCCAGTGGGCATTTGGGTTGTCTGCACTTTGGAGCTGGTACAATCCAGCTGCTTTGCGGGAGGTTGTTCCCCTGCTCCATAGGGCTGAGGGGACGCCAGCTCTCCCTGCAACAGGAGGAACGTCTGGGAGCAGGGCCACTGCTATGGTCCCTCACACTGTCCACGGGGGGACACCCAGGCAGGGGGATGAGTGGGCTGGAGCATCCCCAGGCAGTCATCAGGATGGATGCTCCAGAGGCCTGCACCCTCAGACGCATTTCCAGATCACAAAAATGTCCCATGGACTTATGGGGGCCCCAGAGGGAGAGCACGGAGGAACCCAACACATGGGAACCTTTCCGGGAAAGTTTCCTGTCGCCCAGGTAACTTCCTAGTGTCCTCCAGACAGCAGGCCAAGGGAGGGGTAGGGAGGGGGCCTTCATTACGTTCTCATTGCTGAGGTACAACACCTGACCCCAGAGGTCTATGGTGGAAAGGGGTAGTTTAGCTCACAGTTTGTAGATTTTAGTACAGCATCAGCTGGCTCCAGGATGATATGGCAGAGGAAAAGAGCTCATGCAGGTTGGCAAGAAGCAGAGGGAAGAAGGGTAAGGGCCACACTCCCCTACACACATGCACGCGCACACACACTCATGCACGCGCACACACACGCAATGACCCAATCCTCCAATTAAGCTTCACTTCTCAACATCACTTGAGCTATAAATCCATCAGTGGGGGCTGGTGAGATGGCTCAGTGGTCTAAAGCACCTACTTAGAACAAGCTGAACAAAGCAAAGGGACCACGGTCCAATCCCCCAGCACCACATGCCAGCCAGCCCCACCCCCTGGTGGGCTGAGCTAGCCACACATACACACACACACACACACACACACACACACACACACACACATAAATAAATAAATTAAAAAATAAATAAATAAATAAATAAATCCATCAGTGGACTTAATCCACTAATGAGTATCACACCCTGTGATCCAACCACCCCTCCAAAGTCCACACCTATGAGCACATGAGGCTTTGGTGGGGATATCGAGTTGGGGAGTCAGGCATGTCTGAGGTCCCCCTCTCACCCCACACAGCACTCTTCCCCTGGTGTGGGACCCTGGGCTAGTGGTGCCCCTTGCTGAGTTTCAGTTTTCTCATCCATCCAATGGCCCATAACCCGTGCTTGCAGGGGCATTTCGATGGTTCAGTGCTGTTGGAATGCCAGGTGAAGAGGCCGGCACTCCTGAAACAGTAGGGGGTAGCCCCAAAATAACTTGTGCTGGGCCAGTCCACTTAGTGTCTCCCTGAAGTTCTGGAGAGTGCCACCTCCAAGACAGGATGGGGAAGAGGATGGGGAGTCAGTGAGCCTTTCCCTTGCATTTTCCAGACCTGCCTTCCCCGCTGGAAATTTTGCGTGAGTGACACGGAAAACAACTTAGGCTTCGCCCTGGGCCCCATGTTCGTCAAAGCGACCTTTGCCGAGGACAGCAAGAACATAGTGAGTGCTCCGTTGTAGACGCAGACTGTCACATCACTCCTGCATGCTGTGATACCACTCCGTGGGCCCGACAGCCCTCTCCGTGGTCTGCTCCAGGCCTAGGACTCAGGGTCAGCCCTTAACCCTGAGGTCTGTTTCTCAGGGTGTGGAGGGTGAGATGATGCTCGTACTAGCTACTGTCGTCGAGTGCCAGGGCCACTGTCCATATTATCTAATTTGACCTTTTCAGTGACCCCATGGGGTCGGTACAGCCACCTCCATCTCCAGGCCCAAGAAAGCCCCAGTGAGATAATGTTAATGGAGCAGCTCCGGCCCAGAGGTGATCTTTTGCCTACTCTGGATACAGCTAGATTGTTCTGGTCAGGCAAAGGGATCATCCTGCTAAGTACAACCGGGACATCCCTGGCTAAGATCCTGGCCCTGTCTCTACCTAGGCATTGTTCTCACCTGTCACAGGTGACACAGCGGTGGGGCTGTCCCTCTTGCGAGGAAGTTATATTCTACATACAATGAGCCCTTGGGACAACGTAAGGTTCTATTTAATAAGTGACAGCTGTTGGGTCACTGTTACGGGTTCTATTGCTGAGAGCACTGGTTGCACTGATGTGCTCTGCAGTCGGAGGTTAGCAGACTGTGGCTCGAATCTGTTCACCTCTTGCCTGTGGGCAGCTGGGTCAACATCCGTCAGCCAGAGCCCCATTGGGCTCACTGCTGCGTGGCTGTGTCTTGGCCACAGGATTGAACCCTCTATAACTGCCGTTTGTCTCCAGGGTGAGCTTGGCATTTTTGAAACTACTCTTCAGAATTGAGCCCTTGGATATTAAAGCTCATCGCATCCCAAAGGAAGTCTGTGGTCCAGTCAGTCTGGGAGAAGCTATATGTTTTCTAGCCAGAACCCCACAACATAGACTTCTCCTGCTTCCCTGAGCTTGTCCCAGCTTGTCTGACCCCTGTTTGTGGAAGCCCAGAAGATGGTTCAGAAACAGGACCCATGGCTGGCCTCGGTGACCTGAGGCTGTGAGGCAAACCTGGGTGTAGGCTGTGGCCCTGCATCATCCATCAGCAGGGGGCGCCACTGGTTTAGGTGAGGCCAGTACCTAGCCCTTCCTGTCTCCTCAGGCCAGTGAGATTATCCTGGAGATCAAGAAGGCATTTGAAGAGAGCCTAAGCACCCTGAAGTGGATGGATGAAGACACCCGGAAATCTGCCAAGGAGAAGGTGAGCTGCAGCTGCAGGTGGAGGAAGGAGGGACTGGTTCCATCCCAGGGCACGCAGGGATACTGTCCTGCCCTGTAAACTAGGTCTAGCTGGGTGGGGACAGCCTCAGGTCCCTGACTTCATGGTGACTGTGAGAATACCTGTGACAGACAGGAGGCGCGCATTCGTGGGAACACGGGGGGAGCCAGGAGCCTACTTCTGTGAGAACTACCCCACTTCCACAGAGTGACACAGGACCCAGTGCCCTCTGAAGGGCCCCTCCTCTCCACACAGTGGCATTGGGAACTTGGTGTCCAGCACATGTGCTGGGGACATATTCAAATCCTAGCAGCTTCTCTTGGAGAAGTGACCTGGAAGACGGGCAGAGGTTAGGGGAAAGGGAAATCATTGCTGGGGGCTTACTCCCTCCCTCGTGTCCCTCCTGTCCAGGCGGATGCCATTTACAATATGATAGGCTACCCCAACTTCATCATGGACCCCAAGGAGCTGGACAAAGTCTTCAACGATGTGAGTGGCTCCCACCTACCCCTTTGTATCTCACATGCCCCCTTGGGAAAAGGAAATGTGGAGTGGGTCCAGGTGGGTGACTGTGGATGTCTCGAGGTGATGGGGTAAGGCCTGGGGGTGGGCGGGGCATGAAGAAGCCATTCCTTACTCCTTCATCTCCAAGGTCCGCTGGAAGCCTTGCCTCCCTGGATCTATCATCAGGCGACAGGCAGTGCCCACCCTGAGCACATGCTATGCTATGTGTCCACTGGAGATGGTCAGCTCCTTGGAATGAGTGGAAGGTAGTGGGTGGTGGGCCAGGGGTACAGAGTATGCTTAGCATACCCAAGGCCCTGGATTCAATCCCCAGCATTACAGGAAAGGGGGTGGCGTTAGAAGGGGAAAGGAAAAGAAAGGAAGAGAGAGGAAGGGGAGGGGAGGGGGAAGAAGAGTGGGAAAGAAAGGGAAGGACAGGGCAGGGGAGGGGAGGGGAGGGCAAGGGAGGGGGAATACCCATTCTGCAAGGTGCAGGAAGAACTGAGGGTCCTAAAACATCACAATGCAATAAACCTGCTCCCATCCCCAAGTTTCCTCCTGTCTCTGGGGTCCCTCCCCACCTTCTCAGACAAAACTTGGACCTCTAATTTTGACTTTGAATGCCTGCACGAAAGAGGAAGAATAAATCCCAAGTGCATTTTTAAGCTTAATTGTGGCAACAAGGATAATTGCAGCATCCCTGCTGGTTAGAACTTTTAGAAAGTCACTTGTCCTTTAATTGGATTGTGCTTTTGTCCCACATGACAAAGTTCTGCCTCTTCTCCTGATTGCAATGTGTGGATTCAGGCATTTCTGAAATTATAATGGCCTCTCATCATGGTTCTATTTAAAACCTCAGAATATCCAAAATTGCTTCAGGGAACACGAGACTCATTCTGGAAGCCTCATTCTATGAGACTAATTTAAGATGCTCCAGGGTCAGGGATACAAGATCTGGGCTTCTGGAGGTAGCTCAGGCAGTCCCAGGGTCCTCTGTGAGGGCCCAACATTTACCAGAGGCAGCAAGATGTGCAGAGGATCTAGGCCAGAGTTTCAAGGGCCTTTCAGAAGGGAAAGGTGTGTGAGTGACACTGCCCGAGGTAGGTTTCGGCTCGATGCATTGCATCTATGCTGTCTGGTATGGGAGCTGCTGGCTGCAGAGGGCTATTTAATTAAAAGTTAAATTAAATTAAAATTTAAAGGCCACACTAGGGCCACGGAGATGGCTCAGTGGAGTAAGCACTTCCCTGGCAAGCGCAAGGACCTGAGTTCAATCCCCGGTTCCACCAAAAAAATAAAAAAATAAAGGCCACACTAGCACATTCAAAAGGCCGCATAGCCACTTGTCACTAGAGTCTACCCTGCTCACTAGTGCGGGTGCGTCCTTGTGAGACGTCCAGGTGCTGCTGCAGGGGCGCTCCTGTCACACTGTCAGCCCCCTGAGTGGAGAAGCTCTTACCGTGTCATTGAAGGGGAGAGATAGCGGCAGCCCCAGCAGGTGACAACTGACAGAGGAGCCCCAGCTTGCTTTCCTGAGCCTGCAGAGCACCCTACCCTGTGTCATCTCAGTTTCCTCGGCGCTCAGAAGTGTGCCCCGTCTGGGCATGCTGTGACCTGTGTCTTTTTCTTTTTCCAGTACACCGCAGTTCCAGACCTCTATTTTGAGAATGCCATGCGATTTTTCAACTTTTCATGGAGGGTCACAGCTGACCAGCTCAGGAAAGCCCCCAACAGAGATCAGTGAGTTCCTGGGTCCTGCTGGGAAGGCGCTGGCTCCCCCTCAACACACAGAGAGACGCACAGTCATGAGAGCCCTCTGAGGAGAAGAGACTGCTGTTGTCCCACTTTTCAGAAACCAGAGGCCAACTTGGGTCCAGCCAGGGGCTGCTACAGGCCCCAGGATGTGCACCCAGCCTGTTGGCAGGGTGAGCCAGGCCTCCACTGCTGAGTGTACGTGACACTGTGTGCCAGCTCCACGGCCTCAGCATTCAGAGCCTTCCTTCCATTTATCTGTAGAATAGGCCGGAAGGCTATGGTGACTGTCAGACATGAGAACTTCTGGGGAGGGCCAGGCCCTCCTTGAAGGTTAGGATCCCATAACTTCTCAGGAACAGGAGTTCTGACTCCTTGGGGACAGGTCTCCCATACAGGCGTGGGAAAGGTTCTGGATGCGCCCTGAATCTCACTAGGCTCAGCACTCCCTGTGGAACATTTTCAAAAACCATAACCACCTGGGCCAGGGGTGGAGCTCAGTGGGGTAAAGAGTGTTTGCTTGACTCTCAAGTCAGAAAAAGCTGGAGTAATACCTGCGTTTAAAAAAAGAGAAAAATGTCCCCTCAGAAACATTAGATGTCAGCCTGGGACTAGGTCTCATTTCTGCAAATTTTACCAGAAAGTGAAGCAACTTCTCTTTGCCTGTGGCTCCTCCTCGTGGGCAACAATGGTTCAAACACCTCTTTTCGTCCAAGTTTCCCCTCTTCAACCAGGGTCTCCCCTAAAAGGACAAGGTTGTGGCTTTGACCTAGGGAGTATAGTATTGATTCTTTCAACAATTTATCTGGATTTTTAAATTTTAGTTTAGGGGCTGGTGAGATGGCTCAGTGGTCTAAAGCACCTACTTAGAATCAAGCTTAGCTAAAGCACAGGGACCACAGTTCAATCCCCCAGCACCACA
>NW_004524668.1:4490867-4492734 GCF_000260255.1 Octodon degus
TAAAAAAAAAAAATTTTAGCCTAAACTTTTTCATTTAAATTCTGCCTTCTTGGAGGCTGGGGAGATAGCTCAGTAGGATAAGTGAATTCCTGGCACACGCAAGGTCTTGAATTCAACTCTCAGTCCCCACCCCCCAAAAAATAAATAAATAAATTCTGCCTTCTCATGGGTACAGTAACCCTGGCAATTCTGGAGTTGAGTAAGGATTGCTTGACCCTGTAAGCTTGAAATCAGCTTCAGGGGGCCTGCCCCTTAGCTCAGTTCTTTAAGTGGCTGCTTCAACAAAGCAGTCAGGCTGAGGTTGCTGTGCTTCAATCCCCACAACTCAAGCCAGACAAACCTGCCCTGAAGGCATTCGGAGCAAAAAAAATAAAAAATAAAAAATCCTTCTGCCTTTAAAAAAAAAAAAAAGAAATCAGCTTCAACTATACAGCAAGACCTTACGTCAAAAAGTAAGGACTTGTTTGTTTTTCCTTTACCCATTATGTGTCTATAGTTTTTTTGTTTGTTTGTTTTTCTGTATTTTAGGAAAGGGTCTATAGGGTGTTCAGGGTCTTACTACTAGATCGAACTCATAATGATTCTCCTGTTTACAGCCTCCCAGGTCCTGGGATTACAGGCACGTGCTACCGCATCCAGTCTCAATTGCCATCTCAGTGCACCCCAGGGGTGGGGCCGGCATGGCAGGCCCAGGGATCAAACCCCCAGCCCTGGGCCTGCTTGCAGGTGCTTTAATCCACTGAGCTATTTGGCTGGCCCTGTCCATAGTTATCTATAATGTAAATAGAATGTTGCAAGTTTCTCAGTATTTTTGTTTTGGTTGGGGTTTTTTGGCGGAACCAGGGATTGAACTCAGGCCCTTGCGCTTGCCAGGCAAGCGTTTATTCTACTGAGCCATCTTCCTGGCCCTTTTGTTTTTTGAGATGAGCTCTCACTAAGTTGCCCAGCTGACCTTGAACTCTTGGGTTTAAACAGGCTTCTTGCCTCAGCCAAGTAGCTCCGACCACAGGTGTGTGCTGCCACACCCGGCACATTTCTCAATATCTTTATGTTCTTTGGGGCATTCTCTGTAGGGATTACCTGGATGCAACAGTGATTAGTTGAGAGTGCTCCTGGATAAAATGTCCTTTTGGCTTGCTCCCATTTCTCTCTGCACCAGGAAAATAACTGAAATGCCAAATACATCATTACATTATGCTGTTAGTTTTGAACTTTATCATCTATCCTTCTATAAGCTTAAAAAATTGAAGCCAGGCAGTAGCACACTCTTATATTCCCAGTACTCAGGAGCCTGAGGCAGGAGGATCACTGGCCATGAGTTCGAGGCCCATTTGGGTACACAGTGAGTTCATGACCAGCCTGAACTGTATAACAAGAGCCTGCCTCAAAACAAACAAAAAAGAATTCCATAAAGCTTTTTGTTGTTGTTGTTGTTTATGTGGATTATATCACTTTTTATGAAAAATATTTTCTAAACAAAATTTAATGATAAGAACCATTATGGGGCTGGGGAGATGGCTCAGTAGAATAAGCACATCCCTGGCAAGCACAGGGGCCTGAGTTCAATCCCTGGTTCTGCCAAAAAAAAAAAGAAAAAGAAAAAGAAAAGAGCCATTGTTTTAGTACAAATCTTTCTTCTCACTAAATTAAGAGAAAGAAGCTGTATATCTAAACTATTTTGTAGAGGCTGGTGAGATGGCTCAGTGGTGTAAAGCACCTACTTAGAACAAGCTTAGCAAAGCACAGGCACCGCGGTTCAATCCCCCAGCACCACATGCCAGCCAGCCCTGCCCTCTGGTGGGCTGAGCTGGCCACACACACATACATACATACATAAAATAAAATTTAAAAAAAAATAAATAAATAA
>NW_004524668.1:4492834-4495334 GCF_000260255.1 Octodon degus
AAATAAACTATTTTGTATATACAGATATAAAATGGTCCTTCATTTGTATCCCCTTTTTTGGTTTAGTTTTGTCAGAGATGGGTATTCACTTGCCATTTAAATATTGTAGGTGCGTGAATTCAGCTAAATAATCCAGTATAGTCCAGTAGCCCATAATAGTACTGGGTTTTCGGTAAGACTGGCAATGTCAGAAGTTGTTGACTTGAGCCTTGTACAGCTCAGCATATTAATATGGCTTTACTTCTTATACTTTGTTTTTATACTTTTCTGCTGGATGGTTAAGACCAAAGTAAAGCAGGATGCAAAGTTGTAGCTTTTGGGTCTGATAAGGTCAGTGAAATTGTACTGTATGATTTAACCAGTTCCTTATTTGTACCCATTCTGCTCTGGGTGTCCTTGTACTTGGGTGCCCTGAGCCAGAGAGAACTCACATTTTTGAGGCTCGAGACATCAGTTCCCTCGACCCCCACTGCCAACCCTGACAGCTGCACCTATCCTGTCCGCTGCAGGTGGAGCATGACGCCTCCCATGGTGAATGCTTACTACTCACCCACCAAGAATGAGATTGTGTTTCCGGCCGGGATCCTGCAGGCGCCGTTCTACACCCGCTCCTCGCCCAAGTAGGTGTCTCTGGCAATGTGGCCCAGCTCCTTCTCTCCCCAGCCCTGTGCCCCTAGCCGGCCACTCAGCCAGCCAATCTCACTAAGCCATCTGGGCCTGGTGGCCCAGGTGGCCTGGCATTGAGAGAGGGGTGAAGGAAAGAGCTCCTGCCTCCTTCCCTCCCACTAGGGTCTCCTGGCTCAGAGCCAGGTAGGGACAGGTGGCCCAGGTTGGGGAGTCCAGGGGCCTAGGTGGGGGAAACTTGTTTTAACAGTCAGAGTGGGGAATTTGGGAGAGGCAAGTGTACTATCATAGAAATGAAATCTGCACAGTCCTGGGTATGAATCACAGCTCAGCTATTGGTGACTGTGTGGCACTTGGGCCAAGTAATGGCCATCCTTGGCCTCATTTGCTCTGCCATTATGGCACCCAACTCTGCTGAGACAGCTGAAGGGGAGCCTTGTGAGTGACCCCCTGCTTGCAGCAGCACAGGGCCACATCCCATAGAGCCCTGCAGGACTCCGCTGTGGCCCAGGCCAGGAAGCAAAGGTCACAGGTGGGGCAAGAACCAACAGCCCTCTTGAGGCATCACCCTCACTTTTATGCCCTCACCACACCCAGGGCCTTGAACTTCGGTGGCATCGGTGTTGTCGTGGGCCACGAGCTGACGCATGCTTTTGATGACCAAGGTACGGGTTCCATGTGGTCCCCTTCATCAGCTTCCTAGTCCCCTGCTGAGGTGGTGCCCACCTTGCAGTCCTAGAGTGTGGGCTCCTCAAGCCCTGTCCCAGACCTCACCATTCCACCTTGCCCTGCCATAGCTGCCCAGGCCTCTGAGCCCGATGAGCTGGGGTGAGGTGGCGGTGCAGACTGGGTCCCAGCGCACCTCTCACTGCTCCATGCAGGCCGGGAATATGACAAGGACGGCAACCTCCGGCCCTGGTGGAAGAACTCCTCAGTGGAGGCCTTCAAGCAGCAGACGGAGTGCATGGTGGAGCAGTACAGCAACTATAGCGTGAACGGGGAGCCCGTGAACGGCCGCCACACGCTCGGGGAGAACATTGCTGACAATGGGGGCCTCAAGGCAGCCTATCGGGTATGTGTGCCCCCTGCACTGCCCAGCCAGGTCCCACAGTGGTGGCCCAGTGTAGACACCCCGGCAAGCCACAGAGACTCTGCATGCCTCAGTTTCCACATCTGAGCAGAGTAGGGGGCAGTGGTGGTGAGGTCCTACAAAGACTGCCTGACTAAGCGGAGAAGGGCTGAGCTGGGCGGGCAGTAGGTTCTTACAGTCTTCTCTGCAGGGACACTGATGTGAAGCCAGTTCTGACTTCAAGTCCTCCTGAGCACCTGTTTGCTACTGTGCATCCTTGATACCTGTGTCTTTGGGTCTTCGGGACTGAATGAAATGGACACAGGCCTGGCTCACAGAGGCACACAAAGATGCCCACTGAGGTGGAGCGAGAGGAAACATCTGTCAGAGCAGCACCAAGTTCCCCCTGTGACAGAAAGAGCAGAAATATGTGTTGGGCATGGTGGTGAACACTTGTGATCCCAGCCCCCCAGAGGCTGAAGCAGGGGGATTAACTCAGATTGGAGGCCAGCCTTGGCTATGTAGTGAGTTCAGGGCCAGCCCTGTCTCAAAAAGGGGGTAGCAGGGGCTTAGCTTCATGGCACAGTGCCTGCCTGGCAAGGGTGAGGTCCTGAATTTGATTCCAGGTAACTCCTCTGCAAAAAAAAAGAAAAAGAAAAAGAAAAAGAAATGCTCACAGGTGCTGTGCACTGAGCCTTGCTGCTCCTCCTTTCCTGCAATTTTACGCCTGGAGATTTAAACCTCCGTCTGCAGTTGGAGGAGCTGAACCCAGCATCATTGTGCAGCTGGCTGAAGGTCCATCAGCCA
>NW_004524668.1:4497834-4501595 GCF_000260255.1 Octodon degus
CCCCTTGAGTTGGCATTCAGCTGAAGGCCTACTGTTGACTCCCACAGCTACCGTCACACCCTTAGACAGAGTTTCTTCTTCCGGAAATATAAGGCCAGACCAAGGTTTCCAAAGTGGTCTTCAGGGCCAGAAAGATAGCTCAGCAGACGAAGTGCCTGCTTTGGCAAGCACAGGGACCAGGGTTTGATCCCTGGTCCCCATTGTTGCTCCAGCCCTGCCCATGGAGCAAGCTGAGCCAGTGACTGAGTCTGGGCATGATGGCGCCTGCCTGTAATCTCAACCTGGGGAGGATAAAACCAGGAGCATCACTACAAGTCCGAGCTGCATAGTGACACCCTGTCCTGAATACATAAATGGAAAAAAAAAAAAAAAAGTGATCTTCAGGCAGAATCTCCAGTTCAGATAAAAATCCAGGGCAGATGCACCAGACAAACAGACCCTGCTCTGGCTGGGTGGGGACACAGCTTGGGGTAAGGTGCAGGTGTGGGGAGACACCAGCCCCTGGCTCTGCCTTACTCACACTGCAGGCGTGCATGATGTCCTAGGCCATAGGAGGGCCTCATTCAGCTGCTACAGTTGGGCAAAGCTGAGCCCCACAGTGACCCCAGCTTTGCCCTTTACACCCTCAGGTCTGGTGCTCAGTCCGCACCCCGGAGAGCTCCCACGAAGGCCTCATCACGGACCCCCACAGCCCCTCCCGCTTCCGAGTCATCGGCTCCCTGTCCAATTCCAAGGAGTTCTCAGAACACTTCCACTGCCCGCCTGGCTCCCCCATGAACCCGCAGCACAAGTGTGAGGTCTGGTAAGGAGCAAAGCAAAGAGAGCCAAGGCAGAGGAGGGGCAGGGGCTGAGTACAAGTCCTGGGGGTGGGGCTGCCAGTCTGCCCCCTCCTGCTGGCCTCAAAGGCATGGCCCAGCCCCCTTCCTCCATGGAGGGATTATAGCTGTCACCTTGCTGCCCAAGATGGACATTCTCAGCATTACCTAAGATTGTTCCCCGTGAAGATCTGTCATCCTAGGCACTTGTGCGCCAACTTAGTGACTTTTGGGTGTCAGGCTCGTGTTCACCAGGCCTGGCCCCACAACGACAAGGGTGATGGAGCACAGCCCCTCACCCACATCCAGCGCCAGATATACCACAAGCACCACTGTGTCAAATGCTTTAAAGATATATTTTTGGGGAAACTATTTTTTAAACATTGTGGAATACACTGGAAATCTTCAGGGAAAAAAATGCATTTAAAACACTTTTTTTAAGGAAAGGATTGGTATATTTATTATGTTCTGTTTTTCTAAATAACCTGTGGACAAAGGAAGCCCCCAGTGAGATACCCTTCACTTTGAGGCTGGGCTGAGGCAGGGACCCCCCAGGCTGCTGAGCAGGTCCCCACATACAGCTGCCTTGGCCCTTGGGGTATGCAAGCCGAGCTTCTGCATCACCCACACAGATAGGAGGCTGGGGGCCAAGCAGAGGGAGAAGACAGTCCAACCCTGGGAACCCCAGCAAGGAAGGTCTGATCTCCAGTATCTCAGCAGGGGACTGGTGGCTGCACCAGAAAGAAGCCAGGCCAGGGCCCTTGAACATGAGCAGAGAGTGCCCAAGGACCCTGGGGGTGGGCTGACCCTCCCCATCAGTTGCACTGCTGTCCATAGATGTCCTTTCCCATCTTTCTCTGTTGGTCACCGCATGTCTGTCCCAGGGACCCGTTGCCTATCTGTAGCAATGCTCCCATCCCAGCCACTTTGGGGTCTGCCTTGTTGCTCCTCTTCCCAGGGGAAGGAGAAAAGGAGCCTCCGCTCTAGTCTCCTGCAAGGTATGGACTGCCCTCAGCCCCTCACCCACCTGGCCGGGCCCCAGGGCCGGCTCACCAGTGCCTTATTATTATTGAGGCTGCGGCCCTGAGTGCTACCAAGGAGATAGCCCTGCCCCAGAGGCCCTTAGCCTCCTCAGCGGGTCCCCCAAATGTCCTGACAGAAAACCACACTCCTGGTGCCCATAGGGTCACCCCTCACTGCTCCCAGGCTACAGCCCCTGAATTCCCCTGGATTGGACCAAGACTACCCATAGCTGAGTGCGTTCCTCTCCTTATGGGTACTGTTAGCCAAAAGAGACTGTGAGGGGAAGTTCCCCCAAGCCCATGCAGCCAGTATGTCACCTATAGGGGGAGGAAGAATGACATCCCCTCCATGGGGCCACAGCTTCTCACATAGGAGAGACCTGGGCTGTACCGGGTGGAGCTCAGTGTGCCACTGAGACATGCTTAGGGAAGCCAGCCCCAGGGACAGGCAGGGCAGCTCCTCAGTGCCCCTGGCCAGGCCTTCCAATGTCTCATGAGACACAGACAGCACAGTGACCACCCTGACAGCCTTGGCTTAGCCTCAGAGAAGGAACGAGGGGTTGGAAGAAGCCCTATTGGAGGCCCCTGGGCACTGGCAGCAAGTTCAAGGCCTGACAGCTCTTCCAGGGCAAGACGAGACAGGAACCAGGGAAGGAGCTGGAGCCTAGTGCCAGCCATGTACAGATGTGCCCTTCCCAGTTTGATCCCCTCTACACCTCCTCTCCCTCTACCCTCTGCCTTCCCCATGGAGGGGGCAGTCTGGAAAGTGTCAACACAGCTTTGGGGAAGCCAGTGTTATTGTGCCCATTGTGTTGAGGGTGGGAGCTGGGAGCTGGGGGACAGGTGTGGCTGGAGGTGCAGGAGCAGAGGCAGCTGCACGCGGGCCTCCTCCCATAGGTCAGAAGCCGTGGGCTGGCTTCTCTGTGGGTACGCAGACGTGGGGGTTGGAACTGGGAATCTATTTTTTGTATTATGTCTCGTGCTACTGTAGTTTTTGTGTGGCACTATTGTAATTGAAATAAAGTACTTGTACCCGGCCACGTGTCCAGGTGTCTGTCCTTCCAGGGTGAGGTGGGAGAACCCCCAAGCCAGCACAGAGCTGTCTACCTTGGCCCCATCCCAGCAACTGTAGCTGCCCTCAGGGCAGAGGCTTTGAACCCTGATGACTTCCAGCGTGTTCCGGCCTGCACATGGAGATGCTTTCCTCAGTGCCCCTGCCGGTGAAAAAGATACTTGTCTCCACCTGAGCCCCTGAGGCCTCTAGGAAAAAGTCAGATATCCTTGTCTTGGAGCAGAGGAGTTTCCAGGTCTCAGGGGCCTGGACAGGTAGGCAGGAGTAGGGAAATCCAAAGAAGTTCAAGGAAGAGCCACGTCTTGGGTTTAGCACATGCTCTCCCCTCTGCCTAGAGTGTTCTCCTCTGACTTCTCTGCCTGATAAACTCCTAGTTGTCCTTCAATGCCCTACTTGGCATCAGTCACCTCTAGGAATCCCTTCTTCATGTCCCAGTCCAGCTAAAATGGGCTTCCATCTCCTACCACAGTATGAGTTCTCTAGGGCTTACACAACACAGAGTTTAGTCCAGTGGTTCTGGAAGCTAAAAGTCCAAGACCCAGGTATTGGCAGGGTTGGCTCCTTCTGAGGGCTGTGAGGGAAAAATCTGCTCTGTGCCTCTCACTTCACTCCTGGTACTCTGCTTCCCATGTCTGTCTTTACCACTGTGACCTTCACCCCATATGCCTATGTCCAAATTTCCCCTTTTAGCAAGTCAAGGGGCATCACAATCCCTGACTTAAAATTATAGTACAAAGTGTCATGAATGAAAACAGGATGGTACTGGCAAAAACAGACCCAAGGATCAATGAAATTAGAAGATGCAGAAGCAACTCCAGATAAGCATACTCAGCTACCTTATCTTTTTTTTTT
>NW_004524668.1:4501835-4502495 GCF_000260255.1 Octodon degus
TTTTTTTTTTTTTTTTTTTTTTTGCGGAACCAGGAATTGAACTCAGGCCCTTGTGCTTGCCAGGGAAGCACTTATCCACTAAGCCATCTCCCTGGCTACAGCCACCTTATCTTTATATATAAAGATTGAACCTTGGTCACTACATTTCCCTAAGCAAGTGCTTTAGTCTGCTGAGCTATCTGGCCAGCCCCAGCCCACCTTATCTTTGACAAGGACCAAGTACATTCACTGGAAGAAAGATAGCCTCTTTAAAAATGGTGCCAGAAACACTTGCTTTCCACATGTCAAAGATTAAAGCCAGACCTATGTCTCTCACCATGCACTAAACTAGTCAAAATGGACCAAGGATCTAAATATTAAAACAGAAACTAGATCTCCTGGAAGAGAGAATAGGTAGGATTCCTTGAAGATTTAGGTGTAGGCAAAGACTTTATGAGCAAAACCTTGATCACACAGGAGCTATAAGAAAGATTTAACAACTGGGATCTCATCTTATTAAAAAGCTTTTACAGGGGCCGGGGAGATGGCTCAGTGGAATAAGCGCTTCCCTAGCAGGTGCAAGGGTCTGAGTTCAATCCCCGGTTCCGCCAAAAAAAAAAAAAAGCTTTTACATAGCAAGAGAAACCACCAACAGAGTGAAGACAATCCACCGAATGAGGG
>NW_004524668.1:4502771-4504190 GCF_000260255.1 Octodon degus
TTGAACTCAGGCCCTTGCGCTTGTCAGGGAAGCACTTATTTTACTGAGCCATCTCCTTGGCAATAAATATAAAATAAAGGACTCAAAGTATCAGACCCCTGAAACTTAAAGACACAATCCATAAATGGAAATCTGAAATGTGTAGACATGTCTCAGACAAAGAAATAGAAATGGCAAATATATATATATATAATCTCATCCCAGAAAAAAGGCTGATATCAAGAAATCGAGGGGCCAGGGAGATGGCTCAGTAGAATAAGCACTTGCCTGGCAAGCGCAGGGGTCTGAGTTCAAACCCCAGTTCCACAAAAAAAAAAGAAAGAAATCGACCAAAAATAAATGCTGGTGGTGTTGTGGGGAAAATGGAACCCTTCTCCACTGGTGTTGAGAGTGGAGTGGTGTAGCCACTGTGGAAATCAGTGTAGAGATTCCTGAAAAAACTAGGACTAGAGGTTCCATTCAATCCAGTTATTCCCCTTCTTGGTTTTTTTTTCCCCAGAAATAATTAAAAGCATCATACCACAGTAGTAATATTCATGTTTATATTGACATAGTTTATATTGACATAGTTTGTAATAGCTAAATAGTTTGTAATAGCTAAATCTTGAAAACAGACCAAATGCCTTTCAACCAATGAATGAATAAAGATGTATTTTTGATACAATGGAGTACTATTCTGCCATAAAGAAGGACAAACTCAGGCTTGGGAGATAACTCGAAGTTTAAGCGCCTTCCTGGGAAGTTCAAGGACCTGGGTTCGATCCCTGTTAATGCATACCATGCTGGCCACATGCCATGCCACCCTGTGCCAGGCTGACCACCAAAACTGAACATCATGGTGCACATCTGTTATCTCAGCTCTGGGGAGACTGAGATGTGAGGATCACTACATCCGAGCTGTGTAGCAAGAACTTGTACCAAATAATAGTAATACTAAATAAATACATAAAGACGGCCAGGTAGCTCAGTGGATTAAAGTGCCTGCTTTAATAGGCAGACACAATGACCAGGTTGGATCCCTGGCGTGCCAGGCTGGCCCTGCCCCTGGGGCACGCCAGGATGGTGACTGAGACTGGAGGTGGTGGTACAGCACTTGGGAGGCTGAAAACAGGAAGATCACTATGAGTCTGATCTGTGTAGTGAGACCATGTACTAAATACATAAAAATAAATACATAAAAGATTTTTTAAATTAAAAAATTATGGGTAAACTCAAGACCTTTCTAGGTAAATGGATGCACCTTAAGACCATAGTCTTAAATGAAATTAACCAGACACACATGTTCAAATATTGCATTGTTTCTTTTGTGTAAGAAACTGAAGAGTGGGGCTGGAGAGATGGCTCAGTGGTCTAAAGCACCTACTTAGAACAAGCTTAGCAAAGCACAGGGACCGCAGTTCAATCCCCCAGCACCACATG
>NW_004524668.1:4505636-4506241 GCF_000260255.1 Octodon degus
AAATAAAAATAAAAAAAAAAAAGAGGCACCAGAAGGGCTGGGCATGGTGGTGCACTTCTATAATCCCAGCACTTGGGAAGTTGAGGCAGGAGGAGTGCCACAAATTCAAGGCCAGCCGGGGAACTACACAGCAAGACCCCTTCTCCAAAAGACTGAAAGACAGACAGACGCACAGACACACAGACAGACACCATGAGGCTGGGGACATGGCTTAATATAAAACAGTTGCTTAGTGCGTGAGGTCCTCGTTCCACCCCTCCCCCTTGGAGATACGACAGCAAGAGGAGAGGAGAGAGAGCTCAGTGGTGGAGCGCTTGCCTAGCATGCCGGAGGCCCTGAGTTCAATCCCCAGCGCTAAAAAGGAAAAAGAAAAAACAGGTAAAGGGGCAGGTGTGGTGCACTTAGCCATGATACCAGCGTTTGGGGGAGGCGGGTCACAAATTTGAACTTGTGAGCCCAGCCTGGGCCATTTACCAACATAACAAAACCCTATCTCAAAACTCTGGGCAATTGGGCTGGTGAGATGGCTCAGTGGTCTAAAGCACCTACTTAGAACAAGCTTGGCAGAACACAGGGACCGCGGTTCAATCCCCCAGCACCACATG